>NC_139989.1:13651367-13974501 GCF_964263955.1 Coregonus lavaretus
CGAGACGGTCTATGCATATTCATGAGGCTAGCATAGCATCTCACGCTCCATTGAATACAGGCGGTTGACGTCAACACACATCATCGAATATTCAAAAAAGTGTTGAAATAGATGAATAGGCAGGAGCTTGACAGCCCACCGTTCCGCTCTGTGGACAACGAATTCCATTGTTAGAGTGGAGACATAGATATGTCGTCATTATATCCAGTACCTCTGGCCCAGGGCCAGTATCTCTGGCCCAGGACTTTCATGGTAATTGCACCCAGGGGAGAAGGACTGCCCCCTCTCATTGAAGCCCCAGAAGTTCAAGGCCGACCTCGGTACTGCAGGCATTGTTAGCAGAAAACAGGATCCCCATTATAGTGAATGGAAAAATGGCAATCTTCGTGGTCAGTCTTTGCATAAATAAAGAAATTTAAGAAAATCATGGTAACAATAATTGCTTCTAACACACCAGATGTATGTCCTTGAACCGATTATTTTAAAATCGCACCCAGAATAATAATTATGGATAATTTAGTTGCTAATGGCAGACTGCAGTACCCAGGTCAGCCTTCAATTTGAGTTACTCAATGAGAGGGAGCAGCACTGAGCTAGCCTGCAACGTCACTTCCTAGAGTATCTTAAACTGAGCATTTCATGTCTCCATGAGACGCCATCTTAACCGACTTCATTTGGCTTCAATGCGCTATTCAGTCTCTACATAGGAATGAATGGTTTCACGTGATCGATGGCTTTGTCCATTCATTTACAGTCATTGGTCTGAGCAGAGGAACACGACCCACGTTATTGCAATCTGGTCCCTGACAGAACAGTCAATGAGGTGGCATGTAACCATTGGTTGATGCATGCAACATCTAAGCAGGGTAACACGACCAAAGACTCATCACAGAGAGCATGCAACAAACTTCATTATAAGGACAGATGGTTGAATATTAAGTTTGTCTTCTCCTGTGCAGTCTATGAATTGCATCAACCGATGGGCGAATTCCTGTCGTTTCACACTGGGTTCATTCATAGCCGAAAAAAGTGTCCCAGCTGTCCATTGCTGTATGACGGAATACTTAGTCCCCTATCGACTGAGGTGAAGGAAGCTACAGCAGCTCTCCAAACACCATTTTACAGTTAAAAGATGGTGTAGAAATGCAGTAAATGAGCTTCAACTTTGAAACATGAGCACCTTGCAGTTTGAGTGTAAAATGTCCCCTTCTACACTAATTATATTTATAATAATATTTATATATGTAGGCCTTTATATAGGCCAATAAACTTATTGAATAGGTACAGAAAATGTGATTATATAAACACTTGCCTAGTTAAATATAGGTTAAATAAAACACAAAAAAACACACAAAAAAACAGACCTATGTTCACAAAAAAAAGACACAAAAAAATAATTTTAGAACATCGATTTTATTCTGTAATTTGCATGTATTTATTTGTTACCAAACAGATTCTTTAGCTGATACAAAGGCAAATATTGGTCCCTATTCCATATATTTCCATAAGGGCAGGTGAGCATGGTCTGAACCCTGTTAACATTTCCTCTCTTGCATGGAATTCATAGTAGCCTAGCCAGCATTATAAATTGTTACAAATATCTCAAGTTATTCATATGAGATTACAGGACTTTATAATATGACCTAATTCCTAATATAGGAATATGTTAAAAATACTGCTGCCGTTATGGGACACAGAATTGACAGTTAGTGTCATAACATTTTAGATCATGCTTTTCAAAGAGTTTACATACTTCATACTTACAACTCTAAATCTTTTTCTCAAATACCTTCCGAGACCTTTTCAAATACCTTCTTGTGTATACAGTAAATATTTAAACACATGTGTATGATATATAATGCTGCAGTCTTAATACAGTTAATAGTTTTAATACACATCTTAAGTGTTAGTCTTGCAATACAAACATTTTATGAGGTGTTTGAAGATTTGTCACGGCAGTTTCCCTTGCTTGCAACATATTGAAGCATGAAGTCAATGCATAGTTACTTTTTTTGATTAAATAACTGTTTTCGACTGACAACATGAAGATTAATCAGTCAGTATAATTACATTGCAGTTATCTTTGGAGTGGGAGTGTTGATTATTTAAAAACAAAATCCAATTATATGTGCATTGATTCATGTCCTTCTTCTTGTCATATAAAATACCATCGCTTCATAAGGACACTTTCATTTCTCCTTCATTTAAGTTGTAACTTCAAGGTAGATGGACAGATTGCATATAACTAGCTAGCTAACAGTTCTAAACACTCGTTAATACTGAAGATGGAGTTTGGGGTGGAAGATACTGGCACTGGATAGATCAAATCCATTTGGTGTCTCACTAAGCATGGACCAAATGTTTGCAGATCATTTTAAATGCAAGCCCAAAAATGTGAGCCATCACATATTTGAGCTATTATGTCGGTCCAATACAATGCTATAACCGTAATCTTCCAGCTACACCCAGTCCCAGTTCCTACAAATGCCCTTTTGTGTGCAGACTGACCTTCCTACCAAGCAGTGAAACACCTGATCCTACTGAACTTCACTTAGCCAATTTGACTGCAGAAAAGAGAATTTAGGAATTTGAGATCTAGTCACACAACTGTACACAGTAAACAGAATTTCAAGGACTAGGGCTACTAAGTTTCACTGGTAATGTGGATTGCTGGTCTACGGTAAGTCTCTAGTCCTAGCACTTCTCTCGATCAAAACCAATCACATCACATGGTATGTTATAAGCATCCAACTGCCTTTAGATAAGTAGATCAAATATAGCAGCCACATATTGATGATAACACTTTGTAGGGAACCTAGACTTCAATGCCAAATCAGGAGAACAGAACCAGCTGGATTTGAGCTACCTCCAGTACCACCCCCTGCCCTATCCGAGAACGTCACATGTTTGAGGACAGTAGGACCGATTGTAAGTAGTGTTAGTTTGACTAGGAGTGAGCAGCAGCACCCTCTGTCCCTTTTAGGCACTCTGCTCTCTATCAGCTCTGTCTTTCCCCTCTCAATCTTTCTCTCTCAATGGCAGATAGCCAGCAGGAGACGTTTGAAGTCCCCACCACACTCAGATTTGATGGCATCCTTCAGGGACATGTCGTACTTCTCCAGGTACATGTCTTTAATGGTCTCCAGATCATACTGTTGAACAGAAAACACTTATCTCATTAGCTGACGTTTGTCTGCTTTTAGATTCCATGTCAAGTAGTCTAAAAGGGGCATTTTCTTAATGATCACACAATTCCCTGAGCCATGTATAATGCCTTCAAGTGTTGCCATGATAGTCCACAAAGTTAGTATAGCATAGCCTCCCCCGGTTTTCATATTTTGCATGGTTTATAAATGTGCTATGGAGAAATGATCAAGTGTCCATAACAGAAAGTATTCCAAAACCAATTAGATGTATGTAATCACAATGTAGTCAGTGGTCACAAATGATTTGGTGTCTGATAGAGCCAAGCACAATGCTAAGTTTCTGTCAGAGAGTTTGGATCCATGTGTTACTGTACCTCAGAGCGACATACAAGGATGCGGATGAGGGTGTCCTCATCAGTGCCAGCTCCTTTCATGGCTTCATTCAGTCGCCGGGCGAAATACAACTGAGGGTTCTTAGCAACCCTCACTGAAAAGAGAAAATCAAAAGGCATTGAAATATACTGTCAGTTACTTCTAATTTGTTACTGGTTAATAGGCCTGTATCGTAAAACACCATTTCACATTTTGAACAAAGGCAGGCTAGGTAGAGGAAATTCTGAACAGTCACCCACACAACCAACTAAATACTGAGTAATACCCGCTTTACTCGAGTCACATGCATCCCTTCGGCATCTCTGCCCTCAGATGATCTCTGCACGCACACACACAAGCCAAGTTGTATACATACCAAGTGTGATGTAGCAGTCCTTCAGTGTCCCAGAGACCTCATTATCAATGGCATCCAGTATTTCTGTTCCAGAGAGCTGGGGAAAGCAGGGAGGGAATGAATATAAGCATACACACTTGTACAGAGGATAGCTACAACAAATGGAGCCTGATGTGCTTCCAATTAAATAGACTTACCACAGGTTCTAAATAAACTACATTGAAGTATAACCATATATTATTATTTATATCTATAAATATTCAAGGCACTCATTTCAGCTTGTGTGAACAGACATAGGCTGCTAATAGTGGACCCACCTGCTCATACACCTTGAAGGTGGCCTGAAGCTGAAGGTAGTTTCTGTTGGCCAGGACGAAGCTGAAAGTGGATTCATCAGTTCCAAAACATCCCTCACCAGCCTAAATAGTAAATATGATTTCAATTAAACAGGTAAATACACTTCTTGATACTATTGTTTCTTGAATGCACTTCTCTATGCCATACCTCAAATAGGGCGGTGGCATCTGCTTCAGCCAGACCCTCATCCACATCGTAACTCTCATCTCTGGTGCCCTAGAACAGAAAGCTTTCACTGACTTCTGTGGTGAGATGAAATGTAGCCTTTCTGTCTGGCTCAGGATATTGTATCTGGCCACCATTTTACTAATGAAAGGAAATCGGAAAAGCAGGCAGACAGCCAACCAGCCAGTGTTTGTGTGTGTGTGAGTGAGTGAGTGAGATAGAAAGAGAGAGAGACACTTGGGGTTAAGAGAGAGGCCAGGCAGAGGGAGCTTGATTTCAGTCCAAAGACACGGAAGGGAATTGTGTTACATGGCAAGAGTCCAAGAGTGAAACCATGGGGCCACTTACCTGTAAAAGAGCAGTGAGCAGGTTTCTCACATCTCCACTAGTGTCCCCTTCGACATCTGATTCCAGGTCCCGTTCATGCACTAGAGAATTCACAGAGAAACAAAGAGAAAGAGAGAGAGAGAGAGAGAGTTAATATGAGATTAAGGGCAGAGGAATGGGTGTTCCCTTGTTATTTATAACTGCTGATGTCATTATTCTATTTGAGCAAATGGGGAAGGCATGGTGGAAAGCCGGTGTCATTCTATTAAGATTATTCCCATCCTGTTGTTGTTTTCTGTACTGCTGATTCGCTTTTGATTCAAGATTGTGGCTAAAAAATATATCTTGTTATTATGGGTGTCATGAAAACAAGATGCGTTTTTTAATCGCAACCCTAATCAAAAGTGAATCAGCAGTACAGAAAACAATAACAGGATGGGCAGAATCGAAACAGAATGACACTGGTTCAGTTAGAACTTATCCAAACCAAAAACCATGGATAGATGGCAGCATTTGCGAATGCTGTTCATGGATTACAGCTCAGCCTTCAACACCATTAGTGACCTCAAAGCCCATCACTAAGCTAGGTAAACTGGGACTGAAACCCTCCCTGTGCAACTAGGTCCTGAACTTCCTGACGGGCGCTGATCCGCAACACGGGGACCGCACAGGGGTGCGTGCTCAGCCCACTCCTGTACTCCCTGTTCACCTATGACTGCGTGGCTACGCACGTCTCCAACTCAATCATCAAGTTGGCTGACAACAGTGGTAGGCCTGAAGAGACAGCCTACAGGGAGGAGGTGAGAGCTCTGACGGAGTGGTGCCAGGAGAATAACCTTTCCCTCAACAAAACAAAGGAGCTGATCATGGACTACTGGAGACAAAAGAGAGAGCACGCCCCCATCCACATCGAAGGGGCCGCAGTGTAGTGGAGAGGGTCAAAAGCTTCAAGTTCCTCGGCATGCACATCACTGGCAACCTGAAATGGTCCATTCACATAGACAGAGTGGTGAAGAAGGCACAAACAGAAATTCGGCTTGGCCTCACCAACTTCTACAGAAGCACCCTGTCAGGCAGTATCACCGCCTGGTACAGCAGGTACCGCCTGGTACTGCCTGCTCACCAGGAAATCTACAGCACCCAGTGTCACAGGAAGGCAAAGAAGATCATCTAGGACCTCAGCCACCGAGCCACGGCCTGTTCACCCTGCTACCATCTAGAAGGCGGAGACAGTACAGGTGCATCAAAGCTGCGACCGAGAGATTGAGAAACAGCTTCTATCTCCAGGCCATCAGACTGTTAAATAGTCACCACTAGCCGGACTCCGCCCAGTACCCTGCCCTGAACCTTAGGTCACTGTTCTAGCCGGCTACCACCCGGTACTCTTCCCTGCACCTTAGAGACTGCTGCCCTGTGTACATAGTCATTAAACATGGGTCACTTGAACAATGTTTACATACTGTTTCACCCACTTTATATGTATATATATGTATATACTGTATTCTAGTCATGTCTCATCCAAATATTATTATTTTTTTGGGGGGGGGAGGGGATTATGTGTGTATTGTTTTTTTATTGATAAGTATTACTGCACTGTTGGAGCTAGAAACACAAGCATTTCACTGCACCTGCGAAAACATCTGCAAATCTGTGTACACGACCAATACATTTGATTTTGATAAGGTGACCTGTATGCTGCAAAGCCTTATGGGTTTCTCAAGTTATGCCAACTATTAACTCGAGCCCAATGAGTTTCCTCCTTCGTTCACAACATAATTATGTAAAAAGACAACTTGATTGAGGGAGGGGTGGCATTGGTACTTACCCTGAAAGTAGCATTCTTTGAACATGTGAATATCCTGTTGGGAAAGAAAGATAGAAAAATAAATCAGACCATTATGTTTCAAATGTTCTATTTCCCATGACTTATATGATTCTCCTCAGAATGAAACTGAAACGTACATCATTTGTGGCAGTGCACAGAATCTCCACCAGAGTATCCTCATCAGTGCCTGCTCCCTTCATGGCCCTCCTGAGCTCCTTCACTGCATAGACGACTGGAGGGTCCAGCATGGCCAGGACGGCATTCTCAAAGTTCCCCCCCAGTTCACTCTTCAGCACATCCACCAACTCCTTCTCCAGAGAAAGAGAGAAAGAGAGAGAGAGAGATTGTAGAACACATTGGGAGGGATCTTTGACCATTCTTTCAAACAGAAACTTTCCAGATCCTTGATATCCTTCGTCTGCGCTTATGGACTGCCCTCTTCAACTCAAACCACAGGTTTTCAATGGGGTTCAAGTCCAAGACCATGACAAAATGTTGATTTTGTGGTCAATTAACAATTTCTTTGTGGATTTTGATGTGTGCTTGGGGTGATTGTCTTGCTGGAAGATCCACTTGCAGCAAAGTTTCAGCCTCTTGGTAGAGGCAACCAGGTTTTGCGCTAAAATGTCCTAGTACTTTAAATGTCTTAGACCTTAACATAGGCCTCAGGACAAATGGAAGCAAAATAGCCCCATAACATCAAATATCCACCACCATATTTTACAGTAGGTATGAGGCTCTTTTCTGCATATGCATCCATTTTTCGACGCCAAACCCACGACTTGTATGCGTGGCCAAAGAGCTTTATTTTCATGTAATCTGACCATAGCACCGACTGGAGTTTGCTAAACGGCATTGGCACTTGGATTGGAACCGGTGCTATGGTCAGATTCTTCTACTTCTAATAGAATGTGTTTGATACTCACATCATCATACTTATCAAAATAGGCTTGTTTAATTTCCATCCGCTGGGCTGCACAGCGGTTAGCCAGTATGTCAATGATGGCTTG
Organism: Coregonus lavaretus; assembly: GCF_964263955.1. NCBI lineage: Eukaryota > Metazoa > Chordata > Actinopteri > Salmoniformes > Salmonidae > Coregonus > Coregonus lavaretus. The sequence goes on from NC_139989.1 coordinate 13,658,925, forward strand.
TTCATCAGTGCCTGCACAACAGAACACAATCATACAATTAAAACAATTGGACTATGGTGCAACACTGAACCTTTAAACAGCAACTGCACAGCTAAATGGCATATTATTATTATTATTATTATTATTATTATTATTATTAGTTAATTATAAGTAAATCCACATTGACAGACCTTTCCAAACAATCTCTCACTCATTGAGCAGAAGCTTCCCTGGAATGCCATAGTTATAAATTAACTAAAAATATTGCAACTTACCCAAGCCTTTACAGGCTTTGCGTATGGCCTTTATATCAACCATAACATCAAACTCCTCATATGGCACGATAGTGGGCTTAAATTAACATAAAAGTAGTTGTTATGACATAAACAAGACAATAAAATGCTAATATCAACACAACACAACTACCACCATTGTATCTCATTGTTGTGTTGGGAATTAAAAAGACACACATAGTAGGTGCCACCAATCAAATCAAATCAAATCAAATCAAATGTTATTGGTCACATGCGCCGAATACAACAGGTGCAGACATTACAGTGAAATGCTTACTTACAGCCCTTAACCAACAGTGCATTTATTTTAAACAAAAAAAGTAAGAATAAAACAACAACAAAAAAGTGTTGAGAAAAAAAGAGCAGAAGTAAAAATAAAGTGACAGTAGGGAGGCTATATATACAATAGAATAAAGTGACAGTAGGGAGGCTATATATACAGGGGGGTACCGTTGCATAGTCAATGTGCGGGGGCACCGGCTAGTTGAGGTAGTTGAGGTAATATGTACATGTGGGTAGAGTTAAAGTGACTATGCATAAATACTTAACAGAGTAGCAGCAGCGTAAAAAGTATGGGGTGGGGGGGCAGTGCAAATAGTCCGGGTAGCCATGATTAGCTGTTTAGGAGTCTTATGGCTTGGGGGTAGAAGCTGTTGAGAAGTCTTTTGGACCTAGACTTGGCACTCCGGTACCGCTTGCCGTGCGGTAGCAGAGAGAACAGTCTATGACTAGGGTGACTGGAGTCTTTGACAATTTTGAGGGCCTTCCTCTGACACCGCCTGGTATAGAGGTCCTGGATGGCAGGGAGCTTTGCCCCTGTGATGTACTGGGCCGTACGCACTACCCTCTGTAGTGCCTTGCGGTCAGAGGCCAAGCAGTTGCCATACCAGGCGGTGATGCAACCAGTCAGGATGCTCTCGATGGTGCAGCTGTAGAATTTTTTGAGGATCTGAGGACCCATGCCAAATCTTTTTAGTCTCCTGAGGGGGAATAGGCTTTGTCGTGCCCTCTTCACGACTGTCTTGGTGTGTTTGGACCATGATAGTTCGTTGGTGATGTGGACACCAAGGAACTTGAAGCTCTCAACCTGTTCCACTACAGCCCCGTCGATGAGAAAGATTGTACATCTGAATAGCTTTATAAAAGTTTTGAATCAATTGTTCAGATATGTAATAAAACTGTAGTTGGCCTATTAGAATGTAACATGACATGTGGGACAATGCAATGAACTGCAATGGCATGAACTGCAATGGCTCAGGAATTTGGCCGCTGCTGTGTGTTAACCAAACAAAGTAGAGAGGCGCAGCGCCCCATAGCCGAAATTGAGATGACTGTGGAAACACCCTCATCCCCCTACTCCTATCGGTACCATTCCTCTCGGATTCACTCATTGTTTAGGCCTACATTCATCTAACCGGATTGTGACGAATTCCGCAGTGGCCACTTCCTCTGCGTTTTCCCCGGCCTCACTGTCAAGGGCTATGTGGATTTGAAAAACCCATAGAAAAATGTCAAGGGCTACGTGGATTTGAAAAATGTCAATCTCAGTCAAAATGATCGGATCCATAACCCCACATTCAATTGTGGTATAGTGTAATCTCCCGTGGACAGATTCTGCACTCAATTGACCAAATGACGCGAGATTGTATTTGAGATTAGTGTGGAATGTCGTTTTGACATTACAATATCCCTTACAATGAAACATTTACACAGAAATTGTAAAAACATATTCAACATATAGGCCTAAACTTTCCAATAGATCTGCCTCGTTTTACTACGTTTTTTCACATAAAAAATAAAAAAAAAATCTGACCATTGGGGCCTAAACTTTAACATTTTAATTCGCATTTCTCGCAGCAACTTCAACATGCGCATAGGCCTACGTTTGGTGCGTAAAATGATACAAATATTTTTTTTAAAGGATGGTACTCACTTGACAGTTGCCCATTCTCGAGATGTTTGTCCCGCTGTTGAGAGGCTTTGGCTGCTGGTGAGACTCGGATTAACCGTAGTTGTGGAAGTCCTGGCGACTGGCGAGTGAAACCAATGTGCGACGTCATCGCGCAGAAATATAACGGAATTGAAAGCGCCTCCTTCAGTTAACCATTTACTTACATCGGAGAGAGCGACTCGAGAGGCGCCTGTATGATCTCCATCCTTAAATTTTAAATGTTATGAACACAAAAGTAAATTTACGATTACTATGGGGATATTATTAAACATAGATTATTATTCTCCAAACCATTTTATACTCCTAGATCATTCCAAGACTACATTGATGCATATGCTACTCAGAATAATAAAGATATGAACGTTGTGCTCCAATTGTCTATAATAGTAGTAAATATAGCGCTATCAATAAACATTTTAATTGATCACTAAGAATATACCCAAGTAAATCAAGTAGCCTAATAGCTATGAGCGCAAAGCGAATTGGCCCTAGACCTACTAAAACGTTCCAAATAAAATGCTGATTGAATCAAATTCATCCTGCTGACATTATAGATGTGTGTGCATGCCCACCCACATTAACGAAGACAGTAAGATCTGGATTTATGTTTAAGTAGACACATATTCACAGCCACCTCTCATGTTGATGAGGCAGGCTGCTGTTCATTGAAATTACAAACCCTGGTAGCCTACAGCTTAATCACAGCTTCTTCCCTGCATTTCAGAATTGTCTCTATGTTAATTAGCCACCCATTGGAGGAAAACAATGCTGTCCCTACTGAAATGAAACCCACATGGCCTAAAAAACCAACTGACATAATATTACCAACCAATTAAATATCCCAATGCCACAGCAACAGAACAGTGCAATTAGAGTGACTCACCCTCTCATATTTTAATGTGCCAGCCAACCTGACAGCACCTACAGGAACAACCTATACAATGTCATCAACTTTCCCTTAATTAATTACCCTTAAAGGAAGTTTACAGATGACAATAAGCCATTAGAACAAGAGAACATACATTTCATATGTATTAGACAATGGTCAATCAGCTCTATTTTATACAGACAAAAATACCTATAGTCACATGTTATGTCATCATTGTATATTATATATTATATTGTAGTACATTGTATATTTTAGTGGCCACCTGGAGAGCAGCTTACTGTATCAGTGCTTCTTTGTGCATAGGTCCTACTGTTGAAAAGCTTTTTGTAAATACTATAGTTACACTACCCATTGTTACTTTGTGAATAATTCAACCCAAATAGAATTAGGCAAATATCAGGATGATATCAGAGGATAGACTTCCACATCACATCACCTACAAAGCATTGACATTAAGACTTTCTAAATTATTTACACCCACTCTCTTTAGCTGTTCAGGAGAGTTTTATTTCACTACTACTCTGGCTTCAAAATATATCAAACATTACTCATATAAAATGGTAAAAAATATATATTTAAAAAATACATGTATTTTTTCTTATCGCATCCCGACCAGTTAGGAGGTTTTTGTGTACAGTCTTTCTTACCTTTAGTGAGCCACTGTTTCTATTCATTATCTCACCATGCTATCGATCAGTCAATTACCACTGTAGCCTTTTATGTGTGTGTGTGTGTGTGTGTGTGTGTGTGTATGTCTGTTTATGTACATCACTACCATTACAACTGATTTGAACACCATCACGATGTGTAAAACCTTAGATCCAGAATTGTTCGTGTTTGAAACAGTAAGTTAATCAATGGATACAAGTGCCAAGGAGTGCTGAAATCCAGCTAATATATGATTTATCTACTACCTATGGGACAAAAGTCAGCAGAGCGCAGTGTTTGGCCTATTACTGTGTTAGTTTTAATTGGTTTATCAGTTGTCTGAGCTGAGCATCAATCGTCTGGGTTGGGGACCATAAAATGGCCGTCATTTGACATGCAGATGAAAAGGGATCCCGCTGAAGCCTTTACAGCGGAGCTGAGGACAGAACAAAGACAACATTCAGAGGTCAACCTATCAACCAAAACAGGGTTTAATGGGCACTATGAACCAGCATCCAGACTATGTTATAACCTCAGACAACACGCTACTCAAAGTGCTCTGAACAAATTAAGGGAATCGTTCACAAACATTGGCACATTCTAAGATCTGATGACAGTATTGGTAATGTGTTTTCGGACCCTCCCTTGGTTGTATTCTCGCGGGGCAGAAATCTCAGAGATCAATTGGTAAACTCTGATTTACCACCCCAAAATACCCCTGCACAACGTCTATTTGCGCCTCTACCGGATGGAAACTACAAGTGTAATGGCTGTGCTCAATGCAATGGCACTTACAAATGTAGATCCTTCAAACCCCCCTGACAGGGAAACAGATCCCAATCAAAGGTGTTATCACGTGCTCCACTAAGGCAGTTATTTATCTTATAACTTGTCATTGTGGTAAAAATGATATAGGTAAAACGAAGCGCGAATTAAAACGTAAGAATCTCGGAGCATCGTAGCACCATTAGGTGCAAAAACTCGACATACCCAGATGCGGCCCACATTTTGGAAGCAAACCACTCTATTTCGTCCCTTCGTTATATCGGCATCGAACATGTCACCCTCCCTAGGAGAGGGGGTGACCTTGACAATTTATTGTTAAAACAAGAGGCTGCCTGGATCTTTAATTTAAAGACCCTTGCTCCCTTCGGTCTCAACGTAGACTTTGATCTGAAGCCATTCTTGTGATTTTGCTGTTTGTAGGCCTATGTAGCCAAATTGTATCTATGATCGTATGTTATCCATTCATGCTTTTTATATGTTCTATTTATATCTGTAAATTAACCAATGAAATCAAGCTACACTCAGCCATAATTACAGATACCTGTGTGTCCTTTGAAACTATATAAACTTGTGACCCGCAGTGTTTGTCATTATACCCTGATGAAGACAGCTTGTCTGTTATTATTTGCAACTGAGTGTGCAGCTCTCCTTTTCTTTTTCAAATGACCTATAATCAAATATAATCAAAGTGTCACATTTCAATGGCATCTTTAACCCTCTAAAAGTCTAAGGGGGAGGGATTGTGGAATTGTTTTGAGATGGTCATACCACGGATCATTTAGCTATTTGATTTAGAATTTTAGGACCCCTTTAGGTATCAAATGATAAATACAATGATTCGATAAAATATTGAATTTGGCCTTTACTACTATAGCCCATAGAAATGCATTGAGTAACACATTCATAAATGGCAAAAAATACAGTCAAAAAATAAATAATGAGGAATAAGGTTTTGATACTAGTGGGGTCATATTAGTTTGTAGCTCAAATGGTTCGGACACTACAGAAAAAAGTTGGCACATCAGCGTTACCGACTTCTGACGAGTCACCATCATGTTCGTGAGAGTCTCCCCTGTCCATAGAGTGGAAAGGTCAAACCGTAGGCCAAACCATTCGGACCCTAAAGAGGTTTTTGTGAGAAGACCAATATTCTGGATGTCTCATGGTCTGACAAACTCCGCTGTAGTTCGGCAACCTTCCACCGCAGATGCGGAAGGCCGACAGGCGGATGCTGCTTAAATTGAGGGATTATTTTCAAGGCACAGTTATACAGTGCATTCGGGAAAGTATTCAGACCCCTTGACCTTTTTAAGTTAATTTTTTTCCTCATCAGTCTACACACAATACCCCATAATAGTGATTGTGAATAGTCAATATTCAGTGACATATAGTGCCTTCGGAAAGTATTCAGACCCCTTGACCTTTTCCACATTTTGTTATGTTACAGTCTTATTCTAAAATGGATTTTTTTTTTACTGCAATCTACACACAATACCCCATAATGACGAAGCGAAAACAGCTTTTTATAAATGTTTGCACATTTATAAAAATAAATAAAACAGAAATACATGATTTACATACGTTTTCAGACCCTTTGGTATGAGACTCGAAATTGAGCTCAGGTGCATCCAGTTTCCATTGATCATCCTTGAGATATTTCTACAACTTGATTGGAGTCCACCTGTGGTAAATTCATTGATTGGACATGATTTGGAAAGGCACACACCTGTCTATATGAGGTCCCACAGTTGACAGTGCATGTCATAACTAAAACTAAGCCATGAGGTTGAAGGAATTGTCCGTAGAGCTCTGAGACAGGATTGTGTGGAGGCACAGATCTGGGGAAGGGTACAAAAAAAATTCTGAAGGTCCCCAAGAACACAGTGGCCTCCATCATTCTTAAATGGAAGAAGTTTGAAACCACCAAGACTCTTCCTAGAGCTGGCCACCCGGCCAAACTGAGCCATCAGGGGAGAAGGGCCTTGGTCAGGGAGGTGACCAAGAACCCAATGGTCACTCTGACAGAGCTCCAGAGTTCCTCTGTGGAGATGGGAGAACCTTCCAGAAGGACAACCATTTCTGCAGCACTCCACCAATCAGGCCTTTATGGTAGAGCGGCCAGACAGAAGCCACTCCTCAGTAAAAGGCACATTACAGCCCGCTTGGAGTTTGCCAAAAGGCACCTAAAGGACTCTGAGACCATGAGAAACAAGATTTTCTGGTCTGATGAAACCAAGATTGAACTCTTTGGCCTGAAAGCCAAGTGTCACGTCTGGAGGAAACCTGGCACCATCCCTACGGTGAAGCATGGTGGTGACAGCATCATGCTGTGGGGATGTTTTTCAGCGGCAGGGGCTGGGAGACTACTCAGGATCAAGGGAAAGATGAACGGAGCAAAGTACAGAGAGACCTAGATGAAAACCTGCTCCAGAGCGCACAGGACCTCAGACTGGGGCGAAGGTTCACCTTCCAACAGGATAACGACCCTAAGCACACAGCCAAGACAACGCAGGAGTGGCTTCGGGACAAGTCTCTTAATGTCCTTGAGTGGCCCAGCCAGAGCCCGGACTTGAACCTGATCGAACATCTCTGGAGAGACCTGGAAATAGCTGTGAAGCGACGCTCCCCATCCAACCTGACAGAGTTTGAGAGGATCTGCAGAGAAGAATGGGAAAAACTCCCCAAATACAAATCAAATTGTATTTGTCACATGCGCTGAATACAACAGTGAAATGCTTACTTACAAGCCCTTAACCAACAACGCCATTTTAAGAAAGAATACAAAAAATAATAAGTAATAAAAGTAACAAATAATTAAAGAGCAGCAGTAAAATAACAATAGCGACGCTATATACAGGGGGTACCGGTACCGAGTCAATGTGCGGGGGCACCGGTGAGTCGAGGTAATTGAGGTAATAGATACATGTAGATAGCGTTATTAAAGTGACTATGCATAGATAATAAACAGAGAGTAGCAGCAGCATAAAGGGGGGGGGGGGGGGGGGCAATGCAAATAGTCTGGGTAGCCATTTGATTAGATGTTCAGGAGTCTTATGGCTTGGGGGTAGAAGCTGTTTAGAAGCCTCTTGGACCTAGACTTGGCGCTCCGGTACCGCTTGCCGTGCGGTAGCAGAGAGAACAGTCTATGACTAGGGTGGCTGGAGTCTTTGACAATTTTTAGGGCCTTCCTCTGACACCGCCTGGTATAGAGGTCCTGGATGGCAGGAAGCTTGGCCCCAGTGATGTACTGGGCCGTACACACTACCCTCTGTAGTGCCTTGCGGTCGGAGGCCGAGCAGTTGCCATACCAGGCAGTGATGCAACCAGTCAGGATGCTTTCGATGATGCAGCTGTAGAACCTTTTGAGGATCTGAGGACCCATGCCAAATCTTTTCAGTCTCCTTAGGGGGAATAGCTTTTTTCGTGCCCTCTTCACGACTGTCTTGGTGTGCTTGGACCATGTTAGTTTGTTGGTGATGTGGACACCAAGGAACCTGAAGCTCTCAACGTGCTCCACTAAAGCCCAGTCGATGAGAATGGGGGCGTGCTCGGTCCTCTTCTTTTTCCTGTTGTCCACAATCATCTCCTTTGTCTTGATCACGTTGAGGGAGAGGTTGTTGTCCTGGCACCACACGGCCAGTTCTCTGACCTCCTCCCTATAGGCTGTCTCGTCGATGTCGGTGATCAGGCCTACCACTTTTGTGTCATCGGCAAACTTAATGATGGTGTTGGAGTCGTGCCTGGCCATGAAGTCATGAGTGAACAGGAAGTACAGGAGGGGAAAGAGCACGCACCCCTGAGGGGACCCCGTGTTGAGGATCAGCGTGGCAGATGTGTTGTTACCTACCCTTACCACCTGGGGGCGGCCCGTCAGGAAGTCCAGGATCCAGTTGCAGAGGGAGGTGTTTAGTCCCAGGGTCCTTAGCTTAGTGATGAGCTTTGAGGGCACTATTGTGTTGAACGCTGAGCTGTAGTCAATGAATAGCATTCTCACAGGTGTTCCTTTTGTCCAGGTGTGAAAGGGCAGTGTGGAGCGCAATAGAGATTGCATCATCTGTGGATCTGTTGGGGCGGTATGCATACTGGAGTGGGTCTAGAGTTTCTGGGATAATGGTGTTGATGTGAGCCATGACCAGCCTTTCAAAGCACTTCATGGCTACAGACGTGAGTGCTACGTGTCGGTAGTCATTTTGGAAGGTTACCTTAGTGTTCTTGGGCACAGGGACTATGGTGGTCTGCTTGAAACATGTTGGTATTACAGACAGACAGGGAGAGGTTGAAAATGTCAGTGAAGACACTTGCCAGTTGGTCAGCGCATGCTCGGAGTACACGTCCTGGTAATCAATCTGGCCCTGCGGCCTTGTGAATGTTGACCTGTGTAAAGGTCTTACTCACATGGCTACGGAGAGCGTGATCACACAGTCGTCCGGAACAGCTGATGCTCTCATGAATGTTTTAGTATTACTTTCCTCGAAGCGAGCATTTAAGTAATTTAGCTCGTCTGCTAGGCTTGTGTCACTGGGAAGCTCGCGGCTGTGCTTCCCTTTGTAGTCTGTAATAGTTTGCGTCGGAGCCGGTGTAGTACGATTCGATCTTAGTCCTGTATTGATGTTTTGCCTGTTTGATGGTTCGTCGGAGGGCATAGCGGGATTTCTTATAAACTTCCGTGTTAGAGTCCCACTCCTTGAAAGCGGCAGCTCTACCCTTTAGCTCAGTGCGGATGTTGCCTGTAATCCATGGCTTCTGGTTGGGGTATGTACGTACAGTCACTGTGGGGACGACGTCATCGATGCACTTATTGATGAAGCCAGTGACTGATGTGGTGTACTCTTCAATGCCATCGGAAAAATCCCAGAACATATTCCAGTCTGTGCTAGCAAAACAGTCCTGTAGCTTAGCATCTGCTTCATCTGACCACTTTTTTATTGACCGAGTCACTGGTGCGTCCTGCTTTAGTTTTTGCTTGATAGAATTATGGTCAGATTTGCCAAATGGAGGGCGAGGGAGAGCTTTGTACCCGTCTCTGTGTGTGGAGTAAAGGTGGTCTAGTTTTTTCCCCTCTGGTTGCACATTTAACATGCTGGTAGAAATGAGGTAAAACGGATTTAAGTTTCCCTGCATTAAAGTCCCCGGCCACTAGGAGCGCCGCCTCTGGATGAGCGTTTTCCTGTTTGCTTATGGCTGTATACAGTTCATTGAGAGCAGTCTTAGTGCCAGCATCGGTTTGTGGTGGTAAATAGACAGCTACGAAGAATATAGATGAAAACTCTCTTGGTAGATAGTGTGGTCTACAGCTTATCATGAGATACTTCACCTCAGGCGAGCAAAACCTAGAGACCTCCTTAGATATCGTGCACCAGCTGTTGTTTCCAAATATACATAGACCGCCACCCCTTGTCTTACCAGAGGCTGCTGTTCTATCCTGCAGATACAGTGTATAACACGCCAGCTGTATGTTATTCATGTCGTCGTTCAGCCACGACTCGGTGAAACCTAAGATATTACAGTTTCTAATGTCCCGTTGGTAGGATATACGTGCTTCTAGTTCGTCCACTTTATTATCAAGCGATTGTACGTTGGCCAATAGTATCGATGGCAAAGGCAGATTAGCCACTTGTCGCCGGCTCTTTACTAGGCACCCCGATCTCCTTCCGCAATATCTTATTTTCTTTCTACTGCGAATGATGGGGATGAGGGCCCTGTCGGATGTCTGGAGCAAATCCCTCTCGTCTGACTCATTGAATAAATATTATTTGTCCAGTTCAAGGTGAGTAATCGCTGTTCTGATGTCCAGAAGCTCTTTTCGGTCATAAGAGACAGTAGCAGCAACATTATGTGCCAAGCTTGTAGCGTCATACCCAAGAAGACTCAAGGCTGTAATCGCTGCCAAAGGTGCTTCCACATAGTACTGAGTAAAGGGTCTGAATACTTATGTAAATGTGATATTTCATTATTTTTTTTTGTATACATTTGCAAATATATACTAAAACCTGTTTTTGCTTTGTCATTATGGGTATTGTGTGTAGATTGATGAGGGGGAAAAACGATTTAATCCATTTTAGAGTAAGGCTGTAACGTAAGAAAATGTAGAAAAAGTCAAGGGGTCTGAATACTTTCCCAATGCACTGTATAGTGGATATAATCTAGGATACACAAATGGTCTTGGAGTAAGAGTGCTGATCTAGGATGAGATCCCCCTTGTCCATATCATGTTATTAATTATGATGTAAAAGGCAAAACGTATTCTCGATCAGCGCTCCAACTCGGACATCTTGTGAATATGGGCCCTGAAACCTGTTAATAAAGGTTACCTGCTTCTATGTAGTGAATGGTAGTAGGGGAGACCGGAGAACAAAGTAACACAGGGCACAAAGTAACTAAATAACTCAAATTATAAATAACTTAGACAGCTGTTATTCAATGTGTGCCACAACGTCCTCCGAAGCTGCCTCCTCTCCTTGTTCTGGCAGGCTTCCGTGTTCGAGGTCACCGGCCTTCTAGCCACTGCCGCTCCTCATCTCATCATTCCATTTGTTTTGTCTTGATTATTACACACACCTGGTTTCAATTCCCCTCATCAGTACCTGTATAAGTGTTCCCTCTGCCCCCTTGTCTTTGTGTGTGATTGTTTATTGTGGAGGTTATATGTGCTCGGTGGAGCTCCTTATATATACGGAATAAACCTTTATTCTGTGATTTACCCTCCTGCGCCTGACTCCGTCCAAATCACACGCCACAGAATCACACACCTGCCATGGAGTCAGCAGGAGAAGAGCCCATGCCTGGAGTCGTGGCACGGGTCCACGAGCATTCCAGGATGCTAGCCAGCTTGGGAGAAGTGATGGATTGGGTTCTCCAGGTCGTCCAATGCCTGGAGAGGAGAGGATCCAACCCGTCGGGACCAGCTGAGCGACCGGATCCGGCCACCCACACTCCAGCACCCAGGGGGATTCATCTATCCCGACCGAGGGAGTTTTACGGGATTCCTCCTGCAGCTGGACCTCTACATCGTGAACATCAGCCCGGCTCCATTTGAGCGGGAGAAGGTGTCCGCCCTCGTCTCCTGCCTCTCGGGGAAAGCCCTGGAGTGGGCCAACGCGGTCTGGAGAGAAGGAGGAACCACGTTGGACAACTACGGGAAGTTCGCTCGCCTCTTCCAGGCAGTCTTCGACCACCTGCCCGAAGGAAGAGAGGCGGGCAAACGTCTGGTCCAACTGAGGCAGCGGACGAGGACCGCGCAGGACTTCGCCCTGGCGTTTCGGACCCTAGCGGCTGGGACCGGGTGGAACGAGCGGGCCCTGATCGACAGATTCCGGTGCAGCCTGCGAGAGGATGTCCGAAGGGAGCTAGCCTGCCGGGATGCCATGTTAACCTTCGACCAGCTGGTGGACATGGCCATCCGGTTGGACAACCTGCTGGCTGCTAGAGGACGTCCTGGGAGTGGCCTGTCCGTTTCACCCACCCCTACCAACTCGGAGTCCGTTCCGATGGAGCTGGGTGGGGCAGTGATCCGGGAGAACGGAGGAGGACAGCTTCAGTGTCACTCTTGTGGCAGAAGAGGACATTATACTGCACGCTGTCGTCAGGGTTCTTCCGGGTCTGGAGGCGGCAGGCAGGGCACTCTCGCATCACCCCAGGTAGCGCAAACCCACAATCGGTCAGAGCTCTCTGCTACACACTGTACCATACACGTCACCTTCCCTGACTATCCCATAGTTTCCCAGTGTAAGGCGCTGGTCGATTCAGGCGCAGCTGGGATCTTTATGGACAGGTCGTTAGCTCTAAGTCTAGGTATTCCATTGGTTCCCCTATCCACTCAACTGCCCATCAAAGCACTTGACAGTCGACCATTAGGGTCAGGGTTCGTTAGGGAAGTTACAGCACCAGTCACGATGGTTACCCAAAGGACTCATAGAGAGCACGTCACATTTTTTATTATTTTGTCCCCCTATTTCCCTGTTGTGTTGGGTCTCCCCTGGTTAGCACTACACAACCCCACCTTTTCATGGCCGCAGAGGGTTCTCACGGGGTGGCCGCGAGAGTGTCAGGGTAGGTGCCTAGCTGTTTCCGTTGGTACAACCACAGTGGAAAGTCCAGACACTTCCTCCACCGTGCGCATCCCCCCCGAATACCTCGATTTGGCGCACGCGTTTTCCAAAACGCAGGCGACCAAATTACCACCTCATCTGGGCAGGGGGGATTGCGCGATAAACCTACGAGTAGATGCTGTGCCTCCCAGGAGTCATGTATATCCCCTGTCGCAGGCTGAAATGGAGGCGATGGAGACATATGTCTCCAAGTCCCTGCGCCAGGGGTTCATACGTCCCTCCACTTCGCCCGCCTCCTGGAGTTTATTTTTTGTGAAGAAGAAAGACGGAGGTCTGTGCCCGTGCATTGATTACCGAGCATTGAACAAGGGGACAATACGTTATAGTTATCCTCTGCCCCTCATCCCAGCTGTGATCGAGTCAATGCATGGGGCGCGCTTTTTCACAAAATTAGATCTCCGGAGTGCGTATAACCTGGTGCGTGTCCGAGAGGGGGACGAATGGAAGACAGCATTCAGTACAACCACGGGGCATTACGAATACCCGGTGATGCCGTGCGGTTTGATGAATGCTCCATCCGTTTTCCAGTCCTTTTTGAACGAGATGTTTCGGGACATGCTTGGTCACGGTGTAGTAGTCTACATCGATTACATTCTGGTGTATTCCACTACGCGCGCTGAGCATGTGTCCCTGGTTCGCAAAGTGCTGGGCCGACTGTTGGAAAATGACCTTTATGCCAAGGCAGAGAAGTGTCTGTTTTTCCAGCAGTCCGTCTCCTTCCTTGGATACCGCATTAGCACCTCAGGTGTGGAGATGGAGGGATATCACATTTCAGCCATGCGTAATTGGCCGACTCCAACCACGGTAAAGGAGGTGCAGCGCTTTATTGGCTTTGCCAACTACTATTGGAGGTTTATCCGGGGCTTTGGCAAGGTCGCAGCTCCCATCACATCTCTGTTGAAGGGTGGGCCGTCCCGGCTCCGCTGGTCTGCTGAGACTGACAGGGCCTTCAGTAACCTGAGGGTTCTGTTCACCTCAGCCCCGGTACTGGCCCATCCCGATCCATCACTACCGTTCGTAGTGGAGGTGGATGCCTCCGAGGTAGGGATAGTCACTGTCCTGTCTCAACGCTCGGGCACACCACCCAAGCTCCGCAACTGTGCCTTCTTCTCCAAGAAGCTCAGACCGGCGGAGCAGAACTACGACGTTGGTGATCGGGAGCTGTTGGCTGTAGTCAGAGCCCTGACAGTGTGGAGGCACTGGTTCGAGGGGGCGAAACACCCTTTCCTCGTCTGGACGGACCACCGTAACCTGGAGTACATCCGGGTAGCGAGGAGGCTGAACCCTCGCCAGGCCAGGTGGGCCCTATTCTTACCCGGTTTGAGTTTACTCTGTCATACATCCCGGGTACGAAGAACATGAAGGCAGACGCGCTGCCACGACTGTACGACACAGAGGAGAGGCCCATAGACAACACCCCCATACTCCCGGCCTCCTGCATTGTGGCGCCGGTAGTATGGGCGATGGACGTGGACATAGAGCGGGCGGTACACACGGAGCCATCTCCACCTCAGTGTCCAGCTGGGCTGCAGTACGTGCCGTCTCTTGTCCATGACCGTCTGATATATTGGGCCCACACGTCTCCCTCCTCTGGTCACCCAGGTATCGGTCGTACAGTGCGCTGCCTGACCGGAAAGTACTGGTGGCCTACCTTGGCTAAGGACGTGAGGGTGTATGTCTCCTCCTGCTCGGTGTGCACCTAGAGTAAGGCACCTAGGCACCTCCCAGCGGGTAAGTTACAGCCCTTACCAGTTCCACAACGGCCATGGTCCCACCTGTGTATTGACTTTCTAACTGATCTTCCCTCTCTCAGGGTAACACCACTATCCTGGTCGTTGTGGACCGCTTTTCAAAAGTGATTTACCCTCCTGCGCCTGACTCTGTCCAAATCACACGCCACAATGTGCAAATGTTTGGTTAGTGTATCTACAGTACCTGCCTAGGAAATTTTGCTTAAATCCATAAATAATTATTTGATTGACCCAAAAAATAATTTCAGGCCGAATTCTAAATATTCTTGCTGCCTCAGTTTTTTTTATTATTGACCTGCGGAACATTCCCCATGTATCTAATCATATATAATTTGTATCAATAAGAAGAGGTCTTTTGATTGGTATAATAATTATTAAGACAATACTTATAATATAAATTAATTAATTAATTAAAATATAAATATAATAATACTTATAATAGACTCGGAATAGAGTTGTAATATTACAATTAAACCCTTACCTAAAATTCTAATCCTAACCCTGATCCTAACCCATATTATTTTCATACTAAGCAAAAGCCTAAAACTGTTACTTTGTTCACCGGTCTCCCCTACTAAACATAAATGTCAGGTTGATATGTTACCTGATCCTGGGGTATCATTCCTGTAGAACTGAACTTGTTCCTTCTCACAGAGTCCAGGTGGTAGTTTGGGGCTCCGCTCCCTGGCATCCCCCAGGTGCAGAGCTGCATTGTCTCATTGTGCTGCCAATGACAAGGAGATTGAAGTGCAATCTGTCAATGTCAGTCCTTACAATTGAGTCAATCACTATCAGTGACCATTGTTGTGTATAATTATTCCAAACACTCAAGAACAAAATGCTTTAGGATCCGTTGGACTACTTTGAAGTAGGGTATAATGAGGATCATGTGACTAAAAAAGGTGACAAGTTCCTGTCCTATCTCTATATAAAAGGTATGGGTAACATAGAATAATTATGCATGCGATGACTCACAGTTTGTTCGGCGGTGGTAATCCTCCTCCTCTCCCTCTCTTTCTGTTGTCTCTTCTCCTCCACCTGCTGATACAGGTCTTTGTAGTAGTGCCTCTTTCTCTCCTATAAGTTACACAGTATATTGGTCATGGAGTATGGGTCAACATAAACAAATGACTAAATCAGCATGATCTGCTCTTTAAACATGGACAAAAGCTTATTTTGCGGGGGCACAACAGATAATAAAGTGATTACCTCTCTGATGATGTCAGAATGCTTCCTGGTTACTACTGGTGGGATCTTGATGTCAGGTCCTGGCTGAGAAGATGTTGATGGTTTTCCCTAGATTAAAGATATCAATATATTTTGTTATGGTAGAGCCTATCCTATGTGTTCCACATGTGAATAAGCTTGGCATGTTGGATGGTTGAGTCAAATGTAGAGCAACACTAACCTCCTGTGTTTAATTGAAGCTAGTAAATGTACCACTACTGGCTCATTATTAAATAGGTCATAAAACAAAGAAGGCAATGGCTATGTAAATGTTGCTTAGTTTATTCAGGACTGTAAAATGTTACTGACGTTCTTACTATATCAATACCAACATAATATCAATAAAGGGTTCTGATACCTTTGTGAGTCTGGATGAATAAGCAGATGAATCCGTGTTGTTGCTGCTATCACTGCTGGTTAGACCTGCATTGCCTTTCAGCATCAGTAAAGGCCTACCGACTAAAGTGGGAACAAGAACACAAAAGTTACAGTTTACAATTGGGTATGTCCAGTTGTGCATGTGTTTCTTTGTACATTAACAACATAGGGAATTAGTATAGGATCTTACCATGATCTTTCCTGATCTCTGTCATCTGATAAAGTGATTGTTCCCTTCTCTGAAAAATAAGGTAAATACAGGTTACCACTGTACCATTGTGTGTGTTTGTGTGTGTGTGCGTGTGAACATCATCTCAATTACAATATTTTACTCACCTGGCTGTACCTAGATGTGGATATAGTGAAGCCCTTATGTAATGGAAGGGCTGGTCTAACACATTGGCTTAGATTGGAACCGCACCTTGAAACATCTGAAACATGGCATAATTGGATTAATTTCATCTATAGTACAAAGCATGTGAAATAAAAAAGATCATACTACTATACTTTAAACATGCTTTTGAAACACAAGACAAATATATTTTCTGGTATTAATCCTGAACGCCTGTGACCGATTATGACTGAATAGGGCCCCAGGCCTTTCCAAGAGATGCTATCCTATCCATCTCTTTGTTGTAGCGTTCAATAACTTATATTTCCAAATCCCACTATCAGGCTGACTCACCAGGCTTTTTGTCTTTCATGTCTGTGACTGTGTAGTCAAACACATACTTGGTTTTCCTGTACAGTATGTCCCCCAGGCTTTCCGTAGGGGAGGACAGCGATAAGGGAGGTCCTGACCTTCTACATAGCCTTCGCACTGCAAAACAAAGGACGTGACAGAGGACCATGATGACACAAACCAGGTGGCTTCACAGAGGAAACCTCCATTAAGACACTCCATCATCATGATAGTACCAAAGCACAGACATCTTGGGATGACTGAATGTGAGGCAGATATTTCATAAAAAGGATGATCTATGATAAAGGATGTTATTTGTAATTATACTGATTAAACGACACCAACCTGGGGATGATCTATCTTCATCCTTTATCATTACTGTTTGAGACTCAGATCTCTTTAAACTAAGCTATGTCATCAATGTGATTTATGATAACACATACCTCCATTTTTAATAGTATTGTTTAAATGACCAATAATAATGACTGAATGATCTCACTTCTGTCCCTGAGGAATGCTGCCTCATATCCCTCACTGAAAGGCTTTAGTGGTAACTGAAAGCAGATAGCGTGAACATTGTGAACCGCAGTGGCCCTAACAGCAAGGGCTTTCAGTAGGTTTGAGAAATCTCAACTACAGTACTTGGCTAGAGCCTATCTACATCAAGCAAAAACATGAAACAGAGAGTATGGCATGACCTTAGGTAACAAGCAAGTTTTTTTTAAACGTATTATAACATACAACGTTCATGCTGAAATGTCAGAGTAAATACAAGGGAAAAGAGTGTATAATGATGTATGGGTGGGAATTATGGGCACTTGTCCTTGAGTCAGACAGTGCATTGCAGAGGAGGCTGGTGGGAGGAGCTATAGGAGGACGGCGCATTGTAATGGCTGCAATGGAATATACGGAACGGTATCAAACACATCTGGAAACACATGGAAACTACATGTTTGACTCCATTCCATCCACTCCATTCCAGCCATTCCAATAAGCCAGTCCTCCTATAGCTCCCCCCACCAGCCTCCTCTGGTACGTTGTGACTCACCGGTATCTTGGCCTGATCTTTCATCCTTGTCTGTGTTTCTGGTACACTCATCCCTAATAAAATAAAATGTCATGCTTTTTCAAATGCCAACATTTACAGTATACTGTATGAGAGCAGTTCAAATTGTAAAAGTTATAGGCCAAGTAGTGCAGACTAACATTCTGAGGACATAAGCTATTTCTTTCTTTGACTGAAAACAAAACAGTCTACTTAGGTAGTTCTTACTTAGTTGGCATGAGAGATAATAGGTAATTGTTGATGTAACAGAAAAACATAATTATGTCTACGTTGTACACTGTACCTTTATCACTTTGGAGCTGGATATATTCTTTTGGTGACTTACATTTCTGAAATTCAAATCAATTCTATTTATATATATATATATATATATATATATATATATATATATATATATATATTTATATATATATTTTTTTTGTTTTGTTTTTGTTCCATTAAATGTATTCTATATCTCTGTGTCTGCATCATGGGAGGTTCTTGTTCTTGCTTACCATTCTTGAGGTCTCCTCCTTTTTATGAACTGGTAACTCTGGGAGTTTTGCCCCCATGACTGACATCCATTCTAAACACACAAGCAAACAGACTGTAATTGGGAGCAGTGTCAATAACTGATACATTATTTCCACTGCCTATTATCTGTTATGCTAGTTGTAGTGTACAGAGTGAAATAATTTTTACCTTCTGTGACTTCTGGTTTTGGTGTATGTTCAGGGATTCCCTCTGCGTCATCATAGTCATCACCATCATTATAATCCAAGGTCACAGTCCTGAAAGAAGTCTCTTGATTAGTTATGCTGCGTTCAAAACAACTGGGAACTCGGAATTCTCCGACTTCTGAGCGTTCAAGACAAGTGGGAACTCCGGAAAATACTAGCTCCGACTGGGAGAAATCGTTTTGAACAATCCAACTAGGTTTTCCAAGTCGGGAACTTGGGTAGCTTTCTCGAGCTCTGACTTTCCGACCTGAAGATCACTGACGTCATGATTTGACATCGTTTTCTCCGAGTTCCCAGTTGTCTTGAAAGCATAAGTACATGTCCTATGTTGGCCAATCACTGTAAGTACTAGCATGAGAAGGGATAGCTGCAGCAAATATGGCGGCCGGAGACTGGGTGTGTCAAAATAAATAGGTGTGTCGAAAGAAAGTAGGCGTATCGAAAGCGCACATGTATTGGTCTGACTTTCTGTCAGTTCTTGCCAGCGAGTGAAGAGATTTGTGGAAACATGACTGTGTAGGAAGAGGCATCGAAATGAATTTGAGGACGTTTGGGAAACTCAGAATTGTGGTGTCGTGAAATCACTTAGCATTGCATGTAAATGCACGTATCTTAACATGCTTTCATGTTGTAAACATTTTACATTTATCAAATTTCATTGCAGTTGTATAGGCTTCTGTGCGCAATGTAATTATTACATTTGTCGATGTCCTATTTATAAACACCGATAGCAAGCTTGCTCAATGGCAGACCTATGAGTTGCGTGCCTGCCTGCAAGTTTGCTGACATGCCTATGACGACCAATTTACGAAGCGAACGGCCCGGGAAAATTGCCTAGGCTGATGCCCGTCTGATACTAGCACGTTATAATTTCAGGAGATTAAAATTAGGTTACCCTGGTGGCAGATCTTCATGTTTCGTCACGATTGCTTTAATAAAAGTTTGAGGTGTGTATGTGAAAATTATTATGAGACTGAACAATACTGTTCATGACACTTAGTATAACGGTAACAATTTGTCATGTTTGCTTTCATAAAAGTTTGAGTTGTGTATGTGATTAAAAATGCTTTAGCGTCCTCCATGCACTTCCTGAAAGCGACTGGACAAAAGAGGCTACTCTGAGTGGCACTGGCAACAACCCTGTTCAATCAAAATGTATTTTGCCCATTTCTTTCGACACGCCCACCACTCCGAGACCAGTCCGGGACGCAGCTACCTATACTTAACTATCGTGCCAATCAACAGGAAGTATTTACCTGAGCAGCACAGATTCACTTCCTTTGCCGTGTCCAGCAGTGCTGCTGCTCCTCATGCTGACTTCCGGTGTTGACACGCTCACCCTCCCTAGGTCCGTCTCATCAGTGAGACAGAAGAACTCCTCCGCGACACTTTTCACCAGCACACTTCGCCTGCCCTACATCCAGTGCACAGACAACATTTTAATGGTCAGTCAGCAGCACTTTACCCGACGTCGCTAATTAAAAAAACAACAACAAGGAGGGGCACAGATATCATGTAAGGATTCATGTGCATTCACAAATGAATCAGTTGCCATGGAGAATCAAACCAAAATTCCCCAAAATGTACTCACATGTAGGCTGTAGGATCAGACTATGAATCACAAATGAAATATAATTCTCAAGTCCGTTTCTAAACAAGGACGTGGTTATGGGTGTGGCCAGGGTGGACCCCACAGCCACAGCCTATACACATCTCAACCATGGAACCTTGTGGTTTACAACATGATATGGACCCACTAAGTGTAACATAATTAACTAAAGAAATTGAACTTTTAATTTCAACCAAATTCAAGTGATAGATATGACTATGGAAATATCTCTTCATTTCCAGAAATGAATTCTGTCGGTCTGTTATCTCTTACAGAACTTTATTCCATTTTTATTTAGGGTGACCACTGATTTAACATGGACAATGGCATAAACCACTCCAAGTGGTTTCCTACAGTATAAGAATGAGGGAAAGCATAGAAGGAGCCTTCTAACATAGCCTGCCCTACAGTATGCAATCCCCTTGTATGTGGAATAAATACACACCACCACTGATGGACACTGCATTTCCTGAGTAGGGTTGAACTGGTCACTTTCCGGAGTCTCCATGCTTTCCCTTGATGGTAGATCTGATGTAGGCCAACTTTTGAAACAAACCAGTCATGAGAAGTAATTCAGTAGCCTACAGTATTAATCAAGGTGATCTATCCTTGATTTATGTGAATAAATCAAAAGGCAGGCAGACTGCTTAACTATAGTGGTCATAATAAACATATGTGAGAGCTTATTCATTAGATAAAACAACTCAAATAAAATCATTCAAATTCATACCATCAATACTTACACGAACTGATCTCATATAACACTCGCACATAAAATAATAATTTTGAACCACAGACGACTCAACTAAACTCAGATGATAGAAACCAAGCAGAAAGTGGGATTTTGGAGAAAGGGACTAAGATGGTGTCGCGAATGCACGAAATTGATATATAGAACATTGCTATCTACTTTATCATTACGTCATAAATGCTGAATGCCATGACAACGCGCGTCACTGACTTCATCATCAAGTAGGCCTACACTGCGCACTGCTTTCATGCATGTTTTCCTCGTTTCTGTGACAGTAGCCTACGGGTTGTATCCACGAGGGGTCAGTGCACAACCACTGATTTCCCTCAGGTAGAGGACCCGTTCAAGCGAAGTCGATGGCGAATGTGTAATAGCCTACTAAACAACGCTCTTGAAGCGAGGATGCTAGTGTAATAGATTAGAAAATAACCAACTGCGGCTTAAAGGCTACAGACATTCAAATGCTTTACTGCAGCGCAAAACAGATAGCCTATTCGTATTGATTGCATAGGGTCATAAGCGTCTACAAGATTCAAGTCCAAACTACTAACAATAATGGCTTATGTCAAATAATCATCAATTTAAAACCCTAATAGAAGCCATTTAAATCTAATAGCAATAAATAGGCAACTGACTGTAAGCCAAATGCCCCCCCCCCCCCCCCCCCTCTCTCTCTCTCTCTCTCACACACACACACACACACACACACACACACACACACACACACACACACACACACACACACACACAAACACACACACACACACACACACACACACACACTAACTCACACACACACACACACACACACACACACACATACTATAGACTTAACTTACCCTACATTATATTATAAAACTGGTGCGGGTGGAGACTGTTGTGGGTGTTCCACAGAGCAGACAGTATTTTCTGGCAGGTGCACACAGAGGTATTTCTCACAGAAATTGTCTTCTCTCCACACAAGACAAGAGGCTGCTGAAAGGAGCTTTTAATTGGGGGAAGGTGACACAGGGGCATGCAGTTAATCATAGCAAAGTGAAGGAGAAAGACAAGAGAGAAGAAAGATCATTTGGGAAATAGTCACCATTAAATGAGGAGTGTGGAGACTTTTGAGGTTGGCCTGAGGAAGTCATGACCCCGCATTTTCGGTTCATGTTCTAATTGGAGTCTATAGACTACTACAGTGAGGGAAAAAAGTATTTGATCCCCTGCTGATTTTGTTTGCCCACTGACAAAGACATGATCAGTCTATAATTTTAATGGTAGGTTTATTTGAACAGTGAGAGACAGAATAACAACAAAAAAATCCAGAAAAACGCATGTCAAAAATTTTATAAATTGATTTGCATTTTAATGAGTGAAATAAGTATTTGACCCCCTCTCAATCAGAAAGATGTCTGGCTCCCAGGTGTCTTTTATACAGGTAACGAGCTGAGATTAGGAGCACACTCTTAAAGGGAGTGCTCCTAATCTCAGTTTGTTACCTGTATAAAAGACACCTGTCCACAGAAGCAATCAATCAATCAGATTCCAAACTCTCCACTATGGCCAAGACCAAAGAGCTCTCCAGGGATGTCAGGGACAAGATTGTAGACCTACACAAGGCTGGAATGGGCTACAAGACCATCGCCAAGCAGCTTGGTGAGAAGGTGACAACAGTTGGTGCGATTATTTGCAAATGGAAGAAACACAAAAGAACTGTCAATCTCCCTCGGCCTGGGGCTCCATGCAAGATCTCACCTCGTGGAGTTGCAATGATCATGAGAACGGTGAGGAATCAGCCCAGAACTACACGGGAGGATCTTGTCAATGATCTCATGGCAGCTGGGACCATAGTCACCAAGAAAACAATTGGTAACACACTACGCCGTGAAGGACTGAAATCCTGCAGCGCCCGCAAGGTCCCCCTGCTCAAGAAAGCACATATACAGGCCCGTCTGAAGTTTGCCAATGAACATCTGAATGATTCAGAGGAGAACTGGGTGAAAGTGTTGTCGTCAGATGAGACCAAAATCGAGCTCTTTGCCATCAACTCAACTCGCCGTGTTTGGAGGAGGAGGAATGCTGCCTATGACCCCAAGAACACCATCCCCACCGTCAAACATGGAGGTGGAAACATTATGTTTTGGGGGTGTTTCTCTGCTAAGGGGACAGGACAACTTCACCGCATCAAAGGGACGATGGACGGGGCCGTGTACCGTCAAATCTTGGGTGAGAACCTCCTTCCCTCAGCCAGGGCATTGAAAATGGGTCGTGGATGGGTATTCCAGCATGACAATCACCCAAAAGACACGACCAAGGCAACAAAGGAGTGGCTCAAGAAGAAGCACATTAAGGTCCTGGAATGGCCTAGCCAGTCTCCAGACCTTAATCCCATAGAAAATCTGTGGAGGGAGCTGAAGGTTCGAGTTGCCAAACGTCAGCCTGAAAACCTTAATGACTTGGAGAAGATCTGCAAAGAGGAGCGGGACAAAATCCCTCCTGAGATGTGTGCAAACCTGGTGGCCAACTACAAGAAACGTCTGACCTCTGTGATTGCCAACAAGGGTTTTGCCACCAAGTACTAAGTCATGTTTTGCAAAGGGGTCAAATACTTATTTCCCTCATTAAAATGCAAATCAATTTATAACATTTTTGACATGCATTTTTCAGGATTCTTTTGTTGTTATTCTGTCTCTCACTGTTCAAATAAACCTACCATTAAAATGATAGACTGATCATGTCTTTGTCAGTGGGCAAACGTACAAAATCAGCAGGGGATCAAATACTTTTTTCCCTCACTGTATGTGTTCAGTTCATTGGCCTGTGTATGTCAATCTAACCTCTACGTTTTCTCAATTCCTGAATCAATGCTATCTTTTGAATCCAACAAATTTTGCTAGGCCAGCAAATGTTCATTTGCTTATTTGAACATGACAATCCCTTAATTACCTCCCAAACAGTATAGATAAATAACATTAGTCTTACATTTTTATTGGTCAGACACTGATCCCCCCCCCCCCCCCCCCCCCCATACAAATCTATTGCATGTTTAAAACAGATTTTTATAATGACAGTAAATTAGTCTACAATCATATTTAATCTATACAATAGCTCACCTATTATATTCTTTGTTATTGAAACTGCTAAACTCATTTGGTAGATTGCACCTGTTGCCTCTTGAACACAGAGATAGACATGGTACCTTTTGTGGAAATTGCATTCAGCAAAAGTCCTTCATTATCACCAGAGAATGGACATAAATAAAGATGATGTCAGATTGTATATCTCGCTCAGATAATAACTTATTATCATGCACAAAATACAATGTATCCCAACTTTTAAATGGGGGCTTATTGATGACAAGTGAAAGTGGTTGGCTGAAAAGGTGTGTCCAACAATGTTTTATGAATAACCATTCAAGCATAATAAGCTGGTCTCAAAATCTCAATGAATATGCACCAGTCTATTCATTTCAATAAGTCTTGGACCTCATTTTGTTGATTTGATGTGCAGTATTGTAAAGGTGTGTTACAGTGTTTATAATACGAGGCCAGATAGTACTAAGTAGGGTAATAGCCTATATCCTGTTGTGTTACATGATAGGCCTATTTCATTTTCTATGTCATGACATCACTGAAATTATTATCTAATCTTGATTAATTTCTGTATACCACACATTCATATCATTATTATGGCCTCACAGTTAAGGACATCCAGAAGATTGATGCATCCAATGCAGATAAATTAATTATTTCAATGATGTGTGAAGCATACATATGACTATGACCCATACCCACACATGTGTTGCTTGATGTGTTTGTTTACCTTGCAGCGTGACACAGGCTAAACACCTACATGTGCGTAATGGCAGTTCAACATGGCATTACCCAAAGCATCTGATTTCCAGCAGTTCATCTCAATTTAACACAATCAATCGGGCAAAACCTTGACATGGAGAAATAATGGGCAAATAGATTACACATTCATTACTTTAACAACGGCGCTGTCTAGTCGCGGGCGGAGGACGGGGGTGCTCAACAATGGAGCGTGGTGAGTCATGGAACCCCTCCGCAACACGGGGGACCCTCTAGTAATGATGACAGCGGTGCTGAGAAAGCTGTGTAGGTGTCCAGACCAGAATTGGAATTTGTTGAGGATAAAATGAAGAGCTACAGATCTCTGTGGGTGGCGGGCTACGCACTGGCAGTGCTGGTTACGTTAATACTTTACGGATTTGATTCTTATAATTATTTATATAAAAGTATTATATTACTCAGAGATGTTGGAATCCTATTTATTGAATAGATAATCCAATTGACTATGAGATTTACCCATAAATGATTCCAATTGGCAAGAAAATCCTCAAAGGAAAAAAAAAACCTTATCAAAACACAAGCAGTTAATCAGAAGAGCATGATCACCTTGAGCACTGTAGGCGTATAGTTTCAAAGAATCACGGGCACTGCAAATGTATAGTTCAATCACTTGCAGATTCATTCCCAATTATTTACACTTCTGAAGGTTTGGGTTGAAAAATTCAAGATAGCTGCAACAGGCTAGCTGTATTAATCTTGGGATTCGCCGAGTGTGGAAGGGTTGCACCAGACGGTCGCTGTCATAATCTCATATCTCTGCTATTAGGCCATATATCTTGTTTGTTTAATCAACATCAGACCCGGACCTTTTACTTCTGTAACAAACCCACTGGGAAAAAACTGGTTGAATCAACATTGTTTCCACATTATTTCAACCCAAAACATCTATGTGATAACCTTGATGGAACGTGGAAAACTGATTGGATTTGCAAAAAGGCATGAACTAAACTGCATTTTGTATTTTTTTTCACCCAACTTTGAACCTAAATCCAATGACATGGTGACCTTTTTTGTTGATTTCATGTTGAATTCACGTTAGTTGAAAACGCAACCAAATGTAAATTAAAACTAGACAACTGACATATGTGCTCAGTGGGAAGTCACCTTGAGCACAGTCCAGCTTCGATATCATAACAGTCATTGTTAGACTGTTAGGATTGGATGTCTACAGTACACTCTCCTCCTGCTGATGTCATGTTTAGCCTCCAGCAGAAAAGTGTTGCATCTGATTAGAGGATGCAAAAGTTGCCCTCTGTTTGCAGAAGAGGAGGGACTTTCTCCAACTATTTGCTTGACAGACAGCTATGATTCAGGACTAAAACCTCCCTCAGGCCAGTGTGTGGGCAACATGCATAGAGTGTAGGGGTGTTATAGTAATGTCACGTGTGTGTGTGTACCATCCTGCTGCCCCAGCCATGCAAGCATTGAGCCAAGGCGCATGAGTCATGAACCAGCCATGAGACGTGATGACCTAATTGACCCTGGCTCACCCACCACCACAAAAAGAAAGATGAGTCAGTGACAGCGGCTTGCCTGGGCCTAGCGATCAGTTTTCACCCATCTCCTGTCCTACTCCCTGTCTCCTTCTCTCCCTATCTTCCCCCTCCCACGCACCCCACCACAAAGGGTATATGATTCATCCGGACACACCAATCATCGTCTGAGGTTTAAAATAAGTCAGAATGATGTGTCCCCATAAAGACAACACACAGAGACACAACATCCCACCAGTCTGGCCAATTGAACCGCTGTGTTCACATGCAGCACACACAAGCAACAGGAGAGGAAGAGTGGGAGGCCTGTGATGCAGAGAGGAGGAGTGGGGCTCAGCACAGGCGAATGCCCTCAAGACGTTGCACTCTAGGTGGGAGAGAAATCAAGATGAAGAGAGGCCTGAGGAGAGAGATCCATGTGTAGCGTGTTATAAGATGAGACCTGGGGGCCTCAGAGGTATAAAGACTAATCAGATCACCGCTCGCTGTCTCAATCACATGGATGAACAGGTTGCTCATGGGAGTTTTACTTACTCAAACATGTTCCCAGAGCAGAAAGGATTATGCTTGGTTGTGTCAGGCAACCAATGAAAATTGAGAGGTGGCGGCAATACCAAACAGAGCAGTGGGGGGTGGGTTCAATATAGCTAGCAAGTTGTTCTTTTTTTTTCTCTCCAGGTAGTCTAAATAATTGATACTAAATACTAAATGAGATGCAAGCTAAAGTTAGTTAGCTAAAAAGTGTTTTTCGAGCTAATGTTGTTAGCTAGCCAACTGTTGGGCTAGCTAGCTTGGTAACTAAGGCTAAACTGTTACAGTTTATCCTTAGTTACCAAGCTAGCAATCTAGCTAGCTCAACAGTTTTAGCCTTAGGTTACCAATTTAAGCATAAAGGCTAGCTAGCCAGATAAATATGTTGCTGTTATAGTAGCAGCATGAATGAACAGGGAGCACTGCTTCTCTTGGAACACAACTGTGTCAACCACAGTAGATATTGCTGCTCTAAGACCAGTTTGAGTCAACGGGGTCTTCTGCTGCTCTAAGAGCATAATTGTACTGTGTCATCTTTTATGTTGCTGGACTGGGAGCAGCATTAGTATGCTGGGAGCGCAGCTGCTCTTAGAACAGAACTGTGTCAGCTACACTGAACTGAAATATAAATACAACATGTAAAGTGTTGGTCCCATGTTTCATGAGCTGAAATAAAATATCCCAGACATTTTCCATATGCACAAAAAGCGTATTTCTCTCAAATTTTGTGCAGAAATTTGTTTACATTCGTTAGTGAGCATTTCTCCTTTGCCAAGATAATCCATCCACCTGACAGGTGTGGCATATCAAGAAGCTGATTAAACAGCATGATCATTACACAGGTGCACCTTGTGCTGGGGACAATAAAAGGCCACTCTAAAATGTGAGCAACACAATGCCACAGATGTCTCAAGTTTTGAGGGAGCGTGCAATTGGCATGCTGACTGCAGGAATGTCCACCAGAGCTGTTGCCAGATAATTTAATGTTAATTTCTCTACCATAAGCCACCTCCAACGTCGCTTTAGAGAATTTGGCAGTACGTCCAACTGGCCACACAACCGCAGACCACGTACGTGTATGGCGTTGTGTGGGCGAGCGGTTTGCTCAACGTTGTGAACAGAGTGTCCCATGGTGATGGTTGGATTATGGTATGGGCAAGCATAAACTATGGACAATGAACACAATTGCATTTTATCGATGGCAATTTGAATGCACAGAGATACCGTGCCATTTGTTAACCGCCATCACCTCATGTTTCAGCATTATAATGCACAGCCCCATGTCACAAGGATCTGTACACAATTCCTGGAAGCTGAAAATGTCCCAGTTCTTCCATGGCCTGCATACTCACCAGACATGTCACCCATTGAGCATGTTTGGGATGCTCTGGATCAACGTATACGACAGCGTGTTCCAGTTCCCGCCAATATCCAGCAACTTCGCACAGCCGTTGAAGAGGAGTGAAACAACATTCCACAGGCAACAATCAACTCTATGCAAAGGAGAGGTGTGCATGAGGCAAATGGTGGTCACACCAGATACTGACTGGTTTTCAGATCCACGCCCCTACCTTTTTTTCAAGGTACAGTGCATTCGGCAGGTATTCAGACCCCTTCACTGACCCCATAACGACAAAGCGAAAGCAGGTTTTTATGAATTTTTCCAAATGTATTAAACATAAATTGTGTAGATTGAAGAGGAAAATGTTTTATTTAATCCATTTTAGAATAATGCTGTAATGTAACAAAATCTGGAAAAAGTCAAGGGGTCTGAATACTTTCCGAATGCACTGTTTATATATATACAGTTGAAGTCGGAACTTTACATACACTTAGGTTGGAGTCATTAAAACTTGTTCTTTCAACCACTCCACAAATTTCTTGTTAACAAACTATAGTTTTGGCAAGTCGGTTAGGACATCTACTTTGAGCATGACACAAGTAATTTTTCCAACAATTGTTTACAGACAGATTATTTCACTTATAATTCACTGTATCACAATTCCAGTGGGTCAGAAGTTTACATACACTAAATTGACTGTGCCTTTAAACAGCTTGGAAAATTCCAGAAAATCATGTCATGGCTTTAGAAGCTTCTGATAGGCTAATTGACATCATTTGAGTCAATTGGAGGTGTACCTGTGGATGTATTTCAAGGCCTACCTTCAAACTCAGTGCCTCTTTGCTTGACATCATGGGAAAATCAAAAGAACTCAGCCAAGACCTCAGAAAAGGAGGGACTGGTGCACTTCACAAAATAGATGGCATCATGAGGAAGGAAAATTATGTGGATATATTGAAGCAACATCTCAAGACATCAGTCAGGAAGTTAAAACTTGGTCGCAAATGGGTCTTCCAAATGACCCCAAGCACACTTCCAAAGTTGTGGCAAAATGGCTTAAGGACAACAAAGTCAAGGGATTGGAATGGCCATCACAAAGCCCTGACCTCAATCCTATAGAACATTTGTGGACAGAACTGAAAAAGTGTGTGTGAGCAAGGAGGCCTACAAACCTGACTCAGTTACATCAGCTCTGTCAGGAGGAATGGGCCAAAATTCACCCAACTTATTGTGGGAAGCTTGTGGAAGGCTACCCGAACAAAAAGAAAGATGAGTCAGTGACAGAGCCTTGCCTGGGCCTAGCGATCAGTTTTCACCCATCTCCTGTCCTACTCCCTGTCTCCTTCTCTGCCTCTCTTCCCCCACCCACGCACCCCACCACAAAGGGTATATGATTCATCCGGACACACCAATCATCGTCTGAGGTTTAAAAATAAGTCCTGCCATTCAGAATGATGTGTCCCCATAAAGACAACACACAAAGATACAACATCCCATCAGACTGGCCAATTGAACCGCTGTGTTCACATGCAGCACACACAAGCAACAGGAGAGGAAGATTGGGAGGCCTGTGATGCAGAGAGGAGGAGTGGGGCTCAGCACAGGCGAATGCCCTCAAGACGTTGCACTCTAGGTGGGAGAGAAATCAAGATGAAGAGAGGCCTGAGGAGAGAGATCCATGTGTAGCATGTTATAAGATGAGACCTGGGGGCCTCAGAGGGATAAAGACTAACCGCTTGACCCAAGTTAAACAATTTAAAGGCAATGCTACCAAATACTAATTGAGTGTATGTAAACTTCTGACCCACTGGGAATGTGATGAAAGAAATAAAAGCTGAAATAAATCATTCTCTCTACTATTATTCTGACATTTCACATTCTTAAAATACAATGGTGATCCTAACGGACCTAAGACAGGGAATTTTTACTAGGATTAAATGTCAGGAATTGTGAAAAACTGAGTTTAAATGTATTTGGCTAAGGTGTATGTAAACTTCCGACTTCAACTGGGTCAAACGTTTCGGGTAGCCTTCCACAAGCTTCCCACAATAAGTTGGGTGAATTTTGGCCCATTCCTCCTGACAGAGCTGGTGTAACTGAGTCAGGTTTGTAGGCCTCCTTGCTCACACACGCTTTTTCAGTTCTGCCCACATATTTTCTATAGGATTGAGGTCAGGGCTTTGTGATGGCCACTCCAATACCTTGACTTTGTTGTCCTTAAGCCATTTTGCCACAACTTTGGAAGAATGCTTGGGGTCATTTGGAAGACCCATTTGCGACCAAGCTTTAACTTCCTGACTGATGTCATCTATTTTGTGAAGTGCACCAGTCCCTCCTGCAGCAAAGCACCCCCACAGCATGATGCTGCCATCCCGTGCTCCTGACGGTTAGGATGGTGTTCTTCAGCTTGCATGCAACCCCCTTATCCTCCAAACATAACAATGGTCATTATGGCCAAACAGTTCTATTTTTGTTTCATCAGACGTACGAAGTACGATCTTTGTCCCCATGTGCAGTTGCAAACCGTAGTCTGGCTTTTTTATGGTGGTTTTGGAGCAGTGGCTTCTTCTTTGCTGAGCGGCCTTTCAGGTTATGTCGATATAGGACTCGTTTTACTGTGGATATACAGTGGGGAGAACAAGTATTTGATACACTGCCGATTTTGCAGGTTTTCCTACTTACAAAGCATGTAGAGGTCTGTAATTTTTATCATAGGTACACTTCAACTGTGAGAGACGGAATATAAAACTAAAATCCATAAAATCACATTGTATGATTTTTAAGTAATTAATTTGCATTGTATTGCATGACATAAGTATTTGATACATCAGAAAAGCAGAACTTAATATTTGGTACAGAAACCATTGTTTGCAATTACAGAGATCATACGTTTCCTGTAGGTCTTGACCAGGTTTGAACACACTACAGCAGGGTTTTTGGCCCACTCCTCCATACCTTCTCCAGATCCTTCAGGTTTCGGGGCTGTCGCTGGGCAATACGGACTTTCAGCTCCCTCCAAATATTTTCTATTGGGTTCAGGTCTGGAGACTGGCTAGGCCACTCCAGGACCTTGAGATGCTTCTTACGGAGCCACTCCTTAGTTGCCCTGGCTGTGTGTTTCGGGTCGTTGTCATGCTGGAAGACCCAGCCACGACCCATCTTCAATGCTCTTACTGAGGGAAGGAGGTTGTTGACCAAGATCTCGCGATACATGGCCCAATCCATCCTCCCCTCAATACGGTGCAGTCGTCCTGTCCCCTTTGCAGAAAAGCATCCCCAAAGAATGATGTTTCCACCTCCATGCTTCACAGTTGGGATGGTGTTCTTGGGGTTGTACTCATCCTTCTTCTTCCTCCAAACACGGCGAGTGGAGTTTAGACCAAAAAGCTCTATTTTTGTCTCATCAGACCACATGACCTTCTCCCATTCCTTCTCTGGATCATCCAGATGGTCATTGGCAAACTTCAGACGGGCCTGGACATGCGTTGAGCAGGAGGACCTTGCGTGTGCTGCAGGATTTTAATCCATGACGGCGTAGTGTGTTACTAATGGTTTTGTTTGAGACTGTGGTCCCAGCTCTCTTCAGGTCATTGACCAGGTCCTGCCGTGTAGTTCTGGGCTGATCCCTCACATTCCTTATGATCATTGATGCCCCACGAGGTGAGATCTTGCATGGAGCCCCAGACCGAGGGTGATTGACCGTCATCTTGAACTTCTTCCATTTTCTAATAATTGCGCCAAAAGTTACCATGTAGAGGTAACGAGTGGAGGACAGAGGAGCCTCTTAAAGAAGAAGTTACAGGTCTGTGAGAGCCAGAAATCTTGCTTGTTTGTAGGTGACCAAATACTTATTTTCCACCATAATTTGCAA
Source organism: Coregonus lavaretus (assembly GCF_964263955.1). Taxonomy (NCBI): domain Eukaryota; kingdom Metazoa; phylum Chordata; class Actinopteri; order Salmoniformes; family Salmonidae; genus Coregonus; species Coregonus lavaretus. The sequence goes on from NC_139989.1 coordinate 13,690,856, forward strand.
ATAAATTCATAAAAAATCCTACAATGTGATTTTCTGGATTTCTTTTTCTCAATTTGTCTTGTATTTGTAACAATGACACTGAGTTGAGAAGCAGGTGCAGGTGAAACGTTTAATAAAACAACAAGGTGAGGGGGTGTCGTGGGGGGAAGCGTCAGCTAGGGTCCAGGAACCACTGGCCTGAGAAGGGAGACATGAAAAGAGGGTGAAATACGATAGTGACTGGGCAGCTGTAACCTATATGTCACCTCGTTGACCCTCCGGAGAACCTTTAACAGGCCCCACAAACCGGGGGCTCAGTTTCTTGCAGGGTAGGCGGAGTGGGAGGTTCCTGGTAGAAAGCCAGACATGATCCCCAGGGTGGAACACAGGGGTCTCACTGCAGTGGGGGTCTGCCTGTTCCTTTTGATGATGGACGGAACCACTCATCAACCGCAGGAGCTTCGGTCTGGCCCAGGGTCCACGGAGCCAGGGCCGGCTGAAAGCCCAGAACACACTGGAAGGGGGTCAACCCAGTGAAGGAGTGATGTAGCGAGTTCTTGGCGTACTCTGCCCATGGAAGGAATTGTGCCCACTCACCCTGCCGGTCCTGACAGTGACTCCTAAGGAACCTCCCCAGCTCCTGGTTCATCCTCTCCACCTGCCCGTTGGACTGAGGCCGGTACCCGGAAGTTAGGCTGACCGTGACCCCGAGCTTCTCCATGAAGGCCTCCATACTCGTGATGTGAATTGGGGGCCACAGTCGGAGACGATGTCCTCCGGAAGACCATAATGCCGGAAGACCTGCTGGAAGAGTGCCTCAGTGACTCGGAGAGCAGTGGGGAGACCATGAAGAGGGATTAAACAACATGACTTGTTTTTTGTGGTCCCAGACCACAGGAGCTATGACTCGAGAGGATGGAATTATGGGCGCATTCTGGACAGGACCCTCCCCTGAATCGTAGAGACGGGACAGAGCATTGACCTTGTTGTTCTTAGAACCTGGGCGATAGGTCATTGTGAAGAAAAGGGCCCACCTTGCTTGTCGCGGATTCAGCCTCCTCGCTGTCCATATGTACTCCAGGTTCCGATGGTCGGTGAGAATGATGAATGGTTCCTTGGCACCCTCCAGCCAGTGTCTCCACCCCTCTGATGCCAACTTCACTGCCAGGAGGTCACGATCACCGACGTCTTAATTCCTCTCTACAGGGGACAGTTTCTTAGAGTAAAACACACACAGGTACAACTTCTGTGGGTTACCCTGTCATTGAGACAGAACTGCCCCCATGCCTACCTCTGAAGTGTCCACCTCCACCACAAAGGATGTCGTGGGATCTGGGTGTTTGAGCACTGGGGCGGAGGTTAAACGTCCTTTGAGTAGACAGAAGGCCTCGTCGGCTGCTGGGCTCCACACCAACCTTCGGGGCCCTCCTTTAAGGAGAGAGATGAGAGGAGCGGCGACAGAGCTGAAGTTCCTGATGAAGTGACGGTAGAAGTTGGCAAACCCCAAAAAACGTTGTAACCCCTTTAAGGTGGTTGGAACTGGCCATGACCTGACTGCATCTATCTACCTTCTTGTCGTCCATCCTCACACCCTGCGGGCTGATTTGGTAGCCTAAGAAGGAGACCGTCCTCTGGTGAAATTGGCACTTCTCAGCCTTGACGGACAGGTGGTTGGCGAGGAGGCATTCCAGGACTGCTCGAACGTGAATGATGTGACCTTCCAGGGTAGCCGAGTAGATCAGGATGTCATCAATATACACGACCACCTGGCGGCCGAGCATGTCCCTAAACACCTCATTTAACGAATGCCTGGAACACTGACGGAGCATTGGCTAAGCCATATGGCATCACCAAGTACTCGTAGTGACCCGACATCGTGCTAAATGCTGTCTTCCACTCATCCCCCTCCCGGATGCGGATGAGATTGTATGCACTCCGTAGTGGAAACGGGTGAAGAATAAAGACCACCTTGCCTGTCGGGAGTTCAGTCGCTTAGCACTGTGAAGATACTCCAGATTGCGGTGGTCCGTGAGCACTTGGAACGGATGAGCTGCTCCCTCCAGCCAATGTCTCCACTCCTCCAGTGCTAACTTCACCGCCAGTAATTCACGATTTCCCACGTCGTAGTTCTGCTCGGCCGGATTCAGCTTCTTAGAAAAAAAAGCACAGGGTCGTGATTTGGGCGGCTCACCTTGGTGCTGGGATAGCACGGCTCCAACTCCAACCTCCGAGGCGTCCACCTCCACGATGAACGGCAAGGTAGGATCCGGCTGACATAAAATGGGAGCGGTGGTAAATTGTTGTTTCAATGTCTCAAAAGCCCACACTGCCCCCTCCATCCATTTCAGACCACGACCCTTGTAGCTGGTCATCGCCGACAGGGGAGCTGCGGTTGTGCTGAAATTACGCACGAACCGTCTATAGTAATTGGCTACCCTAAGAATCTCTGGAGCTCTTTCACCGTCTGTGGTTGAGGCCAGTCTCGTACAGCTTGCACCTTGGATTCATCCAGTTTTACCCCGTCGGGAGTGAGTATGGCCCCAAGGAAGGAAATCGTCGTGACATGGAATTCACTCTTTTCGGCCTTCACGAACAGAGAGTGTTGTCGGAGTCGGTCCAGAACCTGTCGTACATGGGACACATGTTCACTCAGAGAGTTAGAGTAGATTAGGATGTCATCAATGTACACTATGACAAAGCGATCAATCAAGTCCCTGAAAATGTCATTCATGAACGCCTGGAACACAGAGGGCGCGTAAGTAAGTCCATAGGGCATGACACAATATTCATAATGTCCTCGATGGGTGATGAAGGCGATCTTCCATTCATCCCCTTCTCTAATGCGCACCAGATTGTACGCACTCCTGAGGTCCAGTTTACTGTAGATGGAGGCCTGCCCCACCTGCTCGAGGGCTGCTGGAATCAAAGGAAGGGGGTAACAATTTTTAATGGTAATATCGTTCAAACCTCGATAGTCTATACAAGGACGCAGTCCGCCATCCTTTTTCTTAACAAATAAAAAACTGGATGCGGCGGGAGACGTAGATGGGCGAATGGCCCCTTGCTGTAGTGCCTCATCAATATACTTGCTCATTGATTCCCGTTCCGGCTGTGACAAAGGGTAGATTTGTCCGCGAGGAGGTGTAGCCCCGGATAGCAGATCAATTGCACAATCCCAGGCCCGATGCGGTGGTAACACGGTAGCCCTCTCCTTGGAGAACACCTGCGCGTAATCCTGGTACTCTGTAGGAACAACAGTAGACACCGCACCCTTCGCATCCTCCACAGTAGACGTTTTGCAAGGTAAAATGAGGCACTCTGCCCTACATACCTCACTCCAAGCCGTGATATCGCCAGATTTCCAGGAGATGACCGGATCATGGGTAACGAGCCAGGGGTGGCCGAGGACTAGCGGCTCCCGTGGAGCGGAGATGACGAACAGAATGATGTTCTCATGGTGCAGGGAGCCCACTTGTAATTTAATTTCCTCGGTACGGTGCGTAATGAACCCAGTGCCCATGGGCTCACCGTCTAGCGCGTTGACTCGCAGGGGAGGTTGAATTGGGATAAGTTGAACTCCCAACACCTCAGCAAGACCCATATCCAGAAAGCTGGCAGCCGCTCCGGAATCAATAAGTCCTTCCAACCTGCGCACTTTCTCTCCGACAGATAAGGTAACTGGCACATACATTTGTTTAGATGTAATGTTCAAAACTGGAGTCTCACTCACCGGTTTGGCAGTTCCGAGGCGATATCCTGGGGTACGGTTTGGTCGTACCGGACATTGACGAACGAAATGACCCAACTGACCACAATACAGGCATAGTCCGTCTTGCCGACATTGTTGTCTCACCGACCCTTGTAGAGGTGACCGTCCCAGTTGCATAGGTTCCTCCTCAGATTCTCTCCTCCGCTCTGTCGATTGCTGAGGACCAGTGATCGAGGGCTCCCGGACTGTGGATACCTTGTGTTGCAGATTATCAATAGAGATGGCTATTTTGATAAACTCATGTAGCGCAGTGATATCTCCTCAACAAGCCAACTCAGTCTGTACGTCTTTGCGCAGCCCTCTTCGGAAAACGGTGAGCAAAGCCGTCTCGCTCCATCCGCTACCGGCTGCTATAGTACGGAACTCTAAAGCGTAGTCGGCTACGGTGCGACGGCCCTGCTGAAGTTCGCATAGTTGGTCTCCCACACTACGCCCAGATACTGGGCGGTCGAACACCTCCTGGAACAGTCTCTTGAACTGAACTTCCGCATTCAACTCGCGAACCTCAGCTGCCCAAAGCGCAGTAGCCCAATCCAGTGCTCTTCCCGTTAGTAGAGAAATCATGAAATCCACCCTGCTACGGTCATCGGGAAACATAGTACGATTATATGACATATACAGGGACGTCTGAAGTAGAAACCCCTGACATTTGCCAGGTTCCCCGTCGTACCTAGTCGGTAGAGAAATCGGAGGTGTAGGACGAGGACTGACCGTGCTCGGGGGGGTGCCTTCAGCTGCACCAGCGTTGAGTAGCTGTAGGAGTTCATCCATGCGTTTCTCCTGTATCTCCCATCGCCTCTGTAATTCCGCTGGATCCATGGTAATGGCGAGGTATTCTGTAATGAATACTCGGACAGAGTGGTAAGATCCAATCGCAGAATCGCGATGCTTTATTAGAGTACAGACAAGGGAATAGCTTAATCGTGGTCGGGCGGGCTGTGGTCAAAACCGGGCCAGGCATAGACAGGCAGAGGTACCAAGGGAGCGGGCGTAGTCGTAGTCGAGGGCACAGGCACAGGGTCAGAGTACGGTAATCACTGAGATAGACAAGCAGAGGGTTAAGCAATACGGGGAGTCAAACAATAAAGCACTGGTCGGATACACGGGTAATCAAAAACAACAAACTCTCTCTCTCTCTCGGAACAAAACGCTTAGCAAGTCACAATGGAACAATACCTCGCACCGACTGAACTTCTGAGCACACCTTAAATCCTACACTAATTACTGACAGGTGTGCTCAGAACTCAGGTGAACCAGATCGAGTCTGATGACTCCCCCTCTCTGTAGATCGGGGAAGTGTCAGACTCTGACTAGACCCAGCCAACCCCCGATCCCTTACAACTATGGAAAATCTGGGAAACCAGGCCTGCTATTCATAGCTGACTTTGAAAAAACTTTTGATAAAGTATGACTGGAGTTTATATATAAATACCTGGAACATTTCAATTTTGGAGAATCTCTTATAAAATGGGTTAAAATCATGTATAGTAACCCTAGGTGTAAAATAGTAAATAATGGCTATTTCTCAGAAAGTTTTCAACTGTTAAGAGGATTAAAAGAAGACTGTCCACTATCGGCATATCTAATTATTATGGCCATCGAAATGTTAGCTATTAAAATCAGATCCAACAATAATATCAAGGGATCAGAAATCCATGGCTTAAAAACAAAGGTGTCATTGTACGCTGATGATACATGTTTTCTCTTCAATCCACAACTTGGATCCCTCCACATTCTCATAGAGGATCTAGATAAATGTTCTAACCTCTCTGGATTACAACCAAATTATGATAAGTGTACTATATTACGTATTGGATCACTAAAAAATACAACTTTTACATTACCGTGTAGTTTACCAATAAAATGATCTGATGGTGATGTGGATATACTCGGTATACATATCCCAAAATAAATAAATGATCTCACTCCAATACATTTTCCAAAAATAGATAAGATCTTGCTGCCATGGAAAGGTAAATACCTGTCTATTTGTGGAAAAATCATTAACTCTTTAATAATATCCCAGTTTACCTATTTGCTTATGGTCTTGCCTACACCTAGCGAACAGTTTTTTTAATTATATGAGAAAAATATATTCCATTTTATTTGGAATGGCAAGCCAGACAAAATGAAATGGGACTATTTATATAATGAATATGAATTCGGAGGGCAGTAATTATTTACAATTAAAGCATTAGACCTTTCACTAAAGGCTTCAGTCATACAAAAGTTATACTTAAATCCGAACTGGTTCTCTAGCAAATTAGTAAGAATGTCTCACCCTATGTTCAAGAATGGTATTTTTCCCTTTATTCAGATTACAACCTCTCACTTTCAGTTATTTGAAAATGAAATAATCTCCCAAATATCACTATTTCTAAAACAAGCCATAGAAAGTTGGTTGCAATTTCTATTTCATCCACCAGAAACGACAGAACAAATAATACAACAAATATTGTGGTTAAACTCAAATATACTAATTGATTAAAAAAACATGATTTTTTGAAGAAATTTTTAAAAAATGTATAATCTTCGTAAATGATGTCATAGCTAGGACTGGTGGAGTTATGTCGCACATGCAGCTAACAAAAACATATGGAAATGTCTGCTCTACCCAAAATTACAACCAACTAATTGCAGCATTACCGCAAAAATGGAAGAGGAAAGTGGAAGGGGGAAAAAGTAAGGAACTTGTCTGTCGGCTCTGCATTAAAGACCATAATTGGTTAAAGAAAATTGTGATAAATAAAAAAGTATACCAGTTTCATTTAAGGACCAAAGAATTGACAGCCGTGCCATATAGATTACAAAATAGTTGGGAAGAGATTTTTGACGTACCGATTCTATGGCACATGGTTTATGAACTGAAACGACGCCGGATTCAAAACTTAGAATTGTTCAATTTAAATGATTATACAAAATTCTTGCAACCAATAGAATGTTATTTATATGGGGGATACAACCTTCCCAGCTCTGCAGATTTTGCTGCGAAGAGACAGAATCATTAGATCATTTGTTTTGGTACTGTCCATATGTAGCTTGTTTTTGGTCACAGGTCCAGGAATGGCTGAAGGATTGCAATATTTACCTGGAGCTAACGCTGAAAATAGCAATACTGGGTGATCTGAAAAGTCATAGTTAATCGATCAATAATATAATAATACTTTTAGCAAAAAAACAATATTTTCAATTTACAATCTGTAGAAACAATGAGAATATAAAGCTTCAGAACTTTTGTGAAACATCACAGCACAGTTGAAAAATATATGGCAAATAGAAATCCAATATGGATGGCATTAAGAGATAGATGGGAGGGGCTGAATGGAGCTGAAGATTGGGACTAATAACAACTAATAACAACAAGATAACTAATGTAAAACATACTGTGTCCGTAAAACGTATATAGGTTATAGGTTAAGAACTGTTGTGAAAGAGCACAATTTGAAAGATATGGCAAATAGAAATCAAACCGGATGGACATCAGAAATAGATGGGAGAGGTTGAGGGTAGAGGAAGGACAGGAATGAAAAACAAAAAAAATTGAACTATTGTAAAATAGACTGTCCATAAAATGTATATAGTATGCATAAGCTGGAAGTAGAGGCCTAAGCGTTGTTGTTCACTAGTTTACTCCAATTAGGGGAGGGGTGGTAGGGTTAGAAAGAAAAAATGTAAAATATATATATATTTTTAAAGTACTCTACCAGTCAAAGGTTTGGACACACCTACTCATTCAAGGGTTTTTCTTAATTTTTTACTATTTTCTACATTGTAGAATAATAGTGAAGACATCAAAACTATGAAATAACACATATGGAATCATGTAGTAACCAGAAAAGTGTTAAACAAATCAAAATACATTTTATATTTGAGATTCTTCAAATAGCCACCCTTTGCCTTGATGATAGCTTTGCACACTCTTGGCATTCTCTCAACCAGCTTCACCTGGAATGCTTTTCCAACAGTCTTGAAGGAGTTCCCATATATGCTTAGCACTTGTTGGCTGCTTTTCCCTCACTCTGCGGTCCAACACATCCCAAACCATCTCAATTGGGTTGAGGTAGGGGGATTGTGGAGGCCAGGTCATCTGATGCAGCACTCCATCACTCTCCTTCTTGATCAAATAGCCCTTACACAGCCTGGAGGTGTGTTGGGTCATTGTCCTGTTGAAAAACAAATGATAGTCCCACTAAGCCCAAACTAGATGGGATGGTGTATTGCTGCAAAATGCTGTGGTACCCATGCTGGTTAAGTGTGCTTGAATTCTAAATAAATCACAGACAGTGTCACCAGCAAAGCACCCCCACACCATAACACCTCTTACTCCATGCTTTACGGTGGGAACCACACATGCGGAGATCATCCGTTCACCTACTCTGCGTCTCACAAAGACATGGCAGTTGGAACCAAAAATCTCCAATTTGGACTCATCAGACCAAAGGACAGATTTCCACCTGTCTAATGTCCATTGCTCGTGTTTCTTGGCCCAAGCAAGTCTCTTCTTATTATTGGTGTCCTTTAGTAGTGGTTTCTTTGCAGCAATTCAACCATGAAGGCCTGATTCACACAGTCTCCTCTGAACAATTGATGTTGAGATGTGTCTGTTACTTGAACTCTGTGAAACATTTATTTGGGCTGCAATTTCTAAGGCTGGTAACTCTAATGAACTTATCCTCTGCAGCAGTTTTCAGCTGTGCTAACATAATTGCAAAAGGGTTTTCTAATGATCAATTAGCCTTTTAAAATGATAAACTTGGATTAGCAAACACTACGTGCCATTGGAACACAGGACTGATGGTTGCTGATAATGGGCCTCTGTCCGCCAATGTAGATATTCCATTACAAATCAGCCGTTTCCAGATACAATAGCCATTTACAACATTAACAATGTCTATACTGTATTTCTGATCAATTTGATGTTATTTTAATGGACAAAAAATTGCTTTTCTTTCGAAAACAAGGACATCTCTAAGTGACCCCAAAGTTTGGAACGGTAGTGTGTGTATATATATATATATATATACAGTGGGGGAAAAAAGTATTTAGTCAGCCACCAATTGTGCAAGTTCTCCCACTTAAAAAGATGAGAGAGGCCTGTAATTCTCATCATAGGTACACGTCAACTATGACAGACAAATGAGAAAAGAAAATCCAGAAAATCACATTGTAGGATTTTTTATGAATTTATTTGCAAATTATGGTGGAAAATAAGTATTTGGTCAATAACAAAAGTTTCTCAATACTTTGTTATATACCCTTTGTTGGCAATGACACAGGTCAAACGTTTTCTGTAAGTCTTCACAAGGTTTTCACACACTGTTGCTGGTATTTTGGCCCATTCCTCCATGCATATCTCCTCTAGAGCAGTGATGTTTTGGGGCTGTCGCTGGGCAACACGGACTTTCAACTCCCTCCAAAGATTTTCTATGGGGTTGAGATCTGGAGACTGGCTAGGCCACTCCAGGACCTTGAAATGCTTCTTACGAAGCCACTCCTTCGTTGCCCGGGCGGTGTGTTTTGGATCATTGTCATGCTGAAAGACCCAGCCACGTTTCATCTTCAATGCCCTTGCTGATGGAAGGAGGTTTTCACTCAAAATCTGACGATAAATGGCCCCATTCATTCTTTCCTTTACACGGATCAGTCGTCCTGGTCCCTTTGCAGAAAAACAGCCCCAAAGCATGATGTTTACACCCCCATGCTTCACAGTAGGTATGGTGTTCTTTGGACGCAACTCATCATTCTTTGTCCTCCAAACACGACGAGTTGAGTTTTTACCAAAAAGTTATATTTTGGTTTCATCTGACCATATGACATTCTCCCAATCCTCTTCTGGATCATCCAAATGCACTCTAGCAAACTTCAGACGGGCCTGGACATGTACTGGCTTAAGCAGGGGGACACGTCTGGCACTGCAGGATTTGAGTCCCTGGCGGCGTAGTGTGTTACTGATGGTAGGCTTTGTTACTTTGGTCCCAGCTCTCTGCAGGTCATTCACTAGGTCCCCCCGTGTGGTTCTGGGATTTTTGCTCACCGTTCTTGTGATCATTTTGACCCCACGGGGTGAGATCTTGCGTGGAGCCCCAGATCGAGGGAGATTATCAGTGGTCTTGTATGTCTTCCATTTCCTAATAATTGCTCCCACAGTTGATTTCTTCAAACCAAGCTGCTTACCTATTGCAGATGCAGTCTTCCCAGCCTGGTGCAGGTCTACAATTTTGTTTCTGGTGTCCTTTGACAGCTCTTTGGTCTTGGCCATAGTGGAGTTTGGAGTGTGACTGTTTGAGGTTGTGGACAGGTGTCTTTTATACTGATAACAAGTTCAAACAGGTGCCATTAGTACAGGTAACGAGTGGAGGATAGAGGAGCCTCTTAAAGAAGAAGTTACAGGTCTGTGAGAGCCAGAAATCTTGCTTGTTTGTAGGTGACCAAATACTTATTTTCCACCATAATTTGCAAATAAATTCATTAAAAATCCTACAATGTGATTTTCTGGATTTTTTTCCTCATTTTGTCTGTCATAGTTGACGTGTACCTATGATGAAAATTACAGGCCTCTCTCATCTTTTTAAGTGGGAGAACATGCACAATTGGTGGCTGACTAAATACTTTTTTCCCCCACTGTATATATATATACAGTGGGGAGAACAAGTATTTGATACACTGCCGATTTTGCAGGTTTTCCTACTTACAAAGCATGTAGAGGTCTGTAAGTTTTATCATAGGTACACTTCAACTGTGAGAGACGCAATCTAAAACAAAAATCCAGAAAATCACATTGTATGATTTTTAAGTAATTAATTTGCATTTTATTGCATGACATAAGTATATGATACATCAGAAAAGCAGAACTTAATATTTGTAGGTCTTGACCAGGTTTGCACACACTGCAGCAGGGATTTTGGCCCACTCCTCCATACAGACCTTCTCTAGATCCTTCAGGTTTCGGGGCTGTCGCTGGCAATACGGACTTTCAGCTCCCTCCAAAGATTTTCTATTGGGTTCAGGTCTGGAGACTGGCTAGGCCACTCCAGGACCTTGAGATTCTTCTTACGGAGCCACTCCTTAGTTGCCCTGGCTGTGTGTTTCGGGTTGTTGTCATGCTGGAAGACCCAGCCACGACCCATCTTCAATGCTCTTACTGAGGGAAGGAGGTTGTTGGCCAAAATCTGGCGATACATGGCCCCATCCATCCTCCCCTCAATACGGTGCAGTCGTCCTGTCCCCTTTGCAGAAAAGTATCCCCAAAGAATGATGTTTCCACCTCCATGCTTCACGGTTGGGATGGTGTTCTTGGGGTTGTACTCATCCTTCTTCTTCCTCCAAACACGGCGAGTGGAGTTTAGACCAAAAAGCTCTATTTTTGTCTCATCAGACCACATGACCTTCTCCCATTCCTCCTCTGGATCATCCAGATGGTCATTGGCAAACTTCAGACGGGCCTGGACATGCGCTGGCTTGAGCAGGGGGACCTTGCGTGCGCTGCAGGATTTTAATCCATTTTTGTTTATTTATTTTACCTTTATTTAACCATGACGGCGTAGTGTGTTACTAATGGTTTTCTTTGAGTCTGTGGTCCCAGCTCTCTTCAGGTCATTGACCAGGTCCTGCCGTGGAGTTCTGGGCTGATCCCTCACCTTCCTCATGATCATTGATGCCCCACGAGGTGAGATCTTGCATGGAGCCCCAGACCGAGGGTGATTGACCGTCATCTTGAACTTCCTCCATTTTCTAATAATTGCGCCAACAGTTGTTATCTTCTCACCAAGCTGCTTGCCTATTGTCCTGTAGCCCATCTCAGCCTTGTGCAGGTCTACATTTTTATCCCTGATGTCCTTACACAGCTCTCTGGTCTTGGCCATTGTGGAGAGGTTGGAGTCTGTTTGATTGAGTGTGTGGACAGGTGTCTTTTATACAGGTAACGAGTTCAAACAGGTGCAGTTAATACAGGTAATGAGTGGAGAACAGGAGGGCTTCTTAAAGAAAAACTAACAGGTCTGTGAGAGCCGGAATTCTTACTGGTTGGTAGGTGATCAAATACTCATGTCATGCAATAAAATGCAAATTAATTATTTAAAAATCATACAATGTGATTTTCTGGATTTTTAAAAATTACAGACCTCTACATGCTTTGTAAGTAGGAAAACCTGCAAAATCGGCAGTGTATCAAATACTTGTTCTCCCCACTGTATATGCACTGCTCAAAAAAATAAAGGGAACACTTAAACAACACATCCTAGATCTGAATGAATGAAATAATCTTATTAAATACTTTTTTCTTTCCATAGTTGAATGTGCTGACAACTAAATCACACAAAAATTATCAATGGAAATCAAATTTATCAACCCATGGAGATCTGGATTTGGAGTCACCCTCAAAATTACAGTGGAAAACCACACTACAGGCTGATCCAACTTTGATGTAATGTCCTTAAAACAAGTCAAAATGAGGCTCAGTAGTGTGTGTGGCCTCCACGTGCCGGTATAACCTCCCTACAACGCCTGGGCATGCTCCTGATGAGGTGGTGGTTGGTCTCCTGAGGGATCTCTTCCAATTCTGGACTAAAGCATCCGCCAACTCCTGGACAGTCTGTGGTGCAACGTGGCGTTGGTGGATGGAGCGAAACATGATGTCCCAGATGTGCTCAATTGGATTCAGGTCTGGGGAACGGGCGGGCCAGTCCATAGCATCAATGCCTTTCTATTGCAGGAGCTGCTGACACACTCCAGCCACATGAGGTCTAGCATTGTCTTGCATTAGGAGGAACCCAGGGCCAACCGCACCAGCATATGGTCTCACAAGGGGTCTGAGGATCTCATCTCGGTACCTAATGACAGTCAGGCTACCTCTGGCGAGCACATGGAGGGCTGTGCGGTCCCCCAAAGAAATGCCACCCCACACCATGACTGACCCACCGCCAAACCGGTCATGCTGGAGGATGTTGCAGGCAGCAGAACGTTCTCCACGGCGTCTCCAGACTCTGTCACGTCTGTCACATGTGCTCAGTGTGAACTTGCTTTCATCTGTGAAGAGCACAGGGCGCCAGTGGCGAATTTGCCAATCTTGGTGTTCTCTGGCAAATGCCAAACGTCCTGTACGGTGTTGGGCTGTAAGCACAACCCCCACCTGTGGACGTCGGGCCCTCATACCACCCTCATGGAGTCTGTTTCTGACCGTTTGAGCAGACACATGCACATTTGTGGCCTGCTGGAGGTCATTTTGCAGGGCTCTGGCAGTGCTCCTCCTGCTCCTCCTTGCACAAAGGCGGAGGTAGCGGTCCTGCTGCTGGGTTGTTGCCCTCCTACGGCCTCCTCCACGTCTCCTGATGTACTGGCCTGTCTCCTGGTAGCGCCTCCATGCTCTGGACACTACGCTGACAGACACAGCAAACCTTCTTGCCACAGCTCGCATTGATGTGCCATCCTGGATGAGCTGCACTACCTGAGCCACTTGTGTGGGTTGTAGACTCCATCTCATGCTACCACTAGAGTGAAAGCACCGCCAGCATTCAAAAGTGACCAAAACATCAGCCAGGAAGCATAGGAACTGAGAAGTGGTCTGTGGTCACCACCTGCAGAACCACTTCTTTATTGGGGGTGTCTTGCTAATTGCCTATAATTTCCACCTGTTGTCTATTCCATTTGCACAACAGCATGTGAAATGTATTGTCATTCAGTGTTGCTTCCTAAGTGGACAGTTTTATTTCACAGAAGTGTGATTGACTTGGAGTTACATTGTGTTGTTTAAGTGTTCCCTTTATTTTTTTGAGCAGTGTATATTCTTATATGCAGTACAGTTAAATTAGATCTTTAGAAAGAGGAGAGGCACTGTGATACAATATGTTTTTTATCTGTTCTTTAAAGCTAAACTTGCTTTTTGTCTGAGTAACCTCTGGTGGTAGAGCATTCCATGAAGACATGGCTCTATACATAACTGAGCTATGCATTAAGTCTGTTTTTGGTTTGGGTACAGTGAAGAAACCCATAGTGTGTCTGTTTGAAGTGTATGCAAATATTATACAAGTTGTTAGGCATTTTCAATAACAAAAATGTTTCTTAAAAAGACTAAAAGAGAAGTAGTCAATTTCTCCTCAACCCTCTACCATAAAATACTATCATGCATGCTGTTGATGTTAGTTCTGTGTTTCCAGTTAAGGGCAAGGCGTGCTGCTTTGTTTTGACCCAGCTGCAGCTTTGCTAGGTCTTTCTTTGCTGCACCTCACCATATTACCGTACACTAATCAAGATTTATTGTTAATTACCCATTCTGACACTGACTGTAACTCCTTGCTAAGAGTCTCAGTGAGCTCAATGGCTGTAGGTGCTGATGTGTAGAGTGTGCAATCATCAGCATACATAGTCATTTTAGTGGCAAATCATTAGTAAAAATAGAGTAGAGTAATGGCCCAATGCAACTGCCCTGAGGGATACCGTACTGTACATAGCTGAAGTTAGAGAAGTGTCACAATGGCTGATGTGGATGCGGTGTAGGAGTCAGGCGCAGGACACAGAGGCTCAGTCAAAACGACTTTACTTAAGACTGAATAGCGAACAAAAGCAAACGGCCTCGAAAACACAGGAGGCAAAACGATTACGCAACACAGTGCGTAAAATACTCGTTCCACAATAAGAACATACAGAGACATCAACGGACAGGCGGACAACCACACACAACTACAAACAAAACCAAAGGAAACTTATAGGTGACATAATCAATACGTGATATGGAACAGGTGCACTAATCAGACAAAACCAAACAAACATAGATAACATCAAACGGTAGCAGCTAGTACTCCGGGGACGACGAACGCCGAAGCCTGCCCGAACAAGGAGGAGGAGCAGCCTCGGCGGAATCCGTGACAAGAAGCTTCCATTGAAAAACACTCTCTGGGTTCTATTGGATAAGTAACTTTCTAACCATGTGATGGCAGGTGATGTAACAAGTGTTTTTTATTTCAATAACAAATTATGAACAATAACATCAAAGGCTGCACTGAACTCTAAGAATACAGCTCCAACTTTCATCTTATTATCCATTTATTTTAGCCAATCATCAGTCATCTGAGTCATTGCAGTACAAGTTGAGAATCCTTCCCTATATGCATGCTGAAAGTCAATAGTTAACCTGTTCTTTGAAAAACAACATTGTATTTGTTCAAACACAATTTTCTCCATCAGTTTACTAAGAACAGGCAGCAAACTGATTGGTCAGCTGTTAGAGCCAGCAAAGGGTGATTGACTATTTTTATGTAGTGGAATTACTTTAGCATCCTTCCATGGCTGTGGACGTAAATACTTTTTTTTGTAGTGTCTTTATGCACACTCACATGACTCTACACACTCACACACACTGACACTCCAACACACACACACACACACACACACACACACACACACACACACACACACACACACACACACACACACACACACACATACAATCATCCTTTATGCTGCTGCTACTCTGTTTATCATATAGTTGAAGTTGGAAGTTTACATACACTTAGGTTGGAGTCATTAAAACTCGTTTTTCAACCACTCCAAACATTTCTTGTTAACAAACTATAGTTTTGGCAAGTCGGTTAGGACATCTACTTTGTGCATGACCCAAGTAATTTTTCCAACAATTGTTTACAGACAGATTATTTCACTTATAATTATCACAATTCCAGTGGGTCAGAAGTTTACATACACTAAGTTGACTGTGCCTTTAAACAGCTTGGAAAATTCCAGAAAATTATGTCATAGCTTTAGAATCTTCTGATAGGCTAATTGACATCATTTGAGTCAATTGGAGGTGTACCTGTGGATGTATTTCAAGGCCTACCTTCAAACTCAGTGCCTCTTTGCTTGACATCATGGGAAAATCAAAAGAAATCAGCCAAGACCTCAGAAAAAACATTGTAGACCTCCACAAGTCTGGTTCATCCTTGGGAGCAATTTCCAAATGCCTGAAGGTACCAAGTTCATCTGTACAAACAGTAGTACGCAAGTATAAACACCAAGGGACCATGCAGCCGTCATACCGCTCAGGAAGGAGACGCATTCTGTCTCCTAGAGATGAACGTACTTTGATGCGAAAAGTGCAAATAAATCCCAGAACAACAGCAAAGAACCTTGTGAAGATGCTGGAGGAAACAGGTACAAAAGTATCTATATCCACAGTAAAACGAGTCCTATATCAACATAACCTGAAAGGCCGCTCAGCAAGGAAGAAGCCACTGCAAAACTGCCATAAAAAAGCCAGACTACGGTTTGCAACTGCACACAAAGATCGTACTTTTTGGAGAAATGTCCTCTGGTCTGATGAAACAAAAATTGAATTGTTTGGCCATAATGACCATTCTTATGTTTGGAGAAAAAAGGGGAAGGCTTGCAAGCCGAAGAACACCATCCCAACCGTGAAGCACGGGGGTGGCAGCATCATGCTGTGGGGGTGCTTTGCTGCAGGAGGGACTGGTGCACTTCACAAAATAGATAGCATCATGAGGAAGGAAAATTATGTGGATATATTGAAGAAACATATCAAGACATCAGTCAGGAAGTTAAAGCTTGGTCGCAAATGGGTCTTCCAAATGGAAAATGACCCCAAGCATACTTCCAAAGTTGTGGCAAAATGGCTTAAGGACAACAAAGTCAAGGTATTGGCGTGGCCATCACAAAGCCCTGACCTCAATCCTATAGAAAATGTGTGGGCAGAACTGAAAAAGCGTGTGCAAGCAAGGAGGCCTACAAACCTGACTCAGTTACACCAGCTCTGTCAGGATGAATGGGCCAAAATTCACCCAACTTATTGTGGGAAGCTTGTGGAACTCTATCCGAAAAGTTTGACCCAAGTTAAACAATTTAAAGGCAATGCTACCAAATACTAATTGAGTGTATTTAAACTTCTGACCCGCTGGGAATGTGATGAAATAAATAAAAGCTGAAATAAATCATTCTCTCTGCTATTATTCGGACATTTCACATTCTTAAAATGAAGTGGTGACCTAAGACAGGGAATTTTTACTAGGATTAAATGTCAGGAATTGTGAAAAACTGAGTTTAAATGTATTTGGCTAAGGTGTATGTAAACTTCCGACTTCAACTGTATATCCTGATGCCTAGTCACCTTACCTTACCCTTATACATATCTACCTCTATCACTCCAGTATGCTTGCACATTGTAAATATGGTATTGGAACTGACCATGTACAGTGGGGGAAAAAAGTATTTAGTCAGCCACCAATTGTGCAAGTTCTCCCACTTAAAAAGATGAGAGAGGCCTGTAATTTTCATCATAGGTATACGTCAACTATGACAGACAAAATGAGAAAAGAAAATCCAGAAAATCACATTGTAGGATTTTTTATGAATTTATTTGCAAATTATGGTGGAAAATAAGTATTTGGTCAATAACAAAAGTTTCTCAATACTTTGTTATATACCCTTTGTTGGCAATGACACAGGTCAAACGTTTTCTGTAAGTCTTCACAAGGTTTTCACACACTGTTGCTGGTATTTTGGCCCATTACTCCATGCAGATCTCCTCTAGAGCAGTGATGTTTTGGTGCTGTCGCTGGGCAACACGGACTTTCAACTCCCTCCAAAGATTTTCTATGGGGTTGAGATCTGGAGACTGGCTAGGCCACTCCAGGACCTTGAAATGCTTCTTACGAAGCCACTCCTTCGTTGCCCGGGCGGTGTGTTTGGGATCATTGTCATGCTGAAAGACCCAGCCACGTTTCATCTTCAATGCCCTTGCTGATGGAAGGAGGTTTTCACTCAAAATCTCACGATACATGGCCCCATTCATTCTTTCCTTTACACGGATCAGTCGTCCTGGTCCCTTTGCAGAAAAACAGCCCCAAAGCATGATGTTTCCACCCCCATGCTTCACAGTAGGTATGGTGTTCTTTGGATGCAACTCAGCATTCTTTGTCCTCCAAACACGACGAGTTGAGTTTTTACCAAAAAGTTATATTTTGGTTTCATCTGACCATATGACATTCTCCCAATCCTCTTCTGGATCATCCAAATGCACTCTAGCAAACTCCAGACGGGCTTGGACATGTACTGGCTTAAGCAGGGGGACACGTCTGGCACTGCAGGATTTAAGTCCCTGGCGGCGTAGTGTGTTACTGATGGTAGGCTTTGTTACTTTGGTCCCAGCTCTCTGCAGGTCATTCACTAGGTCCCCCCGTGTGGTTCTGGGATTTTTGCTCACCGTTCTTGTGATCATTTTGACCCCACGGGGTGAGATCTTGCATGGAGCCCCAGATCGAGGGAGATTATCAGTGGTCTTGTATGTCTTCCATTTCCTAATAATTGCTCCCACAGTTCATTTCTTCAAACCAAGCTGCTTACCTATTGCAGATTCAATCTTCCCAGCCTGGTGCAGGTCTACCATTTTGTTTCTGGTGTCCTTTGACAGCTCTTTGGTCTTGGCCATAGTGGAGTTTGGAGTGTGACTGTTTGAGGTTGTGGACAGGTGTCTTTTATACTGATAACAAGTTCAAACAGGTGCCATTAATACAGGTAACGAGTGGAGGACAGAGGAGCCTCTTAAAGAAGAAGTTACAGGTCTGTGAGAGACAGAAATCTTGCTTGTTTGTAGGTGACCAAATACTTATTTTCCACCATCATTTGCAAATAAATTCATAAAAAATCCTACAATGTAATTTTCTGGATTTTTTTTCTCAATTTGTCTGTCATTGTTGACGTGTACCTATGATGAAAATTACAGGCCTCTCTCATCTTTTTAAGTGGGAGAACTTGCACAATTGGTGGCTGACTAAATACTTTTTTTCCCCACTGTATATAGCTCCTTACTTTCTCGTGGTCCTCTTATTTTTTATTTCTTGTGTGTTTTTGTTCTACCTTATGTTATTTTTAGTACTACATTGAAATTGATTACTGCGTTGTTGGGTTTGGGGCTTGCAAGAAAGGCATTTCACTGTACTTGTGCTCGTGATATTGAAACTTGAAACACTCCTTTAGGTCAAATAGGGGTGGCAATACAGTCTGCTACCATTCTCAATAGTTTCCCATCAGGTTGTCTATCCATGGTGGTTTATCATTATTGATGGATAACAATCGTTTTTTTCATCTCTTCCACACAAACTCGACCAAATTCAAAACAGCAATCCTTCTCTTTCATTATTAGATCTTCAATACACAAATATGATGGTTCACTGTTCAATGTTGTCATTTCACTTATCAGTTTGTCAACTTTTGCAGTGAAATAGTCATTGAAATGATTGTCTATATCAAAAGGTTTTGTTATAAACGACCGATCAACTTCAATGAACGATGGAGATGAATTGGGTATTCTGCCCATAATAACATTTAAGGTGCTCCAAAGTATTTTTCCATAGTTTTTTATGTCATTTATCTTGTTTTGGTAATAAATATATATATATATATATATATATATATATTTTAGTTTTTGGTGAAGTTTAGTCAATTGACAGTATGTCAACCAATTAACTGAGCAGCCTGACTTGTTTGCCAACATTTTTTGCAACATTTCTTTTAACCATAACATTTTTCAATTCATCATCAATCAGGTGGGCTCTAACAGTTCTTAAAGTTTTTTAACAGGTGCATGTTTGTCAACAATTCACAATAATTTTACAAATACTCCAAGTGCTGCAAGTCTCTGGGCGGAGTGCTGGACTCTCTGGGCGGAATGCTGGACTCTCTGGGCGGAGTGCTGGACTCTCTGGGCGGAATGCTGGACTCTCTGGGCGGAGTGCTGGACTCTCTGGGTGTGAGGCTGTGGTGTTCTTATTTTCTGGCTTCTCATAGGTCGGATGATCCTGGTCTTTCTTCCCATATTGACTGTGTACTTTAGCACCCTTGCAAAGACTTTTACACCCCACCTGTTTAGGTGGACGTGGTCTTGCATGTGGTGAGGGTGGGTGTCTTTGTGCTGTGCCAAAAAGACCCTAGGCCTTAGTGCACATTTTCGTGAGAGCTCTGCATTGTTTTCTAAAATAATATTGAATGGCACATCGCAGCGTGCGAGAAGAGATGAAATTATTGTTCTTGCAGTTGGGTATCTCTCTGTGGCTATAAAAGCTACTTCTGCCAGAGCTGTGGCCACACATCCTCTCATGTTCTTTAGGTTGTTCATTCCAATGTGTATTATTATTGTCTTCGCTCCTATTAAAATGTCCTCTGAAATTATTTTGAGGGCACTCTGGGTCGTGGGCCACAATATTTTTCTCACCTCCATGCCAGGTAGTAGTTCTCTTTCCCGCAGATCAGGGATAGGCAACCCTGTTCCTGGAGTGCCACAGGTACTGCAGGATTTTGTTCCAACTAGGCACCACACCTGCCCAACTGAGCTAATTGATCAGTTTAATGATTGCCTAAATTCAAAACAGGTCTTCCAGGTAGGTTAAATCAAAAACATGAAATGCCTGCGGCACTCCAGGACCAGGGTTGCCTACCCCTGCCGTAGATGTTTGCCGTTGAAGTCACAGAGAATGACTACAACCCCAGGTTGTTCTTGGAGCTGAGCTGAGGTGGGAGTGTTGGGTGAGCTAGCAGAGGTGGTAGGGAGGTTGTTATTTGTTGGAGAGGGATCTGATGTCTTCTGCTGCTCTAAGAGCAGAACTCTACTGTGTTATCTTGTGTTGCTGTTCTTGGAGTGGCACAAGTCCTTTGTTAAGGTCAACGGCATCATGAACTTTACAAAGTACCAGGACATTTTAGCCAAAAACCTGGTTGCCTCTGCCAGGAGGCTGAAACTTGGCCACAAGTGGATCTTCCAGCAGGACAATAACGCCAAGCACACATCAAAATCCACAAAGAAATGGTTAATTGGCCACAAAATCAACATTTTGCAATGGCCATCTGTCTCTGGACTTGAAACCCATTGAAAACCTGTGGTTTGAATTGAAGAGGGCAGTCCATAAACACAGACGAAGGATATCAAGGATCTGGAAGGATTCTGTATGGAAGAATGGTCAAAGATCCTTCCCAATGTGTTTTCCAACTCATACAACTTTTTAGAAAAAGTCTCAATGCCATTATCCTTGCACAATAAGGTGAGGTATTGAAAAAAGTATTAATTCTTAAACATACAATATAGGTCAATATTTCTATTATTTATTTTATACAGTCATTTTTGCTCATCTTTATCAAGGGTGTCAATAATTTCGGACCTCACTGTATGTGAACGTGTACATATATTACAGTACTGTACATGCAACATCTGCCATCATTATCATGGACTGTGTAGTCCCATTTGATGAGAGTGAGCTGTACGCTCATGGGAGTTTTACTTACTCTGGCCTCTGTTCCAGTTTTCAGGGGAAATGGAAAAAGAGCCTGTGACACGACATCTGCTTTTGGATGTTAACAAGGTGACACTCCTTGTCCACATTCACTGGATTCTCGTCAAGACCAGTACAGTGCATTTGGAAAGTATTCACACCACTTTTCCCACATTTTGCTACATTACAGCTTTATTCTAAAATGGATTTTTTTTAAATATCGTCATCAATCTTCACACAATACTCCGTAATGACAAAGTGAAAACATAAATACCTTATTTACGTAAGTATTCAGACCCTTCGCTATGAGACTCGAAATTTAGCTCAGGTGCATCCTGTTTACATTGATCATCCTTGAGATGTTTCTACAACTTGATTGGAGTCCACCTGTGGTAAATTCAATTGATTGGACATGATTTGGAAGGGCACACAAAACAAATCAAATGACATTTTATTTGTTACATGCGCCGAATACATAGGGGTAGTAGACCTTACAGTGAAATGCTTACTTACAAGCCCTTAACCAACAATGCAATTTTAAGAAAGAATACCAAAAAAATACAAAAAAAACATGAAATAAACAAATAATAAGAAATAAAAGTAACAAATAATTAAAGAGCAGCAGTAAAATAACAATAGCGAGGCTATATACAGGGGGTACCGGTACCGAGTCAATGTGCTGGGGCACCGGTTACTCGAGGTAATTGAGGTAATATGTACATATACAGTGGCAAAACTGCTCCAGCTCCTTCAAGTTGGATGGGTTCCGCTGGTGTACAGCAATCTTTAAGTCATACCACAGATTCTCAATTGGATTGAGTTCTGGGCTTTGACTACGCCATTCCAAGACATTTAAATGTTTCCCCTTAAACCACTCGAGTGTTGCTTTAGCAGTATGCTTAGGGTCATTGTCCTGCTGGAAGGTGAACCTCCGTCCCAGTCTCAAATCTCTGGAAGACTGAAACAGGTTACCCTCAAGAATTTCCCTGTATTTAGCGCCATCCATCATTCCTTCAATTCTGACCAGTTTCCCAGTCCCTGCCGATGAAAAACATCCCCACAGCATGATGCTGCCACCACCAGACATAGTGTTTTCCTTGATGGCCAAAAAGCTCAATTTTAGTCTCATCTGACTAGAGTACCTTCTTCCATATGTTTGGGGAGTCTCCCACATGCCTTTTGGCGAACACCAAACGTGTTTGCTTATTTTTTTCTTTAAGCAATGGCTTTTTTCTGGCAACTCTTCCGTAAAGCCCAGCTCTGTGGAGTGTACGGCTTAAAGTGGTCCTATGGACAGATACTCCAATCTCCGCTGTGGAGCTTTGCAGCTCCTTCAGGGTTATCGTTGGTCTCTTTGTTGCCTCTCTGATTAATGTCCTCCTTGCCTGGTCCATGAGTTTTGGTGGGCGGCCCTCTCTTGGCAGGGTTGTTGTGGTGCCATATTCTTTCAATTTTTTAATGATGACTCCCGAGTGGCGCAGTGGTCTAAGGCACTGCATTGCAGTGCTAGCTGTGCCACTAGAAATCCTGGTTCGAATCCAGGCTCTGTCGTAGCTGGCCGCGACCGGGAGACCCATGGGGCGGCGCACAATTGGCCCAGCGTCGTCCAGGGTAGGGGAGGGAATGGCCGGCAGAGATGTAGCTCAGTTGGTAGAGCATGGCATTTGCAACGCCAGGGTTGTGGGTTTGATTCCAGTATAAAAAATAAAATAAAAATGTATGCACTCACTAACTGTACAGTGAGGGAAAAAAGTATTTGATCCCCTGCTGATTTTGTACGTTTGCCCACTGACAAAGACATGATCAGTCTATACTTTTAATGGTAGGTTTATTTGAACAGTGAGAGACAGAATAACAACAAAAAAATCCAGAAAAACGCATGTCAAAAATGTTATAAATTGATTTGCATTTTAATTAGGAAAATAAGTATTTGACCCCTCTGCAAAACATGACTTAGTACTTGGTGGCAAAACCCTTGTTGGCAATCACAGAGGTCAGACGTTTCTTGTAGTTGGCCACTAGGTTTGCACACATCTCAGGAGGGATTTTGTTCAACTCCTCTTTGCAGATCTTCTCCAAGTCATTAAGGTTTCGAGGCTGAAGTTTGGCAACTCGAACCTTCAGCTCCTTCCACAGATTTTCTATGGGATTAAGGTCTGGAGACTGGCTAGGCCACTCCAGGACCTTAATGTGCTTCTTCTTGAGCCACTCCTTTGTTGCCTTGGCCGTGTGTTTTGGGTCATTGTCATGCTGGAATACCCATCCACGACCCATTTTCAATGCCCTGGCTGAGGGAAGGAGGTTCTCACCCAAGATTTGACAGTACATGGCCCCATCCATTGTCCCTTTGATGCGGTGAAGTTGTCCTGTCCCCTTAGCAGAAAAACACCCCCAAAGCATAATGTTTCCACCTCCATGTTTGACGGTGGGGATGGGGTCATAGGCAGCATTCCTCCTCCTCCAAACACGGCGATTTGAGTTGATGCCAAAGAGCTCGACTTTGGTTTCATCTGACCACAACACTTTCACCCAGTTCTCCTCTGAATCTTTCAGATGTTCATTGGCAAACTTCAGACGGCCCTGTATATGTGCTTTCTTGAACAGGGGGACCTTGCGGGCGCTGCAGGATTTCAGTCCTTCATGGTGTAGTGTGTTACCAATTGTTTTCTTGGTGACTATGGTCCCAGCTGCCTTGAGATCATTGACAAGATCCTCCCGTGTAGTTCTGGGCTGATTCCTCACCGTTCTCATGATCATTGCAACTCCACGAGGTGAGATCTTGCATGGAGCCCCAGGCCGAGGGAGATTGACAGTTATTTTGTGTTTCTTCCATTTGCGAATAATCGCACCAACTGTTGTCACCTTCTCACCAAGCTGCTTGGCGATGGTCTTGTAGCCCATTCCAGCCTTGTGTAGGTCTACAATCTTGTTCCTGACATCCTTGGAGAGCTCTTTGGTCTTGGCCATGGTGGAGAGTTTGGAATCTGACTGATTTATTGCTTCTGTGGACAGGTGTCTTTTATACAGGTAATAAACTGAGATTAGGAGCACTCCCTTTAAGAGTGTGCTCCTAATCTCAGCTCGTTAACTGTATAAAAGACACCTGGGAGCCAGAAATCTTTCTGATTGAGAGGGGGTCAAATACTTATTTCCCTCATTAAAATGCAAATCAATGTATAACATTTTTGACGTGTTTTTCTGGATTTTTTTGTTGTTATTCTGTCTCTCACTGTTCAAATAAACCTACCATTAAAATTATAGACTGATCATCTCTTTGTCAGTGGGCAAACGTACAAAATCAGCAAGGGATCAAATACTTTTTTCCCTCACTGTAAGTCGCTCTGGATAAGAGCGTCTGCTAAATGACGTAAATTTAAATTTAATGGTGCTCCGAGGGATGTTCAAAGTTTCAGATATTTTTTTATAACCCAACCCTGATCTGTAATTCTCCACAACTTTGTCCCTGATCTGTTTGGAGAGCTCCTTGGTCTTCATGGTGCCGATTGCTTGGTGGTGCCCCTTGCTTAGTGGTGTTGCAGACTCTGGGGCCTTTCAGAACAGGTGTATATATACTGAGATCATGTGACACTTAGATTGCACACAGGTGGACTTTATTTAACTAATTATGTGACTTCTGAAGGTAATCAGTTGCACCAGATCTTATTTAGGGGCTTCATAGCAAAGGGGGTGAATACATATGCACGCACCACTTTTTCGTAAGTTATTTTTTTCATTTCACTTCACCAATTTGGACTATTTTGTGTTTGTCCATTACATGAAATCCAAATAAAAATCCATTTAAATTACAGGTTGTAATGCAACAAAATAGGAAAAATGGCAAGGGGGATGAATACTTTTGCAAGGCACTGTAGGTAGAGTTATGAAAGTGACTATGCATAGATAACAGAAAGTAGCAGCAGCGTAAAATAGGGGGGGCAATGCAAATAGTCTGGGTAGCTATTTGATTAGATTAGATGTTCAGGAGTCTTATGGCTTGGGGGTAGAAGCTGTTTAGAAGCCTCTTGGACCTAGACTTGGCACTCCTGTACCGCTTGCCGTGCAGTAGCAGAGAGAACAGTCTATGACTAGGGTGGCTGGAGTCTTTTATAGAGGTCCTGGATGGCTGGAAGCTTGGCCCCAGTGATGTACTGAGTCGTACACACTACCCTCTGTAGTGCCTTGCGGTCGGAGGCCGAGCAGTTGACATACCAGGCAGTTATGCAACCAGTCAGGATGCTCTCGATGGTGCAGCTGTAAAACTTTTTGAGGATCTGAGGATCCATGCCAAATCTTTTCAGTCTCCTTAGGGGAATAGGTTTTGTCATGCCCTCTTCACGACTGTCTTGGTGTGCTTGGACCATGTTAGTTTGTTGGTGATGTGGACACCAAGGAACTTGAAGCTCTCAACCTGATCCACTACAGCCCCGTCGATGAGACCTGTCTATATAAGGTCCCACAATTGACAGTGCATGTCAGAGCAAAAACCAAGCCATGAGGTCGAAGGAATTGTCCGTAGAGCTCCGAGACAGGATTGTGTCGCGGCACAGATCTGGGGAAGGGTACCAAAAAATGTCTGCAGAATTGAAGGTCCCCAAGAACACAGTGGCCTCCATCATTCTTAAATGGAAGAAGTTTAGAACCACCAAGACTCTTCCTAGAGCTGGCCGCCCGGCCAAACTGAGCAATCGGGGGAGAAGGGCCTTGGTCAGGGAGGTAACCAAGAACCCAATGGTCACTCTAACAGAGCTCCACAGTTCCTCTGTGGAGATGGGATTTAACTAGTTGGCCTGAATGCCAAGCATCACGTTTGGAGGAAACGTGGCATCATCCCTACGGTGAAGCACGGTGGTGGCAGCATCATGCTGTGGGGATCTTTTTCAGCGGCAGGGACTGGGAGACTAGTCAGGATCGAGGGAAAGATTATCAGAGCAAAGTACAGAGAGATTCTTGATGAAAACCTGCTCCAGAGCGATCAGGACCTCAGACTGGGGCAAAGGTTCACCTTCCAACAGGACAGCGACCCGATTCGCGACTAGTATCTGAATGTCCTTGAGTGGCCCAGCCAAAGCCCGGACTTGAACCCAATCGAACATCTCTGGAGAGACCTGAAAATAGCTGTGCAGCAACGCTCCCCATCCAACCTGACAGAGCTTGACAGGATCTGCAGAGAAGAATGGGAGAAACTCCCCAAATACAGGTGTGCCAAGCTTGTAGCATCATACCCCAAAACACTCGAGGCTGTAATCGCTGCCAAAGGTGCTTCAACAAAGTACTGAGTAAAGAGTCTGAATACTAATATAAATGTGACATTTCCGTTTTTTATTCGTAATCAATTTGCTAAAATGTCTTAAAAACCTGTTTTTGCTTTGTCATTATGGGGTATTGTGTGAAGATTGATTAGGGGGAAAAAACTACTTAATCCATTTTAGAAGAAGTCTGTAAAGTAACAAAATATGGAAAAAGCCCCCCCCCCCATATCTTAGAATTAATTGATAACTAACACCAGTGCAGATGGCCAGTGGCGGCTCCTGAAAAAATTCTCAGGAGGGGCAATTTTTCTGATGATTTAGGTGACCTACACACATTTTAAAAAAGATATGTCCAGCAACAACATGAAGACAGGGGCAGCATATAAGTCAATACCAGAAGCATTTATTGACTGATCTGGGGAGATGGATTCCAGTTTCTGTGACAGATTATAAATAATCTCTGATGCCTTTGTTATATTAGCTTTTGGTTGAATGTACTGTCGTAGTAAATATATAATGTTATAGCTTGGTCTGACTAAAATCTTGTGCATGACCCATTTTGTGTTGGGCGTTTGTTTTCAATCAATGCTGTTCCTATCCTATAACAATGGACAAAAGAGTCCTATCTTGTCAGCCTTGTCAGCAGGTGGCCAAGGACAACACCCACGCCATAGGTCTCTCAGTTCTTCCAACTCACGAGTTCTTGCTCTGAGGACACACACACACACACACACACACACACACATCATCACTGATAACACACACACACACACACACCATCACTGTTAAACACACACACACACACACACAAAAATCCCCTCTCTTTAGGCTGAACATTTGAAGACAGAGAACCCGACTCAGAGCCAATGCAACAGTGGAGGGGACCTCGCCCAACTCATCAGGACCAATCAGAAGATCAGAACTACTAGATTCAACCTACATCATTTATTGTATAAAATGTCTGCACACAAAGTTTTCGGGGCTCTCTTCAGATAGCTCCCTAAGAGTTTGACGAACGAGTCCGTGCACGCGATTCCAGATATCTTTACCTCTGAATAAACTGCCTTTATTATACCATATCCACCCTGTCCAAAGTCTCTACTTGGTCTCAGTTCTCCAGTAAACTTGTGATTATCAACAGTACACAACGGTAACAAACAATTGGGGGAACTCACGGGGCAGATAGTAAGGTCGCAGTGACACAGAAAGCAGTTCAATGTCGGGGGTACAGAGTCGCTCTCTTACCAGGATCGATTTTCCCTGTGACTGTCAGATCGCGGTCCGCTCTGACCAGGGTGAAGCCGGCCGGCTCCACTTCTCTGTCCGGGACTCTGTCATCCAGCCAAGTCTCCCAGCTGTATTGGATTCCGCTGCCAGCAGCGTTTTCATTATTTAGTCCGTTCGTAGCGGGTATGTACACGATCAACAAGATCAGTCCAAAACCCACCACTGGAAATCCATGGTTGGCAGAATGTTTGTAAACTAAGTGTACAAGTTAAAAACATAAAATAACGCCACTAAGTGTACAAATTAAAAACATAAGATAACGCCACACTGCAGGTCGCAACAGAGACGCTGCTAGCCGCTATTTTCTTAGTTACGTTCATGGTTACGTCACGTATGACGAAAGCGCGTAAGTGCAAGCCCACAGACACCCATAGAGATTGTATTGAAAGCTTTGAAATTTGAAAAAAATAGATTTTACATGGGAGTCTATGACAGACTTCTGGGCGATTTTCAACATGACTGAAATCGCCCCAAAAACGGGCGGGGCCATTTGAAGCACGACTTTAGCCTGATTTGACATTTAGTGGCAGTCAGATCAGATTAGAACACTGATAACTACTGTTGCCGTGATATAATTGATTAGAAAAAAAATCCCTTCCTTTTCCCGTTTGGCAGTGCGTCGCCCATATCGCCCTATTGAACACACCGCCCCTGCAGATGGCACTCTTTTGCTAAGTGCAGAGATGTATTATACACTACCGTTCAAAAGTTTGGGGTCACTTAGAAATGTCTTTGTTTTCGAAAGAAAAGCAATTTTTTTGTCCATTAAAATAACATCAAATTGATCAGAAATACAGTGTAGACATTGTTAATGTTGTAAATGGCTATTGTAGCTGGAAACGGCTGATTTTTTATGGAATATCTACATAGACGTACAGAGGCCCATTATCAGCAACCATCAGTCCTGTGTTCCAATGGCACGTTGTGTTTGCTAATCCAAGTTTATCATTTTAAATGGCTAATTGATCATTATAAAACCCTTTTGCAATTATGTTAGCACAGCTGAAGATCTCGTACAACGCTGTGTACTACTCTCTTCACAGAACAGCGCAAACTGGCTCTAACCAGAATAGAAAGAGGAGTGGGAGGCCCCGGTGCACAACTGAGCAAGAGGACAAATACATTAGAGTGTCTAGTTTGAGAAACAGACACCTCACAGGTCCTCAACTGGCAGCTTCATTAAATAGTACCTGCAAAACACCAGTCTCAACGTCAATTGTGAAGAGGCGACTCCGTGATGCTGACCTAGGCAGAGCTGCAAAGAAAAAGTCCAGTGTCTGTGATCTTTTGCCCATCTTAATCTATTATTTTTATTGGCCAGTCTGAGATATGGCTTTTTCTTTGCAACTCTGCCTAGAAGGTCAGCATCCCGGAGTCGCCTCTTCACTGTTGACGTTGAGATTGGTGGACAAAAAAATTGCTTTTCTTTCGAAAACAAGGATATTTCTAAGTGACCCCAAACTTTTGAACGGTAGTGTAGGTAATGAATGTGTATGGGAAAGTGTTCCAAAAACACATTTTCACATGTGAAAAACCACATATTTTCAAGTGAAAGACCACATGATGTGTTTAAAAAACACATGTTTTCATTTGATTTCACATGTGAAATTTCATAAGTGAAATTGTGATTTTCCATGTAAAATCATGTGGCCAGCTATCTGAATTTGGTCTGTGGCCACCAGGTCTGCGGCCATGACAGGGATCGACCACAGATTTATTGGCAAGAATACATTTCTGCATTGCTAAAATCTGTACAGAATCAAGTCAATAATTGTGTGATTATCTGACAACACCAACAAAAAAGTAGCAGTACTCAGGGACACTTGACATTAATGCTCTCGAGAACTTGCAACCTTTTGGTCTGGAGTGCATTAATGTCTCAGCAGTGCCACCAGATACTGATTTGTTACCAAGAACATACAGTACCAGTCAAAAGTTTGGACACACCCACTCATTCAAGGGTTTTTCTTTATTTGTACTATTTTCTACATTGTAGAATAATAGTGAAGACATAAAAACTATGAAATAACACATATGGAATCATGTAGTAACCAAAAAAGTGTATTTTATATTTGAGATTCTTCAAATAGCCAACCTTTGCCTTGTTGACATCTTTGCACACTCTTGGCATTCTCTCAACCAACTTCATGAGGTAGTCACCTGGAATGCATTTCAATTAACAGGTGTGTCTTCTTAAAAGTTAATGTGTGGAATTTCTTTCCTTCTTAATGCGTTTGAGCCAATCAGTTGTGTTGTGACAAGGTAGTGGGGTATACAGAAGATAGCCCTATTTGGTAAAATACCAAGTCCATATTATGGCAAGAACAGCTCAAATAAGCAAAGAGAAACAACAGGCCATTATTACTTTAAGACATGAAGGTCAGTCAATATGGAACATTTCAAGAACTTTGAAAGTTTCTTCATGTGCAGTCGCAAAAACCATCAAACGCTACGATGAAACTGGCTCTCATGACAGGAATGGAAGACCCAGAGTTACCTCTGCTGCAGAGGATAAAGTTCATCAGAGTCACCAGTCTCAGAAATTGCAACCCAAATAAATGCTTCACAGAGTTCAAGTAAAAGACACATCTCCACATCAACTGTTCAGAGGGGTCTGTGTGAATCAGGCCTTCGTGGTCGAATTGCTGCAAAGAAACCACTACTAAAGGACACCAATAAGAAGAATAGACTTGCTTGAGCCAAGAAACACGAGCAATGGACATTAGACCGGTGGAAATATGTCCTTTGGTCTGGAGTCCAAATTTGAGATTTTTGGTTCCAACCGCCATGGGTTTGTGAGATGCGTGTGGGTGAACGGATTATCTCTGCATGTGTGTTTCCCACCGTAAAGCATGGAGAAGGAGGTGTTATGGTGTGGGGGTGCTTTGCTGGTGACACTGTCTGTGATTTATTTAAAATTCAAGGCACACTTAACCTTCATGGCTACCACAGCATTTTGCAGCGATAAGCCATCCCATCTGGTTTGGGCTTAGTGGGACTATCATTTGTTTTTCAACAGGACAATGACCCAACACACCTCCAGGCTGTGTAAGGGCTATTTGACCAAGAAGGAGAGTGATGGAGTGCTGCATCAGATGACCTGGCCTCCACAATCCCCCGACCTCAACCCAATTGAGATGGTTTGGGATGAGTCGGACCGCAGAGTGAAGGAAAAGCAGCCAACAAGTGCTCAGCATATGTGGGAACTCCTTCAAGACTGTTGGAAAAGCATTCCAGGTGAAGCTGGTTGAGAGAATGCCAAGAGTGTGCAAAGCTGTCATCAAGGCAAAGGGTGTGTCACGTCTTCTCCCGTTGCCACCGGTCTGAGCGCACCACCTCGGCAGACACAGGAATGGAAACCCAACACACCCTAATCACCTCCAGCGCACCTGCAACTCATCATCTCATCACCACCACTATATAGCCCTGGACTGTTCGTTCATTGTTGTGTGTAAGTGTTAGCGTCGTGTCGTTTACTTGCTCGTTGTTATTCTCGGTCTCATTGTTAAGTAAACCTTTACCTTGTTAATTCCTGCGTCTGCATCCTGCCTCTTCGTATACTCAGTAGGGTGGCTATTTGAAGAATCTCAAATATAAAATATAATTAGATTTGTTTAACACTTTTTTGGTTACTACATGATTCCATATGTGTTATTTCATAGTTTTGATGTCTTCACTATTATTCTTAAAAATAAAGAAAAACCCTGGAATGAGCAGGTGTGTCCAAACTCTTGACTGGTACTGTATATCCACACACTCTCGAAAATAAGAGTATGGTTACAGTATAATGTTGTTCCCTGGTTTACAAAAAGGTCAAAGGAGCACAATTCTACTAAGCTAACATATGGAATTGTTTTAAGATGGTCATACCATGGATCATTTTGCTATTTGATTTAGAATTTTAGGACACCTGTATGTATAAAAAATATATATTTACAACAACATGTAAGCTATATTTTGTCTCCAATGTTTGTTGAAAACATAAATACATCTGCACAATGAGCACTTATCTCTCAAATACATCTTTACCGTTGTTGCTTAGCTAGCTAGCTAATTTTAGCCATATTAACATTTACATGAAATCAGTCAACAGACCTCAAAACAAGACATGATGTCAAGAACAAGATGAAACGAGCTGAAATTAGCCACTTATGATACCCCACATGGCAGTTTCTTGTCATTCTTGCTAGCAATCTGGCAATCCAGAATCTCAACAATACGCTGACTTCTGCCCCATGGAAGCGCACACATAGTTTCTGTTATGTTGTCAGCTAACCCATCTATATCTAGGAGATATAAAAAAGCTAAATCAATATTTTTGTTTTTTTCTGAACAGCAATGCATTCTTGCCAATATGTCTGTAGTCTTTTTTTGCTCACAGACCTGGTGGTGTAGTAGGACATTTCAAGTTGCGAGCAACCAAGAGGTTTGAAGTTCAAATCCCAGTTAAGGCTGAGTCCCAAGTGTGGTCACAGCACAACAACAACAAAAAGGTTTTACACTATTACATTCACAAAAATGGTTCGCTCCTACAGACAGTGAGTCACGTGGCCGTGGCTTGCTATATAAAGCAGGCAGACAGGCATCGAGGCATTCAGTTACTGTTCGATTGAACGTTAGAATGGGCAAAACGAGTGACCTAAGTGACTTTGAGCGTGGTATTATCGTTGGTGCCAGGTGTTTCGGTTTCAGTATCTCAGAAACAGCCAGCCTCTTGAGCTTTTCACGCACTACAATGTCTAGGGATTACCGAGAATGATGCGACAAACAAGAAATACCCAGTCAGCGGCAGTCCTGTGGGCGAAAACAGCTTGTTGATGAGAGATTGAAGGAGAATGGAAAAAATCGTGAAAGCTAACAGGCGGGCCACAAACAGGCAAATAATGGCGCAGTACATCAGTGGTGTGCAGAACGACATCTCGGAACGCACAACTTGTCGGTCCTTGTCATGGATGGGCTATTGCAGCAGACGACCACACCGGATTCCACTCCTATCAGCTATAAACAAGAAGAAGCGCTCCAGTGGGCACGCGATCACCAACACTGGACAATTGAGGCGTGGAAAAATATTGACTGGTCCGACAAATCCCACTTCCTGTTGCGTCATGCTGATGGCAGAGTCAGGATTTGGCGTAACAGCATGAGTCCATGGCCCCGTCCTGCCAGGTGTCAACGGTACAGGCTGGTGGCGGTGGAGTAATGGTGTGGGGAATTTTTTATTGGCACACGTTAGGTCCCTTGATACCAAATGAGCATTGTTTCCATGCCCCAAAGAATTAAGGCTGTTCTGGAGGCAAAGGGGGGTCCGACCCGGTACTAGATGGTGTACCTAATAAACTGCCCACTGAGTGTATGTATAGCCAATCTGCATTATGTCCACATACCTGGTAGTGCAGCAGGAACTTTAGATACCTAGCAACCTAGAGATTGTGAGTTCAAATCCCAAGTAAGGTTGAGTCCCAAGTAATCTAGGGGATATTGACACAATGCTCTAAAAATATTCTGGGGGATGAACCTGGAACAAACCGGGAACTAGATAAAAACTTGCAGGGGACCAAGACTGTTTAAATTGAAGTAATATAAATTATGCATTTTAAAGTAAAATATTCTCAATTGAATTTGACATCTGGGTTTTCACGTGCTCAAATGTTGTCACGTGTAGTTTCATAGTATCACATGTTGAAATTTTGCACACACAGGCACACACACATACTAGATGGGCATAATCACATATCACAAACAGTTGCCTAAGAACTGTTGTCGTGCAGTAGAAGGTTTACTGTAGTCAGCTACGTTGATGAATTTAATTGGGAAAATATGAAACATAACATCATTAGTATGATATACAAACCTGCTTTTAGATTATGATGCATCTCAGATTAATCCAGCAGATTGAGTCAACATACTCATACAGTATCATTTAATGCTGTTGAATTGAATTGAATGTTAATTGCATGACATTTACCTCTATTGACTTATTTTTGATCATTCTTTATAGGCCTAGTTAATTGCACTTACACTTTGCCATTCCATTCCATCACAGAAACACAACATTCATTTTTCCATAACATACAGTAGAATGAATGACCTCGAAGACGACCTATAAGATATTGATAAGAGAAAACCAATAATGTCTACTAGTTACAGGTCATTTCTCATAGTTTACTATTTCTCCAACCAATATTTCTAAATTTGAGATCCCTGTAGCCGAGCAGTCAAACCTCTTCATTAGACAGGCAGGCACACATAGAGCATTTGAAAACAGAAATCAATGCTAAAATGGTTTCTTTATATTCTTTCAGGGTGCGTTTAGGTTACATTATAGCTCATCATATTTTCAGATTGACAGGGAGGTGAAATGCGTTTAGGTTACATTATAGCTCATCATATTTTCAGATTGACAGGGAGGGGAAGTGCGTTTAGGTTACATTATAGCTCATCATATTTTCAGATTGACAGGGAGAGGAAGCGCTACTATGTGTTTAGTCTCTTAATACCCGGGCGCTAAAATGCCAGCATACTGATTGATGATATGAACATACGGTGAACAGTTCTCAGGAACCAGGACATTTAAATCTAGGCCTTGGGGTTCTATTTGGAGCTCTAGTCAATCTATTGTTGGGTTTGACTTGATGGGTTTGCATTGATCAACTCTAGTCAATCCATTGATGGGTTGATGGGTTGATGGCCAGGCACGATTCCAACACCATCATTAAGTTTGCCGACGACACAACAGTGGTAGGCCTGATCACCGACAACGATGAGACAGCCTATAGGGAGGAGGTCAGAGACCTGGCCGTGTGGTGCCAGGATAACAACCTCTCCCTCAACGTGACCAAGACAAAGGAGATGATTGTGGACTACAGGAAAAAAAAGAGGACTGAGCACGCCCCCATTCTCATCGACGGGGCTGTAGTGGAACAGGTTGAGAGCTTCAAGTTCCTTGGTGTCCACATCACCAACGAACTATCATGGTCCAAACACACCAAGACAGTCGTGAAGAGGGCACGACAAAGCCTATTCCCCCTCAGGAGACTGAAAAGATTTGGCATGGGTCCTCAGATCCTCAAAAAATTATACAGCTGCACCATCGAGAGCATCCTGACTGGTTGCATCACCGCCTGGTATAGCCACTGCTCGGCCTCCGACCGCAAGGTACTACAGAGGGTAGTGCGTACGGCCCAGTACATCACTGGGGCCAAGCTTCCTGCCATCCAGGACCTCTATAACAGGCGGTGTCAGAGGAAGGCCCTCAAAATTGTCAAAGACTCCAGCCACCCTAGTCATAGACTGTTCTCTCTGTTACCGCACGGCAAGCGGTACCGGAGTGCCAAGTCTAGGTCCAAAAGACTTCTCAACAGCTTCTACCCCCAAGCCATAAGACTCCTGAACAGCTAATCATGGCTACCCTGACTATTTGCACTGCCCCCGCACCCCCACCCCCACCCCATATTTTTACGCTGCTGCTACTCTGTTAATTATTTATGCATAGTCACTTTAACTCTACCCACATGTACATATTACCTCAACTACCTCAACTAGCCAGTGCCCCCACACATTGACTCTGCACCGGTACCCCCCCTGTATATACTGTATAGCCTCCCTACTGTTATTTTATTTTACTTCTGCTCTTTTTTTCTCAGAATGTGTTTGTTGTTGTTTTATTTTACTTTTTTATTAAAAAATAAATGCATTGTTGGTTAAGGGCTAAGTAAGCATTTCACTGTAATGTCTACACCTGTTGTATTCGGGGCATGTAGCCAATAAAATGTGATTTGATTAGATTTTTGACTGATGTTTGGCTATTTCTCTGCTTCATTGTTAAAAGAGAAAAGCATAGTGGCTTGATAGTGAAACGATTGCTTTCATTTTGGTCAGTACAAAGTAATTTGAAATACACACATTCGAGACTGGAAATTCAAACGGCTGTTAGCCTGGGCATTGGGCAATAGCATACTTGTATTTCCTCAGCTTGATTTAATAGATTTCAAGCTTCTGTAGGAGGTATAAGCCAGCCAGAATGTGATGACATCTGATCCTGCTCTCTCTTTCTGCAGGGGAACTATTGATCTCTGTATAAAGCCCCGTTTATACATGGTCCTAACATGTGTCCTTCGTCCTGATCTTGTCCACATTCTTATTGTGCCCACAGGTGTAGGCAATCAAAAGACACATTGTGATCTGATTGTGATCAGATCTTCTTGCCCACAACCAAAGGTAGTCAGGCATGCATTGTGGTGGGATATCTTACAAGTGTGGACGGATCTGGACAGTGAAACCATTTAAATCATCATTATTCCACCCTGTAAAATCTTTGACAGTTGGCACCATTGTGCATCAATTATGTGTGAAATAATTGACTTGTGGCATCAATATGTGTGAAAATAAATATTATTTTGAAAGAATATCTGTCAAATAACTTGCATACAGGGAGGGACCAGAAAATCTGGTCACATTGCGGACACAGTGGACGGGTAAGAGACACATTTTAATACAATGTGTAGACACGTCTGAAAATATGTGCACAATCAGAATATAGACAAGATCAGGACACAGGACACATATTAGAACCAAGTATAAATAAGGCTTAAAAGACCACAACATCCCATAAAAGCATTGCAGGAAAGCAGCCAGGACATGCATACGAATATCCTAAAGTGGTTATGGTGCACAATGCTTTTAAAGGACTGCATTTCTCCAAGTCGGGATTCAGAGACAGTAAAGTAACCTGAGACAGGGGAGGGAAAATTACTGGCCCGGCACAATGCACCCTGGGAGTGTCCAGTGTCCATCTTAGACTGGAGCCACTGCTATTGTATTGTATGCACACAATGGTGGTGGAAGGAGAAAGGCTGAGATACTGTAATTCTCAAATCCCAGTGTGGCTTCATCATCATACTGTGTGGGGATTTAGCTGAAATAGGTTCTGTGGATGCTTTGAAGATGGAGCACCTGTTGAAATATTTTGAGAGCTATTGAGAATGTGCATATAAACTCAAGAATTTGCTTGTATTTATTTCTACCACATTTCAATTATGGCAGGCACCTGTTCAGTCTTAAGAATTAAGCATGCTTCACTCACGTTATACAGTTGACGAGTAGGCTATGCCTAATTAGGATCTCCGCTCAATTTCTCTAACACAGGTTAAATGCATAATTACAATAACTCAGTATAAAAAGGCAGGAAATAAGGAACTCTTGGTATGTTTGTTTCCCCTCTGGTATCTTTTCATCTCAGAGACTCCCAATTGGAGATTTTGACTGTCAACTATTTCACTTCTACATCTTGTTATCTTTGACAAGATTTTCTCATTCATCAAGATAGGTAAAAGACACACCATGAGCAAAACAAAATGTTTGAAAAATGTCCTTGTTTAGTTGAGAAATACCTTGAAGTTTGCTTTTCAGTCTCCTGGCTTTAGCCTAAGTAAGCTATCAACAGATACACCTGTAGCCTACGATGTCAGAAAATTCTTACCTGTAAAACACCAAGCAGACAGTTGAGTTTCATATAAATATTTATTGCAGAGGAGGTATTTTTATGTACATGCTATCACAATATAACACTATATAAATCTACCA
Source organism: Coregonus lavaretus (assembly GCF_964263955.1). Lineage (NCBI taxonomy): Eukaryota > Metazoa > Chordata > Actinopteri > Salmoniformes > Salmonidae > Coregonus > Coregonus lavaretus. The sequence continues at coordinate 13,727,986 of NC_139989.1, forward strand.
AATATTCCCATATACGGATGCTATAAGCTTGTCATAGAGCAATATGTATAACAAGCACATAATACAGTGGGCAATGGTACAGTATCACTCACTAAACAACTTGTAACAGTCCATAAAATATACAATTTTTTTTTTGTTCTATCAAGGGCAGTGAAACATTGGTCCTACGAATTTATTGATATCATGCAGAAGCCACGAGAGCAATAGTTACAACGTTACAGCACTGAGTAGTAGTAGTAGTAGTATTTCCCATCCAGTGACTTGGTTTGGTCACAAGAGAAGTCAGCTTAAATCAAACAAGCTTACAAATGGAAATCACCCATGATAAAAAGTCAAATCAGGAGATCAAGGAGCAGCAACTGGACACAATATTCATGTTGAAAAGGTTACAGGTAACAATGGGTCTTTAGTCATCATTATGTTCAAGAACCGAAGTATGTAGGACATACTGCAATACAATGATCATTTCCAGAGGGACTGACAAAATAGACACAGATTGATACACTTTGTTACAAATCCATGAGCTGATTCAACTGCCACAGGGTACTGCTGCACATATCATTGAAGGTTAAGTGTATCTATTGTGACCAATTTTTGTTATTGGTATTTAACAGCACTTTCACGCCATTTGAGAGGTACAGTGTCTGAAATGACCAGGTATCATATGCTCAAGAGCCAATGGGTTCATCTTATCAGTGTTTGAGGGAATAATGTTAGCTAGGGGCAGGCTAGGTCCCTGGGATTGTCTAAAGTTGGCATTTAGGAACAGATATTACAATGTATGTGATGGTTGATACGCCTAGTTCATAAATATCATCAAGGTCCATCAAACCATTACAATCAAACTAGGCAGGGTGACATTTCCTTTCAGACACCATTCCAGCTGCCCATTAAGCAGAGCCTGTGACAAATCTCAATCTCATGCTCTAAGGCTGATAGTCTGGGTTTTACATATTTCAGACGAGCCCCATGATGTCAATGGTAGATATAATTCTCTGTAGAGGGAGACAGAAATAAGACACAACATCTAAATCATGTTTTATAGAGTCTGGCTGTGGAGTTGCTATATTATGATATACAGTGGGGAAAAAAAGTATTTAGTCAGCCACCAATTGTGCAAGTTCTCCCACTTAAAAAGATGAGAGAGGCCTGTAATTTTCATCATAGGTACACGTCAACTATGACAGACAAAATGAGAAAAAAAATCCAGAAAATCACATTGTAGGATTTTTAATGAATTTATTTGCAAATTATGGTGGAAAATAAGTATTTGGTCAATAACAAAAGTTTCTCAATACTTTGTTATATACCCTTTGTTGGCAATGACACAGGTCAAACGTTTTCTGTAAGTCTTCACAAGGTTTTCACACACTGTTGCTGGTATTTTGGCCCATTCCTCCATGCAGATCTCCTCTAGAGCAGTGATGTTTTGCGGCTGTCGCTGGGCAACACGGACTTTCAACTCCCTCCAAAGATTTTCTATAAGGTTGAGATCTGGAGACTGGCTAGGCCACTCCAGAACCTTGAAATGCTTCTTACGAAGCCACTCCTTCGTTGCCCGGGCGGTGTGTTTGGGATCATTGTCATGCTGAAAGACCCAGCCACGTTTCATCTTCAATGCCCTTGCTGATGGAAGGAGGTTTTCACTCAAAATCTCACGATACATGGCCCCATTCATCTTTCCTTTACACGGATCAGTCGTCCTGGTCCCTTTGCAGAAAAACAGCCCCAAAGCATGATGTTTCCACCCCCATGCTTCACAGTAGGTATGGTGTTCTTTGGATGCAACTCAGCATTCTTTGTCCTCCAAACACGACGAGTTGAGTTTTTACCAAAAAGTTATATTTTGGTTTCATCTGACCATATGACATTCTCCCAATCCTCTTCTGGATCATTCAAATGCACTCTAGCAAACTTCAGATGGGCCTGGACATGTACTGGCTTAAGCAGGGGGACACGTCTCGCACTGCAGGATTTGAGTCCCTGGCGGCGTAGTGTGTTACTGATGGTAGGCTTTGTTACTTTGGTCCCAGCTCTCTGCAGGTCATTCACTAGGTCCCCCCGTGTGGTTCTGGGATTTTTGCTCACCGTTCTTGTGATCATTTTGACCCCACGGGGTGAGATCTTGCGTGGAGCCCCAGATCGAGGGAGATTATCAGTGGTCTTGTATGTCTTCCATTTCCTAATAATTGCTCCCACAGTTGATTTCTTCAAACCAAGCTGCTTACCTATTGCAGATTAAGTCTTCCCAGCCTGGTGCAGGTCTACAATTTTGTTTCTGGTGTCCTTTGACAGCTCTTTGGTCTTGGCCATAGTGGAGTTTGGAGTGTGACTGTTTGAGGTTGTGGACAGGTGTCTTTTATACTGATAACAAGTTCAAACAGGTGCCATTAATACAGGTAAGGAGTGGAGGACAGAGGAGCCTCTTAAAGAAGAAGTTACAGGTCTGTGAGAGCCAGAAATCTTGCTTGTTTGTAGGTGACCAAATACTTATTTTCCACCATAATTTGCAAATAAATTCATAAAAAATCCTACAATGTGATTTTCTGGATTTTTTTTTTCTCAATTTGTCTGTCATAGTTGACGTGTACCTATGATGAAAATTACAGGCCTCTCTCATCTTTTGAAGTGGGAGAACTTGCACAATTGGTGGCTGACTAAATACTTTTTTTCCCCACTGTACTGTACCTGTTTGGTTGTTAAACAAAATCGATCTAATGAAATAAAATAAAGAGATAATAAAAGCATTAAAAAATATTATTTGAGAATTATTTTGCTTTTGAAAACAAGTTAAATCTACTTGTTAAGTTACTGAGCAAAGAAAGGATAATGTAATAATTTGAATGAAGCAGAAATGTGATTACCTAATCGCATTCATGGTCACTTATGAACATTTGTATTGCTTCACTTTAAAGCCTCATAGCAAGGCATCATACCCTACAGTAATCCATGCCAACTGTAACAAACAACTATGATAGCTGTACAGGAATCATTACCAATGACAACATTCAACGCAGTCCAAAATACCATCTAATTTAAATGAGTACACTGTTATATTAATGTTATATTGATATATTATTTCCATTACATTACTTTTCATCAGATGTTGCTAGGAACCAGAGAGGTTAGTAAACTACAATAAATGATTCCTATTTTGTAACTCAGATATTCCTGTAAACATTCATCTTTAATTGATGCATGAAAGCAAAAATATTTTTTGCTTGCTCAAACAATTGAAGCTTTTGGAAACGTTAGACATAAAGTGTGAATATGAATAATACTTTTGAATATGAATAATGAAAACCAGGTGTGAATTTATTCTGCCAAGAATTTGTAGAGACAGTGTTAAGCAAAAGTCCTAAGACAATAAAACGAGCATTAAAGTTGAAACACTAGAAATATACTGTATGTATAAAAATGCTAAAACTAACACAAATACAGGTATATGTTCTATACAGAAAGAGGAACAATTCGACACACATTAATGCCATATTGCCTCCCTCCATTGTATCATTTCAACTCTCAATGCGCTTTTGGGAATGCAAAAGCTTAAAAGGATGAGCTAATGCTTTTCTAACAGTTAAAAAAACATGCTAAAGTATTATTAACACAAATGAATTATTTGCTTCAGTTGACAAACCATTTGGATCCCACCCCTCTCGTTACCTCGCTGTGCATGCTGTTTATATAATACACCTTCACAGAATGCTGAAGAACAATCCCTGTTCCACTCATGACTTTATACAGACTGAAAGAAGACAGTTCTAGTTAGTTAGGCACATACAGTAATACATTTCTGCAAACTTGGAAGCATTAGACATTGCTGAGAACTAACGGAAATCTAAAAACTCATTTAGACATGGATGTATACGTGTTAACTTGCTAGAACCATGAGGCTGAATAAAGTATGTGATTAAAAACAATTTTCACTAAAGTTTTCGCTAAAGTGCTATAAGCTGATTCCCTCACTAGCAGCGCCTTGGCTTGGGCACACAAAAGTTATTAGGTTGTTTGTCATGACACGATTGTTGTGAGTTCTTACACCATTTTGTTAAAGATGTTCCCTATATCTTTGGCATTCTATTATTTGTTCAACAAGCCACTCTGACATTAAACATAAACATGGTAGTTCATGCTCAACCATTAGTACATTTCAGTTAATAAAACCTGCAGCAGAACATCTATTTACATGATATCGATTCACCTTATATTCTAAGTGTGCCATGTTAGTGTGTGGAGTGCTTTATATGACCGATTGAAAGAAGATACATATTTTTTTTTTATGCAAATGTCCACTGAATAAAGAACATGAGAAATGTCTATTCAACATTGCACATAAAGTGGATTGGAAGTTGCATAATTGTACGACTAAGATTTATCATTCAGAATACTCTGTAAGAATCTGGAATGCTTAATATGATTTTGTTGCTTTGTTTTTGTAAGACAAAAAAAGGGGGGGAAATATTGGAAAGGAAGGCAATTTTATCTTATTTTCGTCCAAGTCACCATATTCATAGTAAAAGTCAATATTTGAGGATTCTAAAGTGGAAAACAATGTATACAACAACTACATTTCCAGTTGTCCATAAATGTTGATTTATGTCAGGCCTTTTTCCCTGCAGTACTGTCGTCAAAGTCCCAAGGACATACATCTGCTTTTTTCCCACCACTTACAACCCCCCCTTTGGGCTTTGGATTGCTCTGTTTCACTGCAGAAGTACCCTTGTCTGTTCCTTTTTTCTCTGATGCATCCTCATAATCCCACGGACAGACTTCAACTGGCTTCCCTTTAACTGCTCCAACATTGCCACTTTTCTGTTTTTCTACCGTTGGCACTTCCTGACCACTCTCCACGTCCCAAGGGCACACTTCTGTCATTTTGGATTGGCTCGTATGTTTCTCTGTGGATTTACTTCTGTCCTTGGCTTTCGCTCTACTGTTGTCATCGTCAGTGTATTTTGCCTTCTCTTTCTCCTTCTCAAAAGTTCTTGTGAAAGGTGTGCTCTTCTTTTTGGAGGGGAATTCCTTTGTTTTGGAAACCGTAGTAGGACTAGGAGTTTTCTCAGAATTGGGAGATATAGCTGGGTTGTCATAATCCCAGGGACAGACGTCAACCTTTGCAACCAGCTGGAGGAGAGAGCTGCCTGGTGATTTGCAGGGTGGTTCTGACAGAGCACCATTCCCTTTGCTCTCCACTGGAGTAGTGAACTTGTTGTGCCTGGTCTTGTCAGGTGAACAAGTTACCTCAGCTGTCTTGGCAGGCACCTCTTCAAAGTCCCAAGGGCATACATCAACCTTCTTTTTAGAGCTCTCTGCTGCAGGTGGAGGCTGGTTAGACTGGATATTCTTAGCAGGTTGAGGAACCTGACTGGAGGATTGCGGCTTGGATCCCTCCACTGGGGCTTTGCTCTCACCTCCATCCTCCCAAGGGCATATTTCTGCTCGCTGGATGTCTTTAGAATGCCGGGAGCTTGTGGAAGATTGGTCACTGCCTTTCTGCTTTTGCTGTTGGGGCTTGACCCCCTTGGTTCCATTTCCATGGACTGTGGTGGTTTCCTCGGGTGCTATGGAAACATGCTTCTGGACCCTGTTCTCAGAAGGTGTTGGCAGGTCCTCTACTTCCCAAGGACACACCTCTGTGAGGTCTTGGATTTCCTTGGCCTTCGATGGGTCGGAACAGATGGACGGCTGGCTGCCACTCACCTGCTGCTTCATGATCCCAGTTTTGGCTGCAGTCTGCTTGTATTCCACCGACTGGCTACCGATCATGTGGGGATAGCAATCATCCTCTGACTCTGGACTTTCCTTGGTTTCTTTAGCGTTCTGTTGGACCTTCTTGCTGCTGTCTTCAACAGTCTGTGTCTTCCCTCCTGTCAAGCCCAAGGTCTTCTCTTTGGCGCTGGCGATGACGCTCAGTGACTTCTGCAGCATGGACGTTCTTGGGTGGATGGGCTTCTTGTCTTGTGTCAGGTTATGAGCACTGGCCGACTTGCAGACCAAGGGAACGTTCTCAGTCGATTCGCTCACAGCGTCTATCTTGTCATTGGACTTCTTCTTGACCAGCTTTTTGCCCATCAAGGTGTCTATAAGGGATCCCTCAGTGGTCATAACCTCCATCTTGTCAGTAGCAGAGCTGCTGGAGTCCTCGCTCTGGTCACGGACGTGGTCGTAGCTACTGTGCGACTTCTTCAGGGTGAAGACCTTGCTCTTCAGGGACTCCTCTTTGGCAGGCTTCCCCGGATGAGAGGGGTCGAATGGGTTCTTTCTCAAGACGCAGATGCTGTTGCGATTGCTCCCATGATCGCCCCCTTCCTTGTCTTCACGGCTGCACTGCCGGTGTACCGTCTCTGGGATCTCCGTAATGCGTCTCATCAGGGAACGACCCAGTCCCTTCTTGGAGCTGCGCTTCTTCTGCAGGTGAGGGTTGTTGGCCAACATCTTCTTCCTCTTGTAGATCTCCAACTGGGAGTACAGTTTCTTCAGCTCCTCCTGGACATTTGTTGAAAACACATAAGGACAAGAATAAGAAAAGAAAAAAAGAGCCATTAAAATGAATGAATATGACTAAAAGTAAACTGGGCCTGTTTTCCGATAGCGATTCAACTTAAGCTTCCAAGTGTTTTAACGATGCATCTATTGCATACAGAACATGCACATTTGAATTTGAAACACGAACGGTGCTTAAACTACTGACAGTGCTTCAACAACGTACTACAGTGTATAACATGCTCTTTGACATAAATAAAAGACAGGTTTTGGACAGTATTAAAGATGCAATAGGCAGAAATCGCTTCGCCATTTCCTGGTTGCTAAAACTCTAACAGTTCACCTAATTTCAGTTTATGTGAAAAAACAAGCAGTCATTGTGTAGAGAATCATTGTACCATCTAAACTGCTGTAAAATATATTTTCCATAACCAAAAATATTGTATTTTCAGCTGTTTAAAGCTGGTGTACAAAACCGAAAGTAAAAGATGCAAAAACAAAACCTAAGCATGGGTAGCATAGAAATAGGAGATCTTATCTCTCGCACTGATAAATACACTTGGACAATGTGCTCAAGTCTTTGGCAAGAGACTTCTTCAGCTCTAACAAACAGAAACCTCTGCTCACATTGCTACATTTTTCCTAAAGACTGTCGCTAGACCTTACGTCTGCAAAAATCTTTCTTTTTGCCACAGTCAGAGGACAAGGATTCAAAAGCTACTGTATCAACAAGGTTATGCAATTAAATGAGAGAATAGATTTTAAAAAATGGAAAGGGAAGGCTGCTCACCCGGATGTCCTCTGGATCCAGACTGTGTTCGCTCCAGGCTGATGTTATGCTGCTGTTGAGGTAAGATCCAGAGCGACCCATGTCCAACTCATCCTCATAGGCCTCAGAGGCAATATCATCTCTCATGTGAGTACCATGAAACAGAAACTGTAGTCGACAAAAGAGAGTGCAATGACTTAGTTTGATTTGGTTTCGATGTAAAATAGCAAGTAATGCTATGCTCAGAATAAGAGCTTTACCTTGGGGACAATCATTAGCCCCAGAGTGACAGTTACAGTCAGGTGGGTGTGAGCAAACCATAGTAACAGCATCCAGTCTGGGTGGAGCTCAGGTGCAAGAGTAAACCTGTACAGAGAGAGAGAGAGAGAGAGAGAGAGAGAGAGAGAGAGAGAGAGAGAGAGAGAGAGAGAGAGAGAGAGAGAGAGAGAGAGAGAGAGAGAGAGAGAGAGAGAGAGAGAGAGAGAGAGAGAGAGAGAGAGAGAGAGAGAGAGAGAGAGAGAGAGAGAGAGAGAGAGAGAGAGAGAGAGAAGAGAGAGAGAGAGGGGGAATTAGTGAGTGAGTGAGAGAGAGAGAGAGAGAGAGAGAGAGAGAGGAGAGAGAGAGAGAGAGAGAGAGAGAGAGAGAGAGAAGAGAGAGAGAGAGAGAGAGAGAGAGAGAGAGAGAGGGAATTAGTGAGTGAGTGAGAGAGAGAGAGAGAGAGAGAGAGAGAGAGAGAGAGAGGGAGGGAATTAGTGAGTGAGAGAGAGAGAGAGAGAGAGAGAGAGAGAGAGAGAGAGAGAGAGAGAGAGAGAGAGGGATTAGTGAGTGAGTAGGAGATAAAAATGAATATTAAAATCGAAATTCCAATTAGAATCTGGCTCAACATTTTCCAATCAGTTATAGAACCAATTTCTCTATATGGCAGCGAAGTATGGGGTCCGCTCTCTAATAATGAATTCACCAAATGGGACAAACATCCAATCGAAATACTGCATGCAGAGTTTTGCAAGACTGTATTGCAAGTGCAAAGAAAAACTCAAAATAACGCATGTAGAGCAGAATTGGGCCAATACCCCCTCCTTATTCGAATAGAAAAAAGAGCCATCAAATTTTACAACCATCTAAAAACAAGTGACCCCAAAACATTCCATCACACAGCTCTACTATGTCATGAGATGATACAAGAGAAGAGTCCCCTCAGCCAGCTGGTTCTGAGGCACAGTTCACTAACCCAAACCAACCTCATTGAGCCTCAGGAGAGCACTCAGAAAATCTGGCCCAACCAAATCATCACAAAGCAAAAATAAAAATATATCAACTATTGGAAAGACACCACAAAAAATAAAAGTACACTTCAATGCTATTTGGCTCTAAACAGACAGTACATGGTGGCAGACTATCTGACCACTGTGACTGATAGAAAACTGAGGAAAACAATGACTAGGTACAGACTCAGTGAGCACAGTCTGGCTATAGAGACCGGTCGTCACAGGCAAACCTGGCTGCCCAGAGAGGACAGGCTTTGCTCACTCTGCCCCTGGGGAGAGGTAGAGACAGAGCTGCATTTCCTATTACACTGTGACAACTACTCAGACCTAAGAGAATCTTTCTTTCCCAAAATTATCATTCAGTACAAAGAATTTGAAACTATAAAATGTAATATTCATTTGTTTTAATGTATTGTTATTCTCATTAATATTGTTGTTGTAGTTGCTGTTAATGGTAATCCAATTTCCACTACTACTATTATTATTGCTGTTGGTCCCACCATTTTTGTTATATGTATACTTTGACAATGTAAGTAATTTAACTTGCCATGTCAATAAAGTCTATTGAATTGAATTGAATTGAGAGAGAAAGAGAGAGAGAGAGAGAGAGAGAGAGAGAGAGAGAGAGAGAGAGAGAGAGAGAGAGAGAGAGAGAGAGAGAGAGAGAGAGAGAGAGAGAGAGAGACGGTAAGCAAAAAAAGGGAGTGTGAAACTGTAATAAAAAACACATTACAAGACATACAGTAGGACCCGGTTCTATATTTAGCAGAGGTTGTGTTGGGGTACAGATGAGATTCCCATTTGAATAATGCTATGCAGAGTCATTAATCATAGAGCTCATTGAGAAATCCACTGAGTGCTGGCATCTGCCTAACTGACAGTTTACAGTGAAGATATTAGGCCTGTTAGCTCCACTACACAATGTCACCGTTAGCATGTTTTTATTCGATAGCTGATCCATACATGTCATATTTAATAGATTGTGACAGGCAATGTTATTTCATTCTAGCTGTAAACCTAACCCGTAACCAAAAAGTCATTGGCAGAAACATTATAGCGTGACAGACAAAACAACTGATTGTAAGCATCACACTAAGCACATAATGCACGTTGCAGAATTTAAGTGAATGACAGTGGTTTTTGTGTACTGTATCAAGTAAGACATGTATTGTTGTGCTGCAGTAAACCCCTCAGACACAGACAGTGTGAGAGACATACACAGGATATAACATGTTAATTTTAAACCAAACTCGATTTATGCACTGTCTGTCTGGGCGTGAACATATTTCATTCCACTGCTTGGAGTGGTTTATCCATGCTGATTATTGCCTCAGTAATCCATTTCCCATCAGGGAGATTGTCTTCACCTTGGATTGTTACTGTATAGGGCACTGATTCTCTCTGATTTAGAAGAAGCAGCTTGATAACTTCCCACTGGGCACACACTAGTTGAATCAATGTTGTTTCCACGTAATTTCATTGAAACCAACGTGGAATAGAGGTTGGAATAGACGTCTGTGCCCAGTGGCTTCCTTGCTGAACTATATTAAAAAAGGCATTTTGAGGCAGCAACAACATTGATTACAGATCCACTGCAATTCTATTTTCTACTGACTTCTGGACCGACGACCAAGGAGGAAACATACTAACAGTGTCCAGAGTGACCAAAATGTAATAGTGGAATAGTGCTTTAATTACAGTAGCTACAGTGTAGTGATTCAGCCTGGTCTCATTGTCCGGGACACTGAAATGAGTATGATACTGTATGTTACGTTTGGTATGGTTACGTAAGACAGAAGGTTACTTAAGGCAAAAACTAAAGGAGGATGGTTGGTCATGGTGGCGTATACCGCGAACGTCTAGTAACCAAAAGGTTGCATGTTTGAATCTCATCATGGACAACTTTAGCATTTTATCTCATTAGCCATTTTTCAACTACTTGCTACTTGGCAACTACTTAGCATGTTAGATAACCCTTCCCCTAACCCTAACCTTAACCCTTTTAGCTAACCTTCCCCTACCCCTAATCCTAACCTAGCTAACGTTAGCCACAACAAATTAGAATTCGTAACGTAACCATTAACCAAACTCCTAACCTTAACCCCTAACCCCTAACCTAACATCCACAAGTTAATACAAACCATACGAAATGTAACATATCATATTAAATGGAGTGTCGTGGTTTTACGTACAGAATAATATGAATTTGCTCTGAAACCAGGTTGAGTGATTAGGAGGCGTGTCCTGTCACACAGTAATTTAACCACTTGAAAGCCTACATCCCAGTAAATGGCATCCAGCAGGCTCATTACTTGGCAGGAGTTGGTGAATGGTTATTTAATGTACAGTTAAAGTAGTTATAGCTAAAAACCATGAGGGGAGGCTAAGGTCTAGAGAGAACGGGTGGTACATTTTCATGAGTGTTTCCCAAAACACCTCATTAAGCAAACATTCAGTAAAATCATCGGTAGAGCGATGAGTAAATTTGTGGATTGTGAAATAATCACAAATAATGATCTGAACACTTAGCACAGAGAGTTCCCTAATTGTCCCTACAGATGCCACAGAAAGTATCCTTGACTTTAACTGGCCACAGTGGGACCACATGCAGGTTCTATGAGTAACAGCCATAGATTATTTTAGCTCTAACAAGCCCAGGTGATACTCCCTGGTGACAAGCTCTCAGCATCTCCCAAACAGACAAGACACATTTTGCATTTACGTTGGGCCTCGTCTTGCTTTTAGCTGCTAAAACCATCCCAACGCCATAACAGAAGTCAAACGACGGCATAAACACACGCTGGGTGTCAAATTTCTAGCTAATACTGGTAGCCTAGCTGTTAGAAGGTTGGGTCAGCAACTGAAAGGTCCATGAGTTGACAAGGTGAAAAATATGTTTATGTGCCCTTGAGCAATCCAACTTAACCCTAATTGCTCCAGGGTTGCCGTTGATAATGGCTGGCCTTGACCCCACTCTCCAAGGGTGTCTCATGGGAAGTTGGGATATGCACTTGTACATGTGTGAAACAGGACAAATATAACAGACCGGTTAAAATGTCTTCCCATCCTATTTGTGGGAAACATTGGCGGGCAATTTTTCTGTAATTTCTGTTAACGTCTAACTTAAATTATGCTGCCAATAGCTCTGAATATCTATGGTGTGTCAAAACATAAATCATGATGACGTGCCTAATGACTGAATAATCTGATGTAGCTGAGCTCTCAATAAGGAGGATTCCAACTGGGAATGGGTTTGGTGGTGTCAGCTGAAACGGTGCAACATCTAATTTAGGATGTCTAGTACTTGATATACAGGCTACACGGAAAGCAGAGGGCACATTCAGTCTTGGATACCATAACAAAACTCCCCTTTGAAATGCATAGATACTAAACTTGTGGCTCATTGAATATAGTTGCAAATTGGTGTACAGCAATAGGCAAGCCAACAGTGAGTGATAAGAAAGTGTCAGATTGTTTATCTATAAAACATATTAAAGTCCATGATGTGTAATATTCAATCCATATACTAATCTCTAAATATAGCTAAATATGACAAAATAAATACACATCCATACTGTCATATCTCTCCCCACCACAGGTTGGGGTCTTTACCTAATAACATGGAAGATGGCAGACAGGATGAGCTCGTTGTGGAGGGCGATGGCCATGTAACGGGGCTCATGGAAGGCCGACGGCACTGTCCTCACAGTGTAACACAGGTACACTCCCCACAGCAGGAACAGGAACTCCGCTGTGGGAGAAACAGGAAGAAGGATATAGAGAACTTCTACACAATGGAAACTATACAGCTACTGTAGGAGAGGAGTTAAAGCGGAAATCAGCAGTAGCAATAATAACAACGCTTTTTCCCAGCCCCTGTTTCGGTAAAAAGCTGAGTGATGGGGCTGGAGAAATGTAACCACAGTCAAATTCATAGATATAGCTATGGATACAAGGACTGATCATCCATGATATCAAAATTATAGTTTTAAGCATGTTTTGAGGCTGTAGTGTTTGTTTATATTTCCTTTGTTTACAAACATTGGAGTGAAACAAGCTTATAATTTGGGTTCTGATGGGATACAACAGTTGAACTAAACTCATGAGGCATTTATAAGGTATATTCTTCAAAATGTAGCAACTGCTGATTGCCCCTTTAAAAATAGATAGATAGAATACTTTATTTATACTCAGGGGGAAAGACATAAGAGTAACAACAAGCAATACATACATAGCCTATGCATTAAGCTTGGAATGCAAAGGAGGATAGCATGGGAGGTTTCACCCTTAAATGCTCCCCTCCTCACCTTAGCAGTATTACTATCGACATCGACCACCCATGCACTCCACAGTTAACTGATTTCATGGACTCAGGGCAATATAGATTGTCTAACACTGGCATGTTGAAAAACGACATGTTCAATAAATGCAACGAAAATGCAAACCTGCTCCTACTGGATGTATTCTCTGGACACTCCATGAGTGACAACTGCAGATGAAGCTGTATGAGATTCGTCCAAGGTTTTCTGGGTGTAGCTTAGCCGGCTTGACAGCAATAAACGTCTGCCGTTTCCATGGAAATTAGTCACCATTATTTTGACATTCACATTGTTTGTCTGCATGAATGGAAAGTGCTCCAAGGAAGTGCTCCAAGGTCTGACAGAGGCCTATGTACATTACACAGCAGGATAAACACTATTGAGTGCCATAACAAATGGCATTTTGAGTGAGCTATGTTTATCTAAGGACTAAGATCCATCAAGAGCTCTGACAGTCTGTAATCTACCATGGCCCTGGATAGATATTTAGGTCTACATCAATAAGCGACAACACAAAATGGCCGCCCTGTGTTTCCTATAGTTGAGTCGTTCCGCGAAAGAAGTCCCTTTTGGGTAGTGTAACTCACCTTATTTTAACATTCTGTCATGACATATTTTAATAAGGTAAAATAAAATAAATGTCTATAGTAAGTGTCTACTATGTGCCAAATAAAGTAACAGGGTTGACCGTAACAGGGTTGATGATTTAATCTTAAATCAGCCATGAATCCCCTTGTTACAAAAAAATTCAATTGTTAAAATATTTCTAGCCTGTCTATCTATGGGTAACAGGGTTGACGTGTTATCCTCGACCCGCTCAGTTTTTCACCACAAAACACCAGAAAATGGCCAAAAAGAGTAGAACCAGCTCACCTGCTTTTAGACTATGATTTGACTATTACAGTGTCTTCAGAAAGTATTCACACCCCTTAACTTTTTCCAATTTTTTTGTGACAAGGTGGGATTAAAATGATTGAATTGTCATTTTTTTGTCAACGATATACACAAAATACTCAAAGTGAAAGAAAAATATGTCAAAGTGGAAGAAAAATTCGAACATTTGTAAAATAAAATAAGTATTCAAACCCCTGAGTCAATGTTAGAATCACCTTTGGCACCGATTAAAGCTGTGAGTCATTCTGGGTAAGTCTAAGAGCTTTGCACACCTGGATTGTACAATATTTGCACATTATTATTTTTTAAATTCTTCAAGCTCTGTCAAGTTCCTCTGGTCAAAAAAATATCCCAATGCCCCAGGGCAGTGATTGGGGACATTGCCCTGTGTAGGGTGCTATCTTTTGGATGGGACGTTAAACGGGTGTCCTGACTCTCTGTGGTCACTAAAGATCCCATGGCACTTATCGAAAGAGTAGGGGTGTTAACCCCAGTGACCTGGCTAAATTCCCCCCTCTGGCCCTCATACCATCATGGCCACCTTCTCATCTCCAGCTTCCAATTGGCTCATTCATCTCCCCTCCTCTTTCCTGTAACTATTCCCCACATCGTTGCTGTAAATGAGAATATGTTCTCAGTCAATTTACCTGGTAAAATAAGGGTAAAATAAAAATAATAAAGTTGGTTGTTGATCATTTCTAGACAGCCATTTTCAAGTCCTGCCATAGATATTCAAGCCGATTTAAGTCAAAATTGTAACTAGGCCACTCAGGAACATCCAATGTCGTCTTGGTAAGCCACTCCAGTGTATATTTGGCCTTTTGTTTTAGGTTATTGTCATGCTGAAATGTGAATTTGTCTCCCACTGTCTGTTGGAAAGCAGACTGAACCAGGTTTTTCTTTAGGATGTTGCCTGTGCTTAGCTCTATTCTGTTGTTGTTTTTCTACCTAAAAAACTCCCTAGTCCTTGCCATTGACAAGCATACTCATAAAAGCATACCCATAACATGATACAGCCACCACCATGCTTGAAAATATGAAGAGTGGTACTCCGTGATGTGTTGTGTTGGATTTGCCCCAAACATAATGCTTTGTATTCAGGACATAAAGTTCATTTCTTTGCCATGTTTTTTGCAGTTTTACTTTAGTGCCTTATTGCACACAGGACGCATGTTTTGGAATATTGTTATTCTGTACAGGCTTCCTTCTTTTCGCTCTGTTATTTAGGTTAGTACTGTGGAGAAACTACAATGTTGTTGATCCAGCCTCAGTTTTCTCCTATCACAGCCATTAAACTCTGTAACCGTTTCAAAGTCACCATTGGCCTCATGGTGAAATCCCTGAGAGGTTTCCTTCCTTGCGGGCAACTGAGTTAGGAAGGATGCCTGTATCTTTGTAGTTACTGGGTGTATTGATACACCATCCAAAGTGTAATTAATAACTTCACCATGCTCAAAGGGATATTCAATGTATTTTTTTTTACCCATCTACTAATAGGTGCCCTTCTTTGTGAGGCATTGGAAAACCTCCCTGGTCATTGTGGTTGAATCTGTGTTTGAAATTAACTGTTCGACTGAGGGACCTTACAGATAATTGTATGTGTGGGGTACAGCGATGAGGTAGTCATTCAAAAGCATGTTAAACACCATTACTACACAGAGTGAGTCCATGCAACTTATTATGTGACTTGTTAAGCACATTTTTACTCCTGAACTTATTTAGGCTTGCCATAAGAAAGGGGTTGAATACTCTTTACTCAAGACATTTCAGCTTTTCATTTTTCATTAATTTGTAAAAATGTCAAAAAACATAATTCCACTTTGACATTATGGGGTATTGTGTGTAGGCCAGTGACACACAATCTCATGTTAATCCATTTTAAATTCAGGCTGTAACACAACAAAATGTGGGAAAAGTCAAGGGGTGTGAATATTTTCTGAAGGCACTGTAGATGTTCAATATTTATTTTGAATAATAATTCTTTTTAAATAATAGTTTCACCATATTAAAATGAGAGTTCAGTTCACTTAATAGGGTTGACATTGTTGTTGTTTTTTAAATATTAAAATGAATCAATAATCACATTAAATAAATAATCATCTTCAGAAATGACATTGTGAAAGCAACAAAATAACTAGGGCTTTACAATGATTATGAAAACTTGGAAAATGTTGGGGTTAAATTGGTAAAAACCTTCCTAGAAGTCACAGAGGGTACACAGAGGGACATGCCAAAATGCTGAATTTTATTTACAGTATATATTAAAGAGAACTCTATTTAATATAACAGGCTTTTAAAATCCGATATTGGTGCACAATTTCTACTTAAAACATCAAACCTTCTTATTGAGGAATGTAATGTTTTTTTTAAATATTTGTGTTGTGCTGCATTTTACTTGTTTTATGTTGTATTAGATTTTTGATTTTGTCTTATGAAATTGTATATGCAGGCCTCCCTTGTGAAAGAGACCCTGGTCTCAATGGTGACTCACTGCTTGAATAAAGGTAAAATAAAATAAAATAAAATAAAGGGACTCATTCAATGGAACGACCCAGTTGCTCATACACAGCTTAGTGAGTCAAATTTAGCTGGACTTTGAAAACAACCCTGTGTTCCATTCTCCAGTTTTGCCCTTCTTGAACACAAAGATGTTTGGCTTCATTAGATCACAGCTCGTAATGGTTGTCCTGGGCTACACCTGTTGCACAAATACAAAGCAGGGCCGGCGTTCTGTTTTCCTGGACCTTAGACAGCATATGCTTAAAACAAGTCTGCTTTTCACTCTCAATTTGGGCTGACTTGCAGGCTACCCAAGGCATGGTTTGAGGGAAACAGAAGACACACACGTGTTCCTGAGAGTCTTATCTTTCAGTGAAGGGGTCATAATATTTTGTAGCTTAAACCGTTCAAAAGATACCCGATGGGTTGGACAATACTTTTCTCGTCAATCATCTTGAAAAAACGTATACTTACAAACTGGAAATCAACCAATCCTCCATCGTTAAAACAATGGAAAGATCAAATGCTTTATTATCTAAATGTTGAAAGTGTGTGGGTGACGGAGAGAAACAAAATGGTGCAGTTTGAGGCCATGTGGTGGAGAGTGATACGGGCGCTGGAGACTGTCGTTTGTATGTTTATGTTTTGTATTATAAAAAAATAGTTTAAAAAATCGTACAAAACAAAAAGAAGAAAAAAGATAGAGCCACATTTGTAAGAAGAAAACCGAAACCGCTCTGTTTATTACAACTGCATCTAGCGGCTACTGACGTGACTCTGGTTCAATGAACCAAGAGCAATTTTGTATTTATTTTTCTCTCACGACCCCATTTTCAAAATCAGGCACATGTATCACAAGATAAACTCCATATAAAAAGGGAATCTATCCCAAAAACAACGTATTCATATAATATATGTATAAGTGTTCTCTCTCTCTCTCTCTCTCTCTCTCTCTCTCTCTCTCTCTCTCTCTCTTAAGCCATAAAATACATGATTGGCCCTCGTATCTTTAAGAGGAAGCAGTAAGATCACTGTGGTTCTGTCTCAGTTGGTGAGCGAAAGGAGCTGGCAATTCCCGCAAGCATCACATACTAAAAATGCACTCGCTTGCAGAGTCTGCTAAGTGGCATGTATTATTATCGCCAACACAAAAGAGTTTCCAGGTTAAATAAAGATTTTTAAAATGTCACTTACCGACGGCCATCATGTAGTCCCAGCGATCTAGCAGGCACATGCTGAACTGGAGGCTGTCCGGGTCAGGGGTGTAGCCCACCTCGATGAGGGCCAGGTTCCTGTCCAGGTTCTGGCAGACGGCCGAGGTCCAGGCCACCAGGAACCAGCAGACGATGAGCAGGATAATGGCCAGCAGGCGCAGCACCCGCCAACTGGTCATGTAGGGGATCCGCTGGGCCGTTCGTGACAGGAACACCTTCAGGACCCTGGGGAAATGGGGCAGCGCAACATCAAGACAAGGAGAGGTGCTGTTGTGGTGCTTCTTGTTGATTTTATTGTTGTGGTTTTATTGTCATCTTCATCTATGAATTACCTAAACATTCGTCATTATAGTCACTTTCATCTTTCTCATCAGCATCATCATGCAATGATTTCAATGTAATGATGTAATAGTGGCATTGCTATGTCTCTTAATTCCCTTCCCTTTTCTCAAATGAACAGCCATGGGGGCCTTCAGAGACAGAGAGGCCCCGTTAAGTGTTCTAACATCAGCCTATCCTCATTATTAGCCCCTAAACTTCCAGACACATTGATGAAGTGTCCTGTGCATCCCCCTAATGAGCTTCTCTCAAAAATGGATCTATGCATTGTGCTCACTTTCCCCTCCATGACTTCCTCCACAACTCACCTTCCGATTACCCTTGCCTAAATTAATTTCCCCTCACCATAATTAAGAGCTTCATTAGGTATTTTTGGCACTTACACCTGCCGAGAACCCTGCCGCTGTCGCCATTTCCGATCACGCTCCTGTATCTCTTTAAATACGTCCGCCCCATGTCTCATTATCAACCGTTCACAGGGGCTCAGCCTCCTCCTCTCCTCCGCTAGATCCCCCCCTCTCTCCCACAGCTAGCTTTGACTAAGTGGTTTCCCTCTTTCTACCATCATTCCTCACTCTATTTGTTTTCTGCCTCATGGCCTGTCTCAGCCATTCGATAAAATGTAATAAATTGAGACCATTTGGGCCAAAGTGCTCTCTGTTGTTTGTTTTTTCTCCCCTCTCTTCCTCCCAAACTTTAACTGGGCAAACTCTCAGTCTCGCTTAACGAGGTAGTGAATATTTTCTAAAGTGTGGCCTGATGAACAAGCCAAGAAACACCACTAGCTGCACCCCATACTTTATCAGGGCTCTTACTTTCACAGTATCACAGTGGGTCAATAGGTATTAACTGGCTTGTTTAATGAGGTTGAGACAAATGTAGGTGGCTGGTGGATAAAACAAGAGATTGTACTGTAAATGTGAATGCACTTACAGGACTTAATACATTATTACTGTAAATTACTGTAATTGTATGTGCCAGACTTTGTCTCATCTGCAGTGAAATATATTTTTAGTCCAGGAGCTTAATCTACTGTAGGTCCAGGAAACCGGACCTTGGGGTATATCCTTTCCATTGTTTTCCCTTTCCTTTAGTTCATTACCATTGCGGATGAGACAGACTTTGAATGTTTGCAGAATGGCCCTTATAGCATTCCATTTGATTCATGTTCAGAGTAAACCATATCCTTGAGTAACACCCTGAACTCTAAAGCTGGCAGAGCACAGGCAGGATGTGATTGGCTATGTTCAACCTTAGCTTCTTTCCTCCAGTACACAATCAACTACAGTAGAATCCTTCCCTTCCTCTCTTAGTGCACATCTTTCTCTGGTGTTCCCAGGACATTGGTATTGGGATGTCCCTGTGAAATAGGACAGCCCCAGTCACCTAGAGATGGATGTGACATTTAATAACATGGCCATCTAGAAACTGCCAATGAATCACCCTGTTTATTTATGAAAATGTTGAGCTGTGTGTGTGTGTGTGTGTGTGCGTGTAGAATATACTCTGTTACACATGCGCGTGCATGTGTGTTTTCCACTGCATGTAACCCTTTAAAAACCCATCAATCAAGTACTTTCCAGAGTCCCTTTCTTGGGACATGACTCTCATCCTAAAGTAATTACTCAGCAGGTAGCAATATAACATAATTTATCCCATTCCTGGTTAATAATAATGATTAAACATGGTAAAATAGTACCTGTATAGCTTTAGGGTCACTGTCCCATAGACTGTGGTGAATCCCAACAGGCGAACCCATCTCAACAAGATACAGCGGAATACACTGGGCTGGAAATACAGAATGACCACCTGCATTCAAACAGAGAGAGAACATGAGTGTAAATTACAATAGTTTCTGTGTATGTGATTATGCTGCTATGGTGTCCATATTAGGACAGTCACATACTGTAAAATCATACCAAATGGTATTAGTAACAAACCTAGTTGTCCTTGACCTTTGAAGGATGGAAGGACTGATAAATAACACAAACCTTATTTGCCAAAATAAGTTCCTGGAAAACCCCTGCTGTTTCTGTTCTCCTTTTTAATGTTAATGTGGTCTATCTTTGAGAGACAAGAGCATAGGTCAAATAAACACTGAGTGAAGTGGTGAGACATCGCCTACATTCAACTTCTAAGGGTGACTTTTAAAGTATAGTCGTGTAATCAGAATTGTGTCCATTCAACCAATAAGCCATCAATTCACCTTCTGTATGAAGTGCCTTCAGAAAATATGAATACCCATTGACTTATTCCACAGGTTGTTGTGTTACAGAATGAATTCAAAATTGATTAAATGTTGTTGTTTTTTTCACCCTTCTGCACACAATAACCCATAATGACGAAGTGAAAACAGGTTTTTAGACATTTTTGAATTATTTTTGAAAATTAAATACAGAAATATCTCATTAACATAAGTATTCACACCACTGAGTCAATACTTTGTAGAAGCACCTTTGGTGGTGATTACAGCTGTGAGTATTTTTGGGTAAGTCTCTAAGAGCTTTGCACACCTGGATTGTACAATATTTGCCCATAATTCTTCAAGCTCTGTCAAGTTGATAGTTGATCATTGCTAGACAGCCATTTTCAAGTCTTGCCATAGATTTTCAAGCCGATTTAAGTCAACTGTAACTAGGCCATTTAGCAACATGGATGCAGCCACCACCATGCTTGAACATATTTAGAGTGGTACACAGTGATGTAGCATGTTGGATTTGCCTCAAACATAATGCTTTGTATTCAGGACATAACGTTCATTTCTTTACCACATTTTCTGCTGTTTTACTTTAGAGCCTGATTGAAAACAAGATGCATGTTTTGGAATATTTGTATTCTGTACAGGCTTCCTTCTTTTCACTCTGTCATTTAGTTTAGTATTGTGGAGTAACTACAATGTTTTGATCCATCTTCAGTTTTCTCCTATCACAGCCATTAAACTCTTGAACTGTTTTAAAATCACCATTGGCCTCATGTTGGAATCCCTGAGATCCCACTGAAGTCGGTTACGACGGCGAACTGTAGTCAGATCAAGAATGAACTTCCCTTCGAAGGTTTCTGACATTTTGTGCAGAGATTATTCGGTTGTGCAAACCCACAGTTTCATCAGCTGTCCGGATGGCTGGTCTCAGACAATCCCGCAGGTGAAGAAGCCGGATGTGGAGGTCCTGGGCTGGTGTGGTTACACATGGTCTGCGGTTGTGAGGCCAGTTGGACGTACTGCCAAATTCTCTTATGGTAGAGAAATGAACATTCAATTATCTGGCAACAGCTCTAGTGGACATTCCTGCTGTCAGCATGCCAATTGTGAGCTCCCTCATTTATTGTCTCCAGCACAAGGTGCACATGTGTAATGATCATGCTGTTTAATCAGCTTCTTGATATGCCACACCTGTCAGGTGGATGGATTATCTTGGCAAAGGAGAAATGTTCACTAACAGGGATGTAAACAAATTTGTGCGCAACATTTGAGAGAAATAAACTTTTTCTGTGTTTAGAACATTTCTGGGATCTTTTATTTCTGCTCATGAAACATGGGACCAACACTTTACATGTTGCCTTTATATTTTTGTTCAGTGTATGTAAAGTATGTACAGTGGGGTGTGAAATTATTGACACTCTTCATAAAGATAAGCAATAAGGACTGTATAAAATAAATAATTCAAATACTGAGCTATATTGTATGCACAGAATATATATATATTATTTTATACTAATACAATTACTCAGAGAAAGAGATTTTGTTCAACAAGTAATGCTTTTTTTCTCAAAAAGGTAGGGGACAAAGGGGTCAAAATGATTGACACCCCTAAAGATTCTGATAAATAAAGTAGTCAAACGTTTAGTATTTGGTCCCATATTCCTAGCACGCAATGACTACATCAACCCTGTGACTCTATAAACTTGTTGGATGCATTTTCAGTTCGTTTTGGTTGCGTTTCAGATTATTTGTGCCCAATAGAAATGAATGGTACATAATGTATTGTGTCATTTTGGAGTCACTTTTATTATAAATAAGAATAGAATAGGTTTCTAAACACTTCTTCATTAATGTAGATGCTACCATGATTACGGATAATCCTGAATGAATCGTGAATAATGATGCGTGAGAAAGTTACAGAGGGTCAATGATCATACCCCCAAGACATGCTAACCTCTCACAATTACCAATAACAGGGGAGGTTAGCATGTCTTGGTGGTATGATCTTTGACCCTCTGTAACTTTCTCACTTATCATTATTCACGATTCATTCATGATTAATTCAGGATTACTATTGTATTAGTATAAAATATTATAATTTCCCCTAAAAATTTAGCATACAATATACATTTTAGCTCAGTATTTGAATTATTTATTTTATAGTCATTATTGCTCATCTTTATCAATGGTGTCAATAATTTTGGACCCCATTGTATGTATGTATGGTGGGATGGACACACATACGCACACACATACCTAAACACACGCACGCACGCACACACACACACACACACACACACACACACACACACACAAACTCATCAACACTGTACCCATAGCTGGATCTGTGTTAACATTAATCTCTCTCATATATTCTGAGGGCGTACACTCTCCCTCTCACCCTCCAAAACAAGGCAGCGGGCACCAGATGAGGGTCTGTAATTGAAAAAGAGGCACAGCTGTGCCTTGGCCTCCTGCGGACCTCCACGAGCATCTGCTGTAGGGAGTCTTCCTGGTTTAGCCCTTAGTAGTGTGTGAATGGAGGAAATGCTCACTCTGTATAATCCAATAAAGCCTGTATGCTCACTGCCAATGTGAGTCCATCGGATTGATTAGCTAAAACTGCTTCCGTGCAGATTAATTACATCTCGGCCGTGTTTGAAGTACTGACTGTTTGGTCGTAATTGAGTGCTAAGATGGTTAGGAGAGGAGAGAAGAGGAGAGGAGAGAGAGTGAGACAGAGACGGACATACAGAGAGAGAGAGAGAGTGAGACAGAGACGGACATACAGAGAGAGAGAGAGAGTGAGACAGAGACGGACATACAGAGAGAGAGAGAGAGAGAGAGAGAGAGAGAGAGAGAGAGAGAGAGAGAGAGAGAGAGAGAGAGAGAGAGAGAGAGAGAGAGAGAGAGAGAGAGAGAGAGAGAGAGAGATAGAGAGAACTGGTAATGGGTAAATACCATTGGGTGTTGATGTATCAGGAAAAGTATTGGGTTTTGGAGTCAAAGTCTGATGTTGTGGAGGGGTTCTGTTGTGTTGACTCTGTGTTAATTTCCTTGGTGAGTAAAAGTTTCTAACCATAGCCCCAGTACAGGTCATCTGGCTGTAGCCCCAGACGGTATGTCTGTCTGACTCCATCCCCAGACAGACACAGTGTGTTACCCCAGACACTTGTCTGATGCCCAGTCCCAACAGTCTATACTGTGAGCAGACTTCCCACTGGTCACACCAAGTCATTCAACGTGGAAATATAGGTAATATTTGGTTGTGATGTTGATCAATGAGATTTCAACCTTTATTTACTTCTCAAAAAGACAGTCAGAAGTTTGTTGAATTGTAATCACTATGCTTTCAACCATCTAAAAGCACAACCAAATACCAAATACCAAAGGGAAAACAATGTCCGATTTTTGGTTTAGTTGTCATCTAAATGTGTTATCACTGCACTTTCAACTATTTAAAAGCAAAACAAAGTTCAAAGATGTTTTGTGTTCATACAACAACTTAATGTGTTATCACTGTGGTTCATCTAATAGTACAACAAAATGTTTGTAAAATAGCCTTAACTTAAGGCTATTTACTATAATACAAAAGTGATATTGAATTGTGTTTGGTTGTCAACACAGTCAAATATCAACATTTGAAGGCGATGTATCTTTTGTGCCACTGAATTTGTCTGGCTTTAATTCCAGTTTGTCTACCAATTAATAATTTATATGTTGGATTCATCTCAACCAAGAATCAAAGTTAAAGAATGGGACTAAATCAAATCAAACATTATGTTAAGTGCATTTATGTTTGATTTGAGTTCATTTGTCCTATTCTTTAACTTAATTTTTTTGGTTGAGATGGAGACGTGAATCCAACATATTAATTATAAATTTTTCAAATCCAACATAACCTCTCACTCAACGTCAACAAAACAAAGGAGCTGATCGTGGACTTCAGGAAACAGGGGAGGGAGCACGCCCCTATCCACATCGACGGGACCGCAGTGGAGAAGGTGGAAGGCTTAAAGTTCCTCTGCGTACACATCACTGACGATCTGAAATGGTCCACCCACACAGACAGTGTGGTGAAGAAGGCGCAACAGCGCCTCTTCAACCTCAGGAGGCTGAAGAAATTTGGCTTGGTACCTAAAACCCTCACAAACTTTTACAGAGCATCCTGTCGGGCTGTATCACAGCCTGGTACGGCAACTGCACTGCCCGCAACCGCAGGGCTCTCCAGAGGGTGGTGCGGTCTGCCCAACGCATCACCGGTAGCAAACTACCTGCCCTCCAGGACACCTACAGCACCCGATGTCACAGGAAGGCCAAAAAGATAATCAAGGACAACAACCACCTGAGCCACTGCCTGTTCACCCCGCTATCATCCAGAAGGCGAGGTCAGTACAGGTGCATCAAAGCTGGGACCCGAGAGACTGAAAAACAGCTTCTATCTCAAGGCCATCAGACTGTTAAATAGCCATCACTAGGCGGCTTCCACCCGGTTACGTAACCCTGCACCTTAGAGGCTGCTGCCCCATATACATTGACTTGAAATCTCTGGCCACTTTAATAATGGAACACTAGTCACTTTAATAATGTTTACATATTTTTGCTTTACTCATCTCATATGTATATACTGTACTACTGTTTTTTAGTCTATGCCACTCCGACATTACTCGTCCTAATATTTATATATTTCTTAATTCCATTCTTTTACTTTTAGGGTTTAAGCTTCCTG
Source organism: Coregonus lavaretus (assembly GCF_964263955.1). Taxonomy (NCBI): domain Eukaryota; kingdom Metazoa; phylum Chordata; class Actinopteri; order Salmoniformes; family Salmonidae; genus Coregonus; species Coregonus lavaretus. Next base: position 13,752,703 of record NC_139989.1, read on the forward strand.
CACTTTTGTTCTTCAATGTACTAAATGCATATCTACAGTATGGATGTACTGTAAGTATTCACTACGAGCATAATTTATTATGACTCTCTTTAAAGACGTCTATAACAAAACTTAATTTAATGCTCAGTAATCACAAATCAATCATACTAAAAACATGAATCATCGCAACAACAACCAAAATTGCCCTTCAGACAAGGAAAGCGGTCTTTCGTCCATGTTAGCTATAAGCCCCGGAAACTCACTGAAACGATGCCCGGCCTAGTAGACAACAGACAAAACACTGAATGTTGTCCAAAAAAATCCAGAACCTAAAAGCGAGAAAATAACAAACATTTGAGGCGACATAATTATCTGTGCATTGCAGATGTGGGATAGTTCATGTTAATCCGATTAGCAGAGGCATTAATATTTCCCCCCAGGCAGAGAGGCAGTAGGCTAGTGAAGACGCATGCAAGCATAGTAATCTTTGTGCTCACTAGGTTTGAGTCAGTCAGAGGACAGCGAAGGACCCCACTGGAGATGGATGAGTCCCACATCATCAGCAGCAGCTTAGAAGCAGACAGACAACACTGAGCAGACTGAACTGAATTAAACTGGCTAATAACACACTAAACAAAGTAGACTGGTTCGAACCAAAACCTCCACTGCACTAAGTGGGACAACGTTAACTACAGTTACTCTTCCTGAAATAGACCTGCTTTGATTGAAGCAGGTCTATTTAACTTCCTTTAGTTGAGAAAGTATTTTGGGGACCAGTCTTGTAATTACAGAGCTCCAGGCTCTTAAATCAAACATAGGCCTACATACTGTCTTAGTTGTGATGGGGGAAAAATCAGTTACATATTGTGATATTATCTTTGACGATAAATTGTAATGTATCGTATTGACAATATCGCAATATTATTTTTGCACTAGTTGGCTGTGCCTGCACCTGCACTATTTTTCCTTCATAGCTTGTTTTTCCACTTCTTTTTAAATAGGGAGCCAATTTGTTTTCAGCCATTTTATTTCCATGACTGATCAAAACCTGTTCTCATGGCTCTCTCTTGTCCCTCTGCAGCAATATGTTTGGACCATAAAATCGCAGTATCCAATCGTAATACATACAGAATCGTGAGATCTTTTATTTTTATTTACATATTAGTATTTTACCACCCAATTTCGACCTTGTCTCATCGCTGCAACTTCCCAATGGGCTTGGGAGAGGCGAAGGTGGAGTCATGCGTCCTCCACACATGACCCGCCTAACCGCGCTCCTTAACACCCGCCAGCTTAACCTGGAAGCCAGCCGCACCAATGTGTCTGAGGAAACACTGTACAACTGGCGACCGGGGTCAGCCTGCAGGCACCCGGCCCGCCACAAGGAGTAGCTAGGGCGCGATGAGCCAAGTAAAGCCCCCCCGGCCAAACCCTCCCCTAACCCGGACGACGCTGGGCCAATTGTGCGCCGTCCTATGGGACTCCCGGCCATGGCCGGTTGTTGCACAGCCCGGGAATGAACCCGGGTCTGTAGTAACGCCTCTAACACTGCAATGCAGTGCCTTAGTCCGCTGCATCACTCGGGAGGCCCGAATCGTGAGATCTTAATACATATCGTATCGGCACCTTAGTATCGTGATAAGATCGTATCGTGAGGTCAATGGCAATTCACATCCCTACGTGTTAGTCTGCTTCTTTCTATTCTTTCTTAACTATGACGTTACTATGCTACTGTATACTTAAATTGCACTGGTGACTCAATATTTATACAACAAACAAATCAATGTTCCTCCACATCTTGTCCTGGGAATACACAAAGACCACAAAGAAAGTTGTGCCAATTGGTCTCAAGTCCCACTTTCCCCAATTGCAAGTGATAGAAGAGAATGCCCTAATAACAAGTTCTGAGAGAGAGAGAGTGAGAGACAGAGAGAGAGTAGGAGTGAGGCAGGCACTGAGCAACTTGCTGACGCATGCCCAGGTCCATTGGGAATTAACAAGGCACAAGAGGTCACATGATTTGTAAAATGCACCATGGGAAAACACAGATCATGACACCCTTTTAGATAAATTGCATAAATACCCACTGAATCTGTGATGTGGCTGTATAAGGTTTGCTTCTGCAGGATGCCACAACTGAAACTGAACCGACTCTACTCGTACATTGTAATAGTATTAATGATTTGATCAATGATTTACCTTTTTTTGAAAGCAATGTTATGATGACTACTGTGAGATATATCAGGGGAATGAAGTGTGTGCATACATACGTGTGTCTATGGTATTATTCCCCACAGTATGGCTAGTTGAGAGTTGTTTAATTATTATCATACACTGAGTGTACATAACAATAAGAACAACCTTCCTAATATTGAGTTGCAGCCTCAATTTGTCGGGGCATGGACTCTACAAGGTGTCGAAAGCATTCCACAAGGATGCTGGCCCATGTTGACTCCAATGCTTCCCACAGTTGTGTCAAGTTGGCTGGATGTCCTTTGGGTTGTGGACCATTTTTGATACACACGGGAAACTGTTGAGCGTGAAAAACCCAGCAGTGTTGCGGTTCTTGACACAAACCGGTGCGCCTGGCACCTACTACCATACCCCGTTCAAAGGCACTTAAATCTTTTGCCTTGCCCATTCACCCTCTGAGTGTTTTCTCTAGCAGGAGGAAAGCTTGGCTTCTCATATGGTGTTGAGTAAAGCTTAAACCATGTATTTAGATCGTAGGTAGGTAGTTGTAGTTAGGTATTGTAGGTAGTTTATTTAGGTAGTTATTTAGGTAGTTATTGTAGGTTTCTGTAGGTAATTATTGTAGGTAAGTATTGTTTACGGCGGAGCCCGGCGAAGCACGAGGCTAGCTAGCTAGCGGGTAGCTACTGGTAACGTTTATTGGTAATTATCTGTTTAGTGCAACGGTGGAGAGTTGTTTCCAATGTTAATGTGCTAGCTAGCCAACGTTTAATTTATTGCTGCGTTATGAAAGGAACTAGACACGGACATGAATTATCTGTTTAGTGTGTTAACACACTCTTGGTATGCTAGCTAGCTAGCGGGTAGCTACTGGTAACGTTTATTGGTAATTATCTGTTTAGTGCAACGGTGGAGAGTTGTTTCCAATGTTAATGTGCTAGCTAGCCAACGTTTAATTTTTGCTGCGTTATGAAAGGAACTAGACACGGACATGAATTATCTGTTTAGTGTGTTAACACACTCTTGGTAGTTTGTTGTAACCAAGTATTGGTGCTAAACTGTGTGTTATTGGATGCTAGCATGCTAGTTAGCTATGGCGTCATAGCTAGGCATCGTGGGCTGTTGTGGGTAGTTACTGTAGGTTGGCATTGTTTTTCGGCGGTGCCGGGGGTAGCACGAAGCTAGCTAGCTAGCCGTTCTTCAAACAAAGTCAACACAGTAGCCATTGCTAGCTAGCCAACACGACCAGCTAACTGTACTGTAGTAGCTAAATACAATATATCTGTGCTACATAGCCAACGTTTAATTATTGCTGCGTTATGAAAGGAACTAGACACGGACACGAATTATCTGCTTAGTGTGTTAACACACTATTGGTGGTTTGTTGTGACCAAGTGTTGGTGCTAAACTGTGTGTTATTGGATGCTAGCATGCTAGTTAGCTATGGTGTCATAGTTAGCTAGCTGAATAAAGTGGGTTGAGTCTATTCCTTTAAACATTGAACCGCTGTGGTTCACAACAATTCTGATTTCTAAAGGTGGAAGTTGGTAGAGTTTTTGTTCGGGTGGTTCAGTGAAACAATTATAGTTTCTGAGGTAGAAGTTTTTGGTGAGGGAGGCCCTGCTCTCTACTCTCCCAGATGTTTAGTTCATTTCATTCCGATCTCCTCTGCATTATTGTAGCCATTTGCTACAGCCTGTCAACTATGCCTCTGCCTATCCCTGTTCTCTCCTCTCTGCACAGGCTACACAAACGCCCCACACCGCGTGGCTGCTGCCTCTCTAACCTGGTGGTCCCTGTACGCACCCCACACCTGGAGTTCCAGGTCTCAGGCAGCCTCTGGAACTGCCGTTCTGCTGCCAACAAAGCTGACTTCATCCCAGCCTATGCTAACCTCCAGTCCCTCGACTTCCTGGCGCTGACGGAAACATGGATTACCACTGAAAACACTGCTACTCCTACTGCTCTCTCCTCGTCTGACCATGTGTTCTCGCATACCCCGAGAGCATCTGGTCAGAGGGGTGGTGGCACAGGAATCCTCATCTCTCCCAAGTGGACATTCTCAATTTTTCCCCTAACCCATCTGTCTATCTCCTCATTTGAATTCCATCCTGTCACAGTCACTAGCTCATTTAAGCTTAATATCCTTGTCATCTATCGCCCTCCAGGTTCCCTTGGAGAGTTCATCAATGAGCTTGACGCCTTGATAAGTTCCTTTCCTGAGGATGGCTCACCCCTCACAGTTCTGGGGGATTTCAACCTCCCTATGTCCACATTTGACTCATTTCTCTCTGCCTCCTTCTTTCCACTCCTCTCCTCTTTTGACCTCACCCTCTCACCGTCCCCCCCTACTCACAAGGCAGGCAATACGCTTGACCTCATCTTTACTAGATGCTGCTCTTCTACTAATCTCACTGGAACTCCCCTCCATGTCTCCGACCACTACTTTGTTTCCTTTTCTCTCTCGCTCTCCTCCCACACTACTCACTCTGCCCCTACACAGATGGTAATGCGCCGCCGCAACCTTCGCTCTCTCTCTCCCACTACTCTCTCCTCTTCCATCCTATCATCTCTTCCCTCTGCTCAATCCTTCTCCCTCCAATCTCCTGATTCTGCCTCCTCAACCCTCCTCTCCTCCCTTTCTGCATCCTTTGACTCTCTGTGTCCCCTATCCTCCCAGCCGGCTCGGTCCTCCCCTCCAGCTCCGTGGCTTGATGACTCATTGCGAGCTCACAGAACAGAGCTCCGGGCAGCGGAGCGGAAATGGAAGAAAACTAAACTCCCTGCCGACCTGGCATCTTTTCACTCCCTCCTCTCTACATTTTCTTCATCTGTTTCTGCTGCTAAGGCCACTTTCTACCACTCTAAATTCCAAGCATCTGCCTCTAACCCTAGGAAGCTCTTTGCCACATTTTCCTCCCTGCTGAATCCCCCCCCCCCCCCCCCCTCTCTCTCTGTGGATGACTTCGTCAACCACTTTGAAAAGAAGGTTGACGACATCCGATCCTCGTTTGTTAAGTCTAATGACACTGCTGGTCCTACTCACACTGCCCTACCCTATGCTTTGACTTCTTTCTCCCCTCTCTCTCCAGATAAAATCCTGCGACTTGTGACTGCAGGCCGCCCAACAACCTGCCCGCTCGACCCCATCCCCTCCTCTCTTCTCCAGACCATCTCCGGTGACCTTCTCCCCTACCTCACCTCGCTGATCAACTCATCCTTGACCGCCGGCCATGTCCCTTCCGTCTTCAAGAGAGCGAGAGTTGCTCCCCTTCTCAAAAAACCAACACTCGATCCCACTGATGTCAACAACTACAGACCAGTATCCCTTCTTTCTTTTCTTTCCAAAACTATTGAGCGTGCCGTCTTTAGCCAACTCTCTTGCTATCTCTCTCAGAATGACCTTCTTGATCCAAACCAGTCAGGTTTCAGGACTGGTCATTCAACTGAGACTGCTCTTCTCTGTGTCACGGAGGCTCTCCGCACTGCTAAAGCTAACTCTCTCTCCTCTGCTCTTGTCCTTCTAGACCTGTCTGCTGCCTTTGATACTGTGAACCATCAGATCCTCCTCTCCACCCTCTCCGAGCTGGGCATCTCCGGCGCGGCTCACTCCTGGATTGCGTCCTACCTGACCGGTCGCTCCTACCAAGTGGCGTGGCGAGAAGCTGTCTCCGCACCACGTGCTCTCACCACTGGTGTCCCCCAGGGCTCAGTTCTAGGCCCTCTCCTTTTCTCCCTATACACCAAGTCACTTGGCTCTGTCATATCCTCACATGGCCTCTCCTATCATTGCTACGCTGACGATACACAACTAATCTTCTCCTTTCCCCCTTCTGATAACCAGGTGGCGAATCGCATCTCTGCATGTCTGGCAGACATATCAGTATGGATGACGGATCACCACCTCAAGCTGAACCCTGGCAAGACGGAGCTGCTCTTCCTCCCGGGGAAGGACTGCCCGTTCCATGATCTCGCCATCACGGTTGACAACTCCATTGTGTCCTCCTCCCAGAGTGCGAAGAGCCTTGGCGTGACCCTGGACAACACCCTGTCGTTCTCCGCTAACATCAAGGCGGTGACCCGCTCCTGCAGGTTCATGCTCTACATCATTCGGAGAGTACGACCCTGCCTTACACAGGAAGCGGCACAGGTCCTAATCCAGGCACTTGTCATCTCCCGTCTGGACTACTGCAACTCGCTGTTGGCTGGCCTCCCTGCCTGTGCCATTAAACCCCTACAACTCATCCAGAATGCCGCAGCCCGTCTGGTGTTCAACCTTCCCAAGTTCTCTCACGTCACCCCCCTCCTCCGCACACTCCACTGGCTTCCAGTTGAAGCTCGCATCCGTTACAAGACCATGGTGCTTGCCTATGGAGCAGTGAGGGGAATGGCACCTCTGTACCTTCGGGCTCTGATCAGTCCCTACACCCAAACGAGGGCATTGCGTTCATCCACCTCTGGCCTGCTGGCTCCCCTTCCTCTGCGGAAGCATAGTTCCCGCTCAGCCCAGTCAAAACTGTTCGCTGCTCTGGCACCCCAATGGTGGAACAAGCTCCCTCACGACGCCAGGACAGCGGAGTCACTCACCTTCCGGAGACATTTGAAACCCCACCTCTTTAAGGAATACCTGGGATAGGATAAAGTAATCCTTCTACCCCCCCCCCCCCCCCCCCCCCAAAAAAAAAATTGTAAAGTGGTTATCCCACTGGCTATAGGGTGAATGCACCAATTTGTGAGTCGCTCTGGATAAGAGCGTCTGCTAAATGACGTAAATGTGCCCTTGAGCAAGGCACTTAACCCTAATTGCTCCTGTAAGTCGCTCTGGATAAGAGCGTCTGCTAAATGACTAAAATGTAAAATGTAATGTAAATGAATGGCACACATACACAATCCATGTCTCAGTTGTCTCAAGGCTTAAAAAATAATTGCTCATAGTAACTCATACAAGATAATTTTACAAGGCTCTAATTTCCTATTCCAAAACAATGAGTGGAGATGACTTGGCCGAAACACAAGGTCCAAAATTCTCCACTCTCCTCTGTAGCTACGTATCAGATATCCAATACGATATCCTCTACCACCCACACATCTCTCTCTTACCACCACCATGCACTTCTACCTACTTACCTACACACACACACTCACACACACATACATACACAAACACACACACACACACACACACACACACACACAACCTCCTATTCAGCAGAGAGCCATTAGACTAGCAACACACTGTTGAACTGCACTTTCCTCAGACTGCATCAGTTCTGGGAAAAGGAAAGCCCTGATGCTTTGACAAGTGGGCGTTCATTCCAGTATGCATAAAAAGGAGGACAATTCCCCTCCCCTTTCTGTTTTAAAACCTTCTATTAATAATCAATCCTAAATGCTTGGAACCTTGGACTCTGTTCTGGGGGAAGAGGGAGGGGATTGGGTGTTGTTTGTGTGTGGGAGATGTGTATGGGTGGGGGGAGGGGTAGTCTACCTTATACTTTTCTAACAGACATCAATATCCTGGAGACCATTATCAACACACACTCATCTCTAGAATGTCTACCGTGGCCATCAAGGCTCCATTTACAGTATAGGGCGATTCCATGCCAGCGTAGGCCGGAAATATTATTGGTATCTCAGATTGTTCTGGCAATTCTCACATAGAATTCTCTCATTGCGAGACAGTATGTTTGACATGCTTTTTACATTTGTGTCACAAACTATTTTTGAGAAAGCCATGATTAAAGTGGCCATTTTAGGCCCTTTTTAGACATATACATAAGACCCTATGATCTGTGAACCGATACAGACAACATCTTGGTGTCATTATACTCCTTATAGTGTGTTCTCAAATATGGAGTATGTCTAGATTCTGAAATACAATTTTTCACAATAATTTATTCAACAATATAAATATTCATATGGATTTCTCAAAATAACCCTGACATATTGTTTTAAACAATATACTCTATAAGTACATCACATTTCCAGAGTGGGCTCTCTGCTACTTTTAAAGTTATGATACATTTTATGAGCACCATCAACACAGTGAATGGGAAGATGGATTTAAAGGAAACTCTCTCAGCTGGTGATTTGCTGAATGTGTAATCCTAAAGGAGGGCTGTGATTGGTTAATTACCTATAATGTCAATTTCTACGACAAAATGGTGCAAAAGTAACAGAGCCCACCCTGGAAAGGAACATGTTTGAAGAGTATGTTTTTTCAAACAACATGTCTAAAAATAAGCAGAATAAAAAAATTGGTACTTTTGAGATATTAATATTAATATTTGTATTGTTTAATAAATGAATGTGAAAAAAAATATTTCAGAATCTAGACATGCTCCATATGTTAGAGCACACTATAAGGAGTATAATGACACCAATATGTTGTCTGTATTATGTACGGTTCACAGATCATAGGGCTTATAGGAGGCATGTCTAAAAAGGCCTAAAATGGCCACTTTCGTCATGCAAAAAAAATAAATGGTTTGTGATACAAATGTAAAAAGCATGTCAAACATCCTTCCCTCCCAATTAAGTTTCTATGTGAGAATTGCCAGAAAAATCGGAGATACCAAAATATCTTCGGCCTTTCCTGGGGTGGAATCTCCCATAAGCTATTATGAAGACTACTCATTGACTATCTACATGTATGACAGGATACATGGTTTAATCTCATAATTACTCTCATAGTATTTTCTTAGAAGTTCTTATACTCTGTCCATTGTGATTTCACCATTTATATATTATTAAGCACTTACCTACCTTATGTCTGGTCCTACAGCATTACATTTTCTTCTTTTTACAGAACACAATAAGAGCATCGGTGTAGTAGAGAACCTGTCAGTAAGTGTTTGAACACAGACACGAGTGGAGACAGGGATGAGTTTGATAATAACACTTTTGTCAATCACCACAGTCTGAAAGAGCCCACAACATTCACTTAATGTGCTAGACATCGACATACGTTAGCATCGCCCCATTAACCACCTCAGTCCTTTGCTCAAACATTGTTCAAGGCAATATAAGATTGGCAGAGTGTAGAGAGAGAGAGGCAAAGAGTGAGATGACAGAGTGAGAGGAAGATTAAGAGAAAGAAAAAAAAAGAAAGAGAGAGAAAGAAAGAAAGGAGAGAGAAAGATCATAATGCACCATACATCAATCATGCTCTCATTCCAGTGTTAATGACCGCCTTTCCTGAATGAACACTCCTATTGTTGCTCATCACTGCTCATCAGTGCATCATAGCACTGGGATCTCAAAACCAGCGTTTGTCAGTTCAAAGCGTAGTTAGAATACATTCACATCTTTCTATTCCAGCGGGAGTGATTTGGTTTTTGCACCCACGTACATTAGCTGGGATTCTTTGACTGCTGTGCTTCATTCACAAAGGCCTGTGGGTCCTGAGAACGTAATTGTGCTACAGTACAGTAGAGAGCTCTGCTGGCGAGCTGCCTGCGTCAGATTGTATGACTCTAGGCTTGATACAAATAGATAAACAAACGTATTGATGGCCATAAGTCTATAATTGTGACTTTACTGCTGTTTGCCCACCAAATCCACTCACTTTTCACAGCATCTCAGTCACAGAGGTGGGAATGAGCAGACTAAGAAAATTCTATAGAATGGAGCTCATTCAAGCACCCATAATGCTCAATCGTGACCAGCCTGAGTCTTAGAAGAGTGTGTCCCTTTTGACACGAGTGATGCCAAGCAGCCACAAAGCTGTGGCAAAGCTGTCATCATGGGTGTTGTTGCTCAAATCAAATCAATGTTTAGTGGTCGCCTACACAGTTTAGCAGATGTTGTAGCAGGTGCAGCAAAATGCTTATGTAACTAGCTACTAGCAATGCGGTAAATGTTAAACAATGCACAATAATAAAACAATTAAAATAGAAAAATAAATGTCTAAACAAATCAAATTTTACATTTTTAGCAGACACTCTTATCCAGAGCGACTTACATGAACAATTAGGGTTAAGTGCCTTGCTCAAGGGCACACCAACAGATTTTTCACCTAGTCTGCTTGTGGATTCGAACCAGCAATGTTTTGGTTACTGGACCAATGCTCTTAGGCTACCTGCCGCCCCAATTAACCACCAAATAGCACTGTAACAGTAATCCAAATGCAATCTATACGTATAAACACAGTTATGACGTCGTTAGCCAGGTGTACCACTCAATTGTGTTAGTCATTAGAGTGAGCTTTATTCATTAGTTCCTACTCCACCGGGGTAGCTCAATTCACCTCATTTCTCTCAGTAGTCTACTGAGTAGGACTGTTCCGTGTTGTTCTTTTACATCAATGTGTAAAACCCTGTGTTTGTCCCAAATGACAACCTATGCCCTACGAACTGCACTACTTTTGACCAGGGCCCATATGGCCATAGTGTACTATATAGGGAATAGGGTGCCATTTGGGATTTAGCCGTGCTACAGTGGGGAGGTGAGGAGGGAGCTATTGACATCATGAGACACTGAGATAGAGTTCTGAGATCACAACAACATAGCCTTTGACCACCAGAGAATGGGCCGCTAATAGTTTATCGAATCCCATTGTGATGCAAGGAGTGGAGGGGGGGGGGGGGGGGGGGGGGGGGGGGCTTATGTAATTGACTTATAGTCTGTAGACAATAAACATGCAAATGAGATGGAGAGGTAGTATCGATAGATGCTTGGAGGGGGGTGAGTACCTGAGGGATCGATCCCCCACATGGACCCCTTCCTTCCTGTCAAGGTCAGGACGTGTGGCCCCGGGTATTGATCTCCCGTCAGCTATTTGATTCCACTGTTATTTAGTTAGTTAAAACAACTGAACTGACAGTGTGTGTGTGTGTGTGTGTGTGTGTGTGTGTGTGTGTGTGTGTGTGTGTGTGTGTGTGTGTGTGTGCAAACTGTGTGTGTGCAAACTTAATTTGCTTTGTCATTATGGGGTATTGTGTGTAGATTGATGAGGGAAAATAACAATTTAATCAATTTCAGAATAAGGCTGTAACCTAACAAAATATGGAAAAAGTCAAGGGGTCTGAATACTTTCCAAAGGCACTGTATATTGCAGGATTCCCCAACTGGCGGCCAGCGGGTGATTTTATTTTAAGTATTCAGCCCCCTTGACTTTTTCCACATTTTGTTTACGTTACAGCCTTATTCTAAAATTGATGAAATTATTTTTTCCCCTCATCAATCTACACACAATACCCCATAATGGCAAAGCAAAAGCAGGTCTTTAGAAATTTTTGCAAATGAATAAAAAATAACAAACTGAAATATCACATTTACATAAGTATTCAGACCCTTTACTCAGTACTTTGTTGAAGCACCTTTGGCAGCGATTACAGCCTCGAGTCTTCTTGGGTTTGATGCTACAAGCTTGACACACTTGTATTTGAGGAGTTTCTCCCATTCTTCTCTGCAGATCCTCTCAAGCTCTGTCAGGTTGGATGGGGAGCGTCGCTGCACAGCTATTTTCAGGTCTCTCCAGAGATGTTTGATCGGGTTCAAGTCCAGGCTCTGGCTAGGCCACTCAAGAACATTTAGAGACTTGTCCCGAAGCCACGCATGCGTTGTCTTGGCTGTGTGCTTAGGGTCATTGTCCTGTTGGAAGGTGAACCTTCGCCCCAGTCTGAGGTCCTGAGCACTTTCATCAAGGATCTCTCTGTACTTTGCTCAGTTCATCTTTCCCTCAATCCTGACTAGTCTCCCAGTCCCTGCCGCTGACAAACATCCCCACAGCATGATGCTGCCACCACCATGCTTCACCGTAGGGATGGTGCCAGGTTTCCTCCAGACATGACACTTGGCTTTCAGGCCAAAGAGTTCAATCTTGGTTTCATCAGACCAGAAAATATTGTTTCTCATGGTCAGAGAGTCTTTTGGGCCTTTTGGCAAACTCCAAGTGGGCTGTCATGTGCCTTTTACTATGGAGTGGCTTCCGTCTGGCCACTCTACCGTAAAGGCCTGATTGGTGGAGTGCTGCAGAGATGGTTGTCCTTCTGGAAGGTTCTCCCATCTCCACAGAGGAACTCTGGAGCTCTGTCAGAGTGACTATCGGGTTCTTGGTCACCTCCCTGACCAATGCCCTTCTCCCCCGATTGCTCAGTTTGGCCGGGCAGCCAGCTCTATAATATAATAATAATATAATAATAATAGCTCTAGGAAGTCTTGGTGGTTCGAAAGTTCTTCCATTTAAGAATGATGGAGGCCACTGTGTTCTTGGGGACCTTTAATGCTGCAGACATTTTTTGGTACCCTTCCCCAGATCTGTGCCTCGACGCAATCCTGTCTCAGAGCTCTACAGAGAATTATTTCGACCCCATGGCTTGGTTTTTGCTCTGACATGAACTGTCATCTGTGGGACCTTATATAAACTGGTGTGTGCCTTCACAAATCATGTCCAATCAATTGAATTTACCACAGGTGGACACCAATGAAGTTGTAGAAACATCTCAAGATGATCAATGGAAACAGGATACACCTGAGCTCAATTTCGAGTCTCATAGCAAAGGGTCTGTATACTTATGTAAATACCATTTTTCTAAATAACGTTTTTTGATTTGTCATTATGGGGTATTGTGTGTAGATTGATAAGGAAAATGTTTTATTTAATCAATTTTAGAATAAGGCTTTAATGTAACAAAATGTGGAAAAAGTCAAGGGGTCTGAATACTTTCCGAATGCACTGTATTTCCCCCATACACATAGTAACCCCATAGTAAATTGTCTGGCGTAGAAATACACTAAATAGAAAAGTCGCCTGTTCTTTATTCTGCTTGATTTGAATGAATACAATATAATGCATGCCATACAGGACACTGGGAAATACACAGAAGTCCAGCTGTGGAGTTGTGACCTTAAAACTATATTTTGGTATTTTTCTTCATTAGTCCACTGTTGATACAGTCTCAAAATGTTTCGCATGTCAGCAGTCAAAGTTTCAAGATATTGGACTTTCAAGACACAAAGTGTCACCGGTCACATCATCATGGTGATGTGTCCGGTACACTTTCCTTCTTTTTTCCTCCTACAGGGTAGTATCCTTACTTTCAGTTGGAAGGGTGCATGTCTGTAGGAAGCCAGGCAGTGCTTAAAATGTAAATGTAAATGAAATCAAATCTAATCCCCAAAAATGAAATTTCTTAAGCTTCAAATCACACCTTGGTTCAGCTGCTTTGACTGCCTGTCTCCTCTGCAAGCTTATGACATTTCATGAGTGTGAGTTTTGGGGAGAAGATTGAATTCAGCCAAGGCAGTGTGTGATGGTGTGTGGCGCCAATAAACATGCATGGCTAAGGGTCTGAGAGTCTGGGTTTACTCAGGTTCACATGGGCAAAAAGGGAAAAAAGCCTCAAGGTGCATGAAATATTGTAGGCTACAATTTGTCTCCACTCTAACATTTTTGTATTGGTTGCATTCAAGACAATGTATTTTTTATTGATCTCGGGTTATCAGTGTCAGAGTAGCTGTCACGGATCCCCCCGGTACTGCTGCTCATTCCGTTTACCAGCTCTGGAGGTCTACGTCACCGGTCTTCTAGGCGTCACTGACCTGGATCATTACCACCAACCCCGGACTGTCTTGTCTCATTACGCACACCTGGTTCCCATTTCCCCTGATTAGTACAGTGGGGAAAAAAAGTATTTAGTCAGCCACCAATTGTGCAAGTTCTCCCACTTAAAAAGATGAGAGAGGCCTGTAATTTTCATCATAGGTACACGTCAACAATGACAGACAAATTGAGAAAAAAAAATCCAGAAAATCCCATTGTAGGATTGTTAATGAATTTATTTGCAAATTATGGTGGAAAATAAGTATTTGGTCACCTACAAACAAGCAAGATTTCTGGCTCTCACAGACCTGTAACTTCTTCTTTAAGAGGCTCCTCTGTCCTCCACTCGTTACCTGTATTAATGGCACCTGTTTGAACTTGTTATCAGTATAAAAGACACCTGTCCACAACCTCAAACAGTCACACTCCAAAAATCCACAATGGCCAAGACCAAAGAGCTGTCAAAGGACACCAAAAACAAAATTGTAAACCTGCACCAGGCTGGGAAGACTGAATCTGCAATAGGTAAGCAGCTTGGTTTGAAGAAATCAACTGTGGGAGCAATTATTAGGAAATGGAAGACATACAAGACCACTGATAATCTCCCTCGATCTGGGGCTCCACGCAAGATCTCACCCCGTGGGGTCAAAATGATCACAAGAACAGTGAGCAAAAATCCCAGAACCACACGGGGGGACCTAGTGAATGACCTGCAGAGAGCTGGGACCAAAGTAACAAAGCCTACCATCAGTAACACACTACGCCGCCAGGGACTCAAATCCTGCAGTGCGAGACGTGTCCCCCTGCTTAAGCCAGTACATGTCCAGGCCCGTCTGAAGTGCATTTGGATGATCCAGAAGAGGATTGGGAGAATGTCATACGGTCAGATGAAACCAAAATATAACTTTTTGGTAAAAACTCAACTCGTCATGTTTGGAGGACAAAGAATGCTGAGTTGCATCCAAAGAACACCATACCTACTGTGAAGCATGGGGTTGGAAACATCATGCTTTGGGGCTGTTTTTCTGCAAAGGGACCAGGACGACTAATCCTTGTAAAGGAAAGAATGAATGGGGCCATGTATCGTGAGATTTTGAGTGAAATCCTCCTTCCATCAGCAAGGGCATTGAAGATGAAACGTGGCTGGGTCTTTCAGCATGACAATGATCCCAAACACACCGCCCGGGCAACGAAGGAGTGGCTTCGTAAGAAGCATTTCAAGGTCCTGGAGTGGCCTAGCCAGTCTCCAGATCTCAACCCCATAGAAAATCTTTGGAGGGAGTTGAAAGTCTGTGTTGCCCAGCGACAGCACCAAAACATCACTGCTCTAGAGGAGATCTGCATGGAGGAATGGGCCAAAATACCAGCAACAGTGTGTGAAAACCTTGTGAAGACTTACAGAAAACGTTTGACCTGTGTCATTGCCAACAAAGGGTATATAACAAAGTATTGAGAAACTTTTGTTATTGACCAAATACTTATTTTCCACCATCATATGCCAATAAATTCATAAAAAATCCTACAATGTGATTTTCTGGATTTTTTTTCCTCATTTTGTCTGTCATAGTTGACGTGTACCTATGATGAAAATTACAGGCCTCTCTCATCTTTTTAAGTGGGAGAACTTGCACAATTGGTGGCTGACTAAATACTTTTTTTCCCCACTGTATGTGTATATACACTGTACACTTAGGTTGGAGTCATTAAAACTCATTTTTCAACCACTCCACAAATTTCTTGTTAACAAACTATAGTTTTGGCAAGTCGGTTAGGACATCTACTTTGTGCATGACACAAGTAATTTTTCCAACAATTGTTTACAGACAGATTATCACAATTCCAGTGGGTCAGAAGTTTACATACACTAAATTGACTGTCCCTTTAAACAGTTTGGAAAATTCCAGAAAATGATGTCATGGCTTTAGAAGCTTCTGATAGGCTAATTGACATCAATTAAGTCAATTGGAGGTGTACCTGTGGATGTATTTCAAGGCCTACCTTCAAACTCAGTGCCTCTTTGCTTGACATCATGGGAAAATCAAAAGAACTCAGCCAAGAACTCAGCCAAGACCTCAGAAAAGGAGGGACTGGTGCACTTCACAAAATAGATGGCATCATGAGGAAGGAAAATTATGTGGATATATTGAAGCAACATCTCAAGACATCAGTCAGGAAGTTAAAACTTGGTCGCAAATGGGTCTTCCAAATGACCCCAAGCACACTTCCAAAGTTGTGGCAAAATGGCTTAAGGACAACAAAGTCAAGGGATTGGAATGGCCATCACAAAGCCCTGACCTCAATCCTATAGAACATTTGTGGACAGAACTGAAAAAGTGTGTGTGAGCAAGGAGGCCTACAAACCTGACTCAGTTACATCAGCTCTGTCAGGAGGAATGGGCCAAAATTCACCCAACTTATTGTGGGAAGCTTGTGGAAGGCTACCCGAACAAAAAGAAAGATGAGTCAGTGACAGAGCCTTGCCTGGGCCTAGCGATCAGTTTTCACCCATCTCCTGTCCTACTCCCTGTCTCCTTCTCTCCCTCTCTTCCCCCACCCACGCACCCCACCACAAAGGGTATATGATTCATCCGGACACACCAATCATCGTCTGAGGTTTAAAAATAAGTCCTGCCATTCAGAATGATGTGTCCCCATAAAGACAACACACAAAGACACAACATCCCATCAGACTGGCCAATTGAACCGCTGTGTTCACATGCAGCACACACAAGCAACAGGAGAGGAAGATTGGGAGGCCTGTGATGCAGAGAGGAGGAGTGGGGCTCAGCACAGGCGAATGCCCTCAAGACGTTGCACTCTAGGTGGGAGAGAAATCAAGATGAAGAGAGGCCTGAGGAGAGAGATCCATGTGTAGCGTGTTATAAGATGAGACCTGGGGGCCTCAGAGGTATAAAGACTAACCGCTTGACCCAAGTTAAACAATTTAAAGGCAATGCTACCAAATACTAATTGAGTGTATGTAAACTTCTGACCCACTGGGAATGTGATGAAAGAAATAAAAGCTGAAATAAATCATTCTCTCTACTATTATTCTGACATTTCACATTCTTAAAATACAATGGTGATCCTAACGGACCTAAGACAGGGAATTTTTACTAGGATTAAATGTCAGGAATTGTGAAAAACTGAGTTTAAATGTATTTGGCTAAGGTGTATGTAAACTTCCGACTTCAACTGGGTCAAACGTTTCGGGTAGCCTTCCACAAGCTTCCCACAATAAGTTGGGTGAATTTTGGCCCATTCCTCCTGACAGAGCTGGTGTAACTGAGTCAGGTTTGTAGGCCTCCTTGCTCACACACGCTTTTTCAGTTCTGCCCACATATTTTCTATAGGATTGAGGTCAGGGCTTTGTGATGGCCACTCCAATACCTTGACTTTGTTGTCCTTAAGCCATTTTGCCACAACTTTGGAAGAATGATTGGGGTCATTTGGAAGACCCATTTGCGACCAAGCTTTAACTTCCTGACTGATGTCATCTATTTTGTGAAGTGCACCTGTCCCTCCTGCAGCAAAGCACCCCCACAGCATGATGCTGCCATCCCGTGCTCCTGACGGTTGGGATGGTGTTCTTCAGCTTGCATGCAACCCCCTTATCCTCCAAACATAACAATGGTCATTATGGCCAAACAGTTCTATTTTTGTTTCATCAGACGTACGAAGTACGATCTTTGTCCCCATGTGCAGTTGCAAACCGTAGTCTGGCTTTTTTATGGTGGTTTTGGAGCAGTGGCTTCTTCTTTGCTGAGCGGCCTTTCAGGTTATGTCGATATAGGACTCGTTTTACTGTGGATATACAGTGGGGAGAACAAGTATTTGATACACTGCCGATTTTGCAGGTTTTCCTACTTACAAAGCATGTAGAGGTCTGTAATTTTTATCATAGGTACACTTCAACTGTGAGAGACGGAATATAAAACAAAAATCCAGAAAATCACATTGTATGATTTTTAAGTAATTAATTTGCATTGTATTGCATGACATAAGTATTTGATACATCAGAAAAGCAGAACTTAATATTTGGTACAGAAACCATTGTTTGCAATTACAGAGATCATACGTTTCCTGTAGGTCTTGACCAGGTTTGAACACACTACAGCAGGGTTTTTGGCCCACTCCTCCATACCTTCTCCAGATCCTTCAGGTTTCGGGGCTGTCGCTGGGCAATACGGACTTTCAGCTCCCTCCAAATATTTTCTATTGGGTTCAGGTCTGGAGACTGGCTAGGCCACTCCAGGACCTTGAGATGCTTCTTACGGAGCCACTCCTTAGTTGCCCTGGCTGTGTGTTTCGGGTCGTTGTCATGCTGGAAGACCCAGCCACGACCCATCTTCAATGCTCTTACTGAGGGAAGGAGGTTGTTGACCAAGATCTCGCGATACATGGCCCAATCCATCCTCCCCTCAATACGGTGCAGTCGTCCTGTCCCCTTTGCAGAAAAGCATCCCCAAAGAATGATGTTTCCACCTCCATGCTTCACAGTTGGGATGGTGTTCTTGGGGTTGTACTCATCCTTCTTCTTCCTCCAAACACGGCGAGTGGAGTTTAGACCAAAAAGCTCTATTTTTGTCTCATCAGACCACATGACCTTCTCCCATTCCTTCTCTGGATCATCCAGATGGTCATTGGCAAACTTCAGACGGGCCTGGACATGCGTTGAGCAGGAGGACCTTGCGTGTGCTGCAGGATTTTAATCCATGACGGCGTAGTGTGTTACTAATGGTTTTGTTTGAGACTGTGGTCCCAGCTCTCTTCAGGTCATTGACCAGGTCCTGCCGTGTAGTTCTGGGCTGATCCCTCACATTCCTTATGATCATTGATGCCCCACGAGGTGAGATCTTGCATGGAGCCCCAGACCGAGGGTGATTGACCGTCATCTTGAACTTCTTCCATTTTCTAATAATTGCGCCAAAAGTTACCATGTAGAGGTAACGAGTGGAGGACAGAGGAGCCTCTTAAAGAAGAAGTTACAGGTCTGTGAGAGCCAGAAATCTTGCTTGTTTGTAGGTGACCAAATACTTATTTTCCACCATAATTTGCAAATAAATTCATAAAAAATCCTACAATGTGATTTTCTGGATTTCTTTTTCTCAATTTGTCTTGTATTTGTAACAATGACGCTGAGTTGAGAAGCAGGTGCAGGTGAAACGTTTAATAAAACAACAAGGTGAGGGGGTGTCGTGGGGGGCAGCGTCAGCTAGGGTCCAGGAACCACTGGCCTGAGAAGGGAGACATGAAAAGAGGGTGAAATACGATAGTGACTGGGCAGCTGTAACCTATATGTCACCTCGTTGACCCTCCGGAGAACCTTTAACGGCCCCACAAACCGGGGGCACAGTTTCTTGCAGGGTAGGCGGAGTGGGAGGTTCCTGGTAGAAAGCCAGACATGATCCCCAGGGTGGAACACAGGGGTCTCACTGCAGTGGGGGTCTGCCTGTTCCTTTTGATGATGGACGGAACCACTCATCAACCGCAGGAGCTTCGGTCTGGCCCAGGGTCCACGGAGCCAGGGCCGGCTGAAAACCCAGAACACACTGGAAGGGGGTCAACCCAGTGGAGGAGTGACGTAGCGAGTTCTTGGCGTACTCTGCCCATGGAAGGAATTGTGCCCACTCACCCTGCCGGTCCTGACAGTGACTCCTCAGGAACCTCCCCAGCTCCTGGTTCATCCTCTCCACCTGCCCGTTGGACTGAGGCCGGTACCCGGAAGTTAGGCTGACCGTGACCCCGAGCTTCTCCATGAAGGCCTCCATACTCGTGATGTGAATTGGGGGCCACAGCCGGAGACGATGTCCTCCGGAAGACCATAATGCCGGAAGACCTGCTGGAAGAGTGCCTCAGTGACTTGGAGAGCAGTGGGGAGACCATGAAGAGGGATTAAACAACATGACTTGTTTTTTGGGGTCCCAGACCACAGGAGCTATGACTCGAGAGGATGGAATTATGGGCGCATTCTGGACAGGACCCTCCCCTGAATCGTAGAGACGGGACAGAGCATTGGCCTTGTTGTTCTTAGAACCTGGGCGATAGGTCATTGTGAAGAAAAGGGCCCACCTTGCTTGTCGCGGATTCAGCCTCCTCGCTGTCCATATGTACTCCAGGTTCCGATGGTCGGTGAGAATGATGAATGGTTCCTTGGCACCCTCCAGCCAGTGTCTCCACCCCTCTGATGCCAACTTCACTGCCAGGAGGTCACGATCACCGACGTCTTAATTCCTCTCTACAGGGGACAGTTTCTTAGAGTAAAACACACACAGGTACAACTTCTGTGGGTTACCCTGTCATTGAGACAGAACTGCCCCCATGCCTACCTCTGAAGTGTCCACCTCCACCACAAAGGATGTCGTGGGATCTGGGTGTTTGAGCACTGGGGCGGAGGTTAAACGTCCTTTGAGTAGACAGAAGGCCTCGTCGGCTGCTGGGCTCCACACCAACCTTCGGGGCCCTCCTTTAAGGAGAGAGGTGAGAGGAGCGGCGACAGAGCTGAAGTTCCTGATGAAGTGACGGTAGAAGTTGGCAAACCCCCAAAAACGTTGTAACCCCTTTAAGGTGGTTGGAACTGGCCATGACCTGACTGCATCTATCTACCTTCTTGTCGTCCATCCTCACACCCTGCGGGCTGATTTGGTAGCCTAAGAAGGAGACCGTCCTCTGGTGAAATTGGCACTTCTCAGCCTTGACGGACAGGTGGTTGGCGAGGAGGCGTTCCAGGACTGCTCGAACGTGAATGATGTGACCTTCCAGGGTAGCCGAGTAGATCAGGATGTCATCAATATACACGACCACCTGGCGGCCGAGCATGTCCCTAAACACCTCATTTAACGAATGCCTGGAACACTGACGGAGCATTGGCTAAGCCATATGGCATCACCAAGTACTCGTAGTGACCCGACATCGTGCTAAATGCTGTCTTCCACTCATCCCCCTCCCGGATGCGGATGAGATTGTATGCACTCCGTAGGTCCAGTTTGGTAAAGAACCGGGCCCTGCAGAGCTGCTCGATGGCTGACGGCACCAATGGGAGAGGGTACCGACACTTTGCGCTGATTTCGTTGAGTCCTGTGTAGTCAATGCAGGGACGTAACCCTCCATCCTACTTGGCCACGAAGAAGAATCCAGCCCATGCAGGGGAAGTGGACGTGCGGATGGAACCTTGTTGGAGCGCCTCTTGGATGTAATCCTCCATGGCCTGGGTCTCAGCCACCGACAGAGGGTAGATGCATCTGCGTGGAGGCGCAGAACCTGAAAGCAGGTCGATGGCACAGTCCCAGGGGCGATGAGGAGGAAGACAGGTGGCGCGGGTCTTGGAGAATACCTCCGGGATGTTGGGCTGAAGGGCAACCACAGGACTCTCAACCGATGTGGAACCACAGGGGACAGGGAAGCAGGTCCTCCGGCATTAGGGTGACCAGTCTGTAATTCTCATTCTCGACCATGAGATGGAAAGGTTGTGGCGTTGAAGCCAAAAGAGGCCGAGGATGATCTTGTGGACTGGTGCACTGGTAATGAAGAAGGGAATGTTCTCCTGATGAATGAACTCCACGGTGAGTGGTTGAGTGATGTGGGTGACGGTTCCGGATCCTAAAGGACGACTATCCAGGGCTTGAACCGGAAAAGGAGAGGAGAGCGGGTATGAGTTGAAATTGAGCTCAGGTGCATCTTGTTTCCATTCATCATCCTTGAGATGTTTCTACAACTTGATTAGAGTCTACCTGTGGTAAATTCAATTGATTGGACATGATTTGGAAAGGCACACACCTGTCTATATAAGGTCCCACAGTTGACAGTGCATGTCAGAGCAAAAACCAAGCCATAAGGTCGAAGGAATTGTCCGTAGAGCTCCGAGACAGGATTGTGTCGAAACACAGATCTGGGGAAGGGTACCAAAAAATGTCTGCAGCATTGAAGGTCCCCAAGAACACAGTGGCCTCTATCATTCTTAAATAGAATACGTTTGGAACCAATAAGACTCTTCCTAGTGCTGGCCGCCCGGCCAAACTGAGCAATCGGGGGAGAAGGACCTTGGTCAGGGCGGTGTATAACGCATAGAATTAAAAAGGTATTATCGGACATTATTCATACTAATTAGACAGGTTTTTACATGTATGATACATTGGAGATAATATAAGGCAAGTACTGGAAACAATAGAACACTATTGTAATGAATACTCGGACAGAGTGGTAAGATCCAATCGCAGAATCGCGATGCTTTATTAGAGTACAGACAAGGGAATAGCTTAATCGTGGTCGGGCGGGCTGTGGTCAAAACCGGGCCAGGCATAGACAGGCAGAGGTACCAAGGGAGCGGGCGTAGTTGTAGTCGAGGGCACAGGCACAGGGTCAGAGTACGGTAATCACTGAGATAGACAAGCAGAGGGTTAAGCAATACGAGGAGTCAAATAACAAAGCACTGGTCGGATACACGGGTAATCAAAAACAACAAACTCTCTCTCTCTCTCGGAACAAAACGCTTAGCAAGTCACAATGGAACAATACCTCGCACCGACTTAACTTCTGAGCACACCTTAAATCCTACACTAATTACTGACAGGTGTGCTCAGAACTCAGGTGAACCAGATCGAGTCTGATGACTCCCCCTCTCTGTAGATCGGGGAAGTGTCAGACTCTGACTAGACCCAGGCAACCCCCGATCCCTTACAGTATCCCCCTCCCCAGGGCCGGCTCCTGACGGCCTTCTACCTCTACCGGGTGGTCTTCCTCTGGGTCGGGGTCCGGGATGATCTGGGTGTTCAGCGTGAAAAGTGGCCTTGAGAGCGGGGTCTAGTATGTCCTTAGCAGGGACCCAGGACCGTTCCTCCGGTCCATATCCCTCCCAGTCCACGAGATATTCGATGCCCCCTCGTCTCCGTCTTGACTCCAGTATCTCGTGGACTGTATAGGTGGTGTCCTGTTCATCCTCCAAAGGTGGTGTAGTAGGTTGTTGAGCGATAGGTGGGTACATCGGGCTATAATGGACAGGTTTCAACAGGGAGACGTGGAACGTAGGGTTTATCCTGTAGTGTCGAGGGAGTAACAGGCGGTAGGTGACAGGGTTAATACGTCCCTGTATCTTGAAGGGACCAATGTACCTGGGTTGGAGCTTCTTGCAGCTCCGTCGGAACCGCAGGTCTCGGGTAGACAGCCACACTCGCTGCCCGGGTTGATAAGTGGGAGTAGGTCTCCGGCGTCGGTCGGCGTAGGTCTTTTGCTGTTGTGAGGCTTGACTGAGATGTTGATGGGCCGTCTCCCAGACCTGCGCACTCCGACGGAACCACTCGTCCACCGCCGGTACCATCCCGGGTGCGGTATCCCACGGGAACAGGGGTGGTTGATACCCTAGAACACACTGAAAGGGCGTTAGACGTAGGGAGGTGTGAATGAGAGAGTTCTGAGCATACTCTACCCAAGGAAGGAATCGGCTCCACTCTTGCGGCTGCCGCGAACATTGTTGCCGTAGATACTTCCCAATTTCCTGGTTGAGCCGTTCTGTCTGCCCATTGGCCTGGGGATGATATCCGGAGGTTAGGCTAACCGAGATGCCCAAGCGTTCGCAGAAGGCCTTCCAGACCCGGGAAACAAACTGGGGTCCCCGGTCGGAAACAATATCCTCCGGGATACCAAACTGCCGGAACACCTGGGTAAACATAGTCTCAGCCATCTGAGTGGATGTATTTCAAGGCCTACCTTCAAACTCAGTGCCTCTTTGCTTGACATCATGGGAAAATCAAAAGAAATCAGCCAAGACCTCAGAAAAAAAATTGTAGACCTCCACAAGTCTGGTTCATCCTTGGGAGCAATTTCCAAACACCTGAAGGTACCACGTTCATCTGTACAAACAATAGTACGCAAGTATAAACAGCATGGGACCACACAGCCGTCATACCGCTCAGGAAGGAGACGTATTCTGTCTCCTAGAGATGAACGTACTTTGGTGTGAAAAGTGCAAATCAAATCCTAGAACAACAGCAAAGGACCTTGTGAAGATGCTGGAGGAAACAGGTACAAAAGTATCTATATCCACAGTAAAACGAGTCCTATATCGATATAACCTGAAAGGCCGCTCAGCAAGGAAGAAGCAACTGCTACAAAACCGCCATAAAAAAGCCAGACTACGGTTTGCAACTGCACATGGGGACAAAGATCGTACTTTTGGGAGAAATGTCCTCTGGTCTGATGAAACAAAAATAGAACTGTTAGGCCATAATGACCATCGTTATATTTGGAGGAAAAAGGGGGTGGCTTGCAAGCCGAAGAACACCATCCCAACCGTGAAGCACAGGGGTGGCAGCATCATGCTGTGGGGGTGCTTTGCTGCAGGAGGGACTGGTGCACTTCACAAAATAGATGGCATCATGAGGAAGGAAAATTACGTGGATATATTGAAGCAACATCTCAAGACATCAGTCAGGAAGTTAAAGCTCGGGCGCAAATGGGTCTTCCAAATGGACAATGACCCCAAGCATACTTCCAAAGTAGTGGCAAAATGGCTTAAGGACAACAAAGTCAAGGTATTGGAGTGGCCATCACAAAGCCCTGACCTCAATCCTATAGAACACTTGTGGGCAGAACTGAAAAAGCGTGTGCGAGCAAGGAGGCCTATAAAACCTGACTCATTTACACCAGCTCTGTCAGGAGGAATGGGCCAAAATTCACCCAACTTATTGTAGGGAGCTTGTGGAAGGCTACCCAAAACGTTTGACCCAAGTTAAACAATTTAAAGGCATCGCTACCAAATACTAATTGAGTGTATGTAAACTTCTGACCCACTGGGAATGTGATGAAAGAAATAAAAGCTGAAATAAATAATTCTCTCTATTATTCTGACATTTCACATTCTTAAAATAAAGTGGTGATTCTAAATGACCTAAAAAGGGGAATTTTTACTAGGATTAAATGTCAGGAATTGTGAAAAACTGAGTTTAAACGTATTTGGCTAAGGTGTATGTAAACTTCCGACTTCAACTGTATATACAGTATGTGTTTGTTTTGGGCTTCGTCCCTGTCGTTTTTCATGACATACCTTGTGTTGGGTGGAGTAATAAAAAACCCTAATTCGTATTCCTGCGTCTGTTTTCTAATCATTATACAACGTGACAGAATAATCGAGTCAGCAAAATGGAGACAGCGGGAAAGGCCGAGCTGGCGACCATCGTAGAGACAGTCCAGCATCACAAGAACTGTCTCTCCAGACTCAGCAGCAGACTCAGCAGCATCCTGTGTTTGGAGAGGAATGTGCAGTCCCCCCTCCACTCTCCAGCACCGGTTCTGGCACCAGACCCCACACCATCACTACCTGCCTCCGTCCCATCTGAGTCAGTCCGCGGAACCCCCCTGTCCCTCCCGGAGCGCTTCGATGGCACGCCAGCGAGATACAAGGGATTCCTTCTGCAATGCGACCTGTACCTCGCTCGCTACGCCGAGGCTGTCTCCGGGAGAGACAGGGTTGCCACAGTCATCTCGGCACTGACCGGAAGGGCCCTGGACTGGGGTGCCACGGTCTGGGAAACGGGCGGAATCGAGGTCGAGTCTTACGAGCACTTCACCCTCTTCCGCTCGGTGTTTGATCATCCTGTGGAGGGCCGGGGGGGGGGTGAGCGAGCGTCTACTCTGACTACGCCAGGGATCTAGGACCACCTCGGAGTTTGCCCTGGAGTTCCGGAACATCGCGGCCTCCACCGGATGGAACAAGTCTGCTCTGGTCACCGTTTTCCGCAGTGGACTGCAGGAGGAGGTACAGAGGGAGTTAGCCTGCCGTGATGACAACCTGTCACTGGACCAGCTCATCAGCATGGCGATCCGGTTGGACAACCTCCTGCGGTCCCGACGAAGACCTGCGCGGAATCCGGAGCCCCATGGTTACACCTGCTCCGTGGCCAGAGCCGATGGAGGTGGGCTCTGCACGTTTGCCCGAAGCAGAGCGTAGGAGCAGGAGGAATCTGGGCCTCTGTTTCTATTGTGGAGAAAGGGGTCATTTCTCCCTGACCTGCCCTCTATCCACTAATAGGCGAGGAGGTGACAAGCTGGGGAATTCCCCTGCTCCAACCCAGGTAGGACGCAAGATCTCCTCTCCTTTTCTGTCAACTCAGAATTTTCCATTAAATTCCCTGAATACCCTAGCCCCTCACTCCCGTTGGCTCTGATTAATTCCGGAGCTGCCGGGAATCTTTTAGGTAGCGCACTGGCCACTGCATTATGCATTCCTTTGGTTCCCCTACAGTCACCCATTCCTGTTCGAGCCCTGGATAATCGTCCAATAGGGAAGGGGCTCGTACATCACATCACTGTTCCCGTTTCTCTGCTGACCCATGACAATCATTTAGCATTTAAAACAGATCACACCTTTTTGATTATAGACACCCACACGCACCCCGTTGTTTTAGGTCTCCCTTGGTTGAGTTGGCATAACCCTGTTATTTCCTGGTCTGAGAGGAGACTGCTGGGTTGGTCGCAGGAGTGTCAGGGGAGGTGTCTCGCGGTGTCTGTCAGCACCACTACGGTGGAAAGTCCGGACCACGCCATTCAAGTGGATTTACCGGAGGAATACCAGGATCTGCACCGGGTTTTCTCTAAGACCCAGGCTATATGCCTGCCTCCTCATCGCCCCTGGGACTGTGCCATTGACCTGCTGTCTGACGCAGCCCTCCCGAGAGGACACGTTTATATCGTCTCCTACTCGGAGACCGAGGCCATGGAGACCTACGTACAGGAGAGCCTCCAGCAGGGGTTTATCCACCCCTTTACGTCACCAGCCTCCTCAAGCGTATTATTTGTTAAGAAGAAAGATGGGGGACTGCGCCCCTGCATTGATTATCGGACACTGAATAAAGCCACTGTTAAGTTCAGCTATCCTTTACCCCTCATCCCAACCATCATCGAACAAATGCACGGGGCGCAGTACTTCACTAAACTGGACTTGAGGAGCGCCTACAATCTGGTGCGCATTCGTGCAGGCGACGAATGGAAAACGGCCTTTTCCACGACCATGGAGCATTACGAGTATCTTGTAATGCCCTTTGGCCTGTCTAATGCTCCTTCAGTCTTCCAGGCCTTTATAAACGAAGTGTTTCGGGACATGCTGGGAAGGGGTGTAGTAGTTTATATAGACAACATTTTGGTCTATCCTGCTGACTGAGCCCAGCATGTCTCGTTAGTCAGGTCTGTGCTGGGAAGACTGTTGGAGCATAACCTATATGTTAAACAAGAAATTTTTTCGTTTTTCCAGCGGTCCGTGTCCTTTTTGGGCTACCTCAAATCCACGGAGGGAGTGGAGATGGAGGAGCAACGCGTCAGCGCAGTCAGGTCATGGCCCATCCCCAACTCCGTGAAAGCAGTCCAGCGATTCCTGGGGTTCGCCAACTATGTCCGGAGGTTCATCCGGGGCTTCAGCACGGTGGTTGCGCCTCTTACCTTCCTGCTGAGAGGAGGTCCCCAGCGGCTTCGTTGGACGGCGGAGGCGGAGAGGGCGTTCGAGACATTGAAGGCACGCTTCACCACTGCTCCCGTGCTGGCACATACCGACCCCTCACTCCCCTTCATCATCGAAGTGGATGCCTCCGAAGTAGGAGTCGGGGCAGTGCTGTCCCAGCACACCGGAACCCCTCCAAAACTGCGGCCCTGCGCCTTCTACTCCAAGCAGCTGAGCCCTGCCCAGAGGAACTACGACATAGGGGACCGGGAACTCTTGTCGGTCAAGAAGGCTCTGAAGGCGTGGAGGCACTGGCTGGAGGGGTCCAAACACCCTTTCCTGGTGTGGACGGACCACCGCAACCAGGAGTACATCAGGGCAGCGAAGAGGCTAAACCCGAGACAGGCCAGGTGGGCTCTATTCTTTGCCAGGTTCCAATTCACACTTTCCTATAGGCCAGGCTTGAAGAACGTGAAGGTGGACGCCCTGTCTCGCCTCTATTACGCAGAGGAGAGGCAGGGAGAGGAGACCCCCATCATCCCTCCGTTCCGTATCATCGCGAACAGTGGTGTGGGACGTGGATGCCGACATATGGCCCTGCGTATGGAACCAGCACCTGCACAGTGCCTGGAGAACCACGCCTATGTGCCCATGGGTGTGCGGGACCGCCTCTTTTCCTGGGCGCACACTATGTCGGGTCATCCTGGTATAGGCCGTACCATCGCCTGCCTGACTGAGAAGTACTGGTGGCCCACCTTGGCTAGGGACGTCAGGGTTTACGTCTCTTCCTGCTCCATCTGTGCCCAGTCAAAGATACCCAGACACCTCCCTTATGGAAAGCTCCTTCCCCTGCCGGTTCCACAACGATCCTGGTCTCACCTCTCAGTGGACTTTGTCACTGACCTTCCCCCCTCCCATGTGAACACCACTGTTCTCGTCGTTGTGGACCGGTTTTCCAAAGCTTGTCGCCTCCTTCCTCTGCCTGGGCTCCCGTCGGAAATGCAAACAGCGGAGGCTCTTTTTACGCACGTCTTCTGGCACTACGGGATACCGGAGGACATTGTGTCAGACCGTGGCCCTCAGTTCACCTCACATGTATGGAAAGCGTTCATGGAACGCCTGGGGGTCACAGTCAGTCTCACCTCCGGGTACCGTTCTCAAGCTAATGGGCAGGTGGAGAGGGTCAATCAGGAATTGGGCAGGTTCCTGAGGTGTTACTGTCAGGACTAGCCGGGGGAGTGGGCGGATTTTCTACCTTGGGCTGTGTATGCGCCGAATTCCCGCCGCCATTCCTCCACTAACCTCACTCCTGTCCAGTGCGTGTTGGGGTATCAGCCGGCCCTGGCACCTTGGCATCCAAACCAGACCGAGGTCCCTGCGGTGTACGAGTGGTTTGGGCGCGCTGAGGAGATCTGGAACGCTGCGCACACTCGTCTCCAGCGGGCCGTGCGTCGGCACAAGGAACAGGCCGACCTCCACCGCAGTGAGGCGCCTGTTTTCTCTCCAGGCGACCGGGTCTGGTTCTCCATCCGGAACCTGCCCCTCCGCTTGCCCTGCTGGAAGCTGAGCCCGCGGTTTGTGGGGCTGTTTAAAGTCCTGAGGATGGTTAATGAGGTAACGTACCGTTTGCAACTCCCTGCTGATTACCCCATTAACCCGACTCTTCATGTGTCTCTCCTCAGGCCAGTGGTGCCTGGTCCCCTCGCTGTGGCTGGACCCAGTGACGCCCCGCCTCCTCCTCTGAACATCGAGGGAGATCCGGCGTACTCGGTCCGTGAAGTCCTGGATTCGAGGCGTCGGACGGGGCGTCTCCAGTACCTCATCGACTGGGAGGGGTACAGCCCAGAGGAGCAGTGCTGGTTTCCTGAAGTGGACATCCTGGACGCTTCGCTGACCAGGGATTTTCACCGTCGGCGCCCTGACCCACCTGCACCGCGATCCTGTGGTCGTCCCCGAGGCCGGTGTTGTCCCGCTGCTGGTGCAGCACGTCAGGGGGTGGGGTCCTGTCACGGATCCCCCCGGTACTGCTGCTCATTCCGTTCACCAGTCTTCTAGGCGTCACTGACCTGGATCATTACCACCAACCCCGGACTGTCTTGTCTCATTACGCACACCTGGTTCCCATTTCCCCTGATTACTATGTATATATACAGTGGGGGAAAAAAGTATTTAGTCAGCCACCAATTGTGCAAGTTCTCCCACTTAAAAAGATGAGAGAGGCCTGTAATTTTCATCATAGGTACACGTCAACTATGACAGACAAATTGAGAAAACAAATTCCAGAAAATCACATTGTAGGATTTTTTATGAATTTATTTGCAAATTATGGTGGAAAATAAGTATTTGGTCACCTACAAACAAGCAAGATTTCTGGCTCTCATAGACCTGTAACTTCTTCTTTAAGAGGCTCTTCTGTCCTCCACTTGTTACCTGTATTAATGGCACCTGTTTGAACTTGTTATCAGTATAAAAGACACCTGTCCACAACCTCAAACAGTCACACTCCAAACTCCACTATGGCCAAGACCAAAGAGCTGTCAAAGGACACCAGAAACAAAATTGTAGACCTGCACCAGGCTGGGAAGACTGAATCTGCAATAGGTAAGCAGCTTGGTTTGAAGAAATCAACTGTGGGAGCAAATATTAGGAAATGGAAGACATACAAGACCACTGATAATCTCCCTCGATCTGGGGCTCCACGCAAGATCTCACCCCGTGGGGTCAAAATGATCACAAGAACGGTGAGCAAAAATCCCAGAACCACACGGGGGGACCTAGTGAATGACCTGCAGAGAGCTGGGACCAAAGTAACAAAGCCTACCATCAGTAACACACTACGCCGCCAGGGACTCAAATCATGCAGTGCCAGACGTGTCCCCCTGCTTAAGCCAGTACATGTCCAGGCCCGTCTGAAGTTTGCTAGAGTGCATTTGGATGATCCAGAAGAGGATTGGGAGAATGTCATATGAAACCAAAATAGAACTTTTTGGTAAAAACTCAACTCGTCGTGTTTGGAGGACAAAGAATGCTGAGTTGCATCCAAAGAACACCATACCTACTGTGAAGCATGGGGGTGGAAACATCATGCTTTGGGGCTGTTTTTCTGCAAATGGACCAGGACGACTGATTCGTGTAAAGGAAAGAATGAATGGGGCCATGTATCGTGAGATTTTGAGTGAAAACCTCCTTCCATCAGCAAGGGCATTGAAGATGAAATGTGGCTGGGTCTTTCAGCATGACAATGATCCCAAACAAACCGCCCGGGTAACGAAGGAGTGGCTTCGTAAGAAGCATTTCAAGGTCCTGGAGTGGCCTAGCCAGTCTCCAGATCTCAACCCCATAGAAAATCTTTGGAGGGAGTTGAAAGTCTGTGTTGCCCAGCGACAGCCCCAAAACATCACTGCTCTAGAGGAGATCTGCATGGAGGAATGGGCCAAAATACCAGCAACAGTGTATGAAAACCTTGTGAAGACATACAGAAAACATTTGACCTGTGTCATTGACAACAAAGGGTATATAACAAAGTATTGAGAAACTTTTGTTATTGACCAAATACTTATTTTCCACCATAATTTGCAAATAAATTCATAAAAAATCCTACAATGTGATTTTCTGGATTTTTTTTTCTCATTTTGTCTGTCATAGTTGACGTGTACCTATGATTAAATTTACAGGCCTCTCTCATCTTTTTAAGTGGGAGAACTTGCACAATTGGTGGCTGACTAAATACTTTTTTGCCCCACTGTATGTGCCCTCTGTTCCCCATTGTCCTTGTCGATTATTGTCCCATGTCTGTTGATCTCGTGAGTACCGTGTATTGTGCTCTTGTTATTAAGGGTCTCGTCCCATGTATTGTTTAGAGGTTTACACCTTGCTCTTTTGTTTGGGAACCATCCCTGTGTTATATACACTACCGTTCAAAAGTTTGGGGTCACAGAGGCCCATTATCAGCAACCATCAGTCCTGTGTTGCAATGGCACGTTGTGTTTGCTTATCCAAGTTTATCATTTTAAAAGGCTAATTAATCATTACAAAACCCTTTTGCAATTATGTTAGCACAGCTGAAAACAGGACTGATGGTTGCTGATAATGGGCCTCTGTACGCCTATGTAGATATTCCATACAAAATCTGCCGTTTCCAGCTACAATAGCCATGTACAACATTAACAATGTCTACACTGTATTTCTGATCAATTTGATGTTATTTTAATGGACAAAAAAATTGCTTTTCTTTCGAAAACAAGGACATTTCTAAGTGACCCCAAACTTTTGAACGGTAGTGTATATACATTTGTTTTGGGTAATAAAAAAACCTAATATGTATTCCTGCGCCTGTCTTCGAATCATTATACAACGTGATAGTAGCCTAGTATTTTCTGTCATTTTTGCCTTATTAAAACAAATTCTGGTAATTTATCAAGTCATGTAATATGACGTAGAATTGCAAGAAATGCATTTATAAGAAGACAATTTCCCCCAGATCCTCCTCCTCCTCAAAAAGAAATGTGTGCAAATCCTAGAAACACCTCTAGTTGCCAGAATGTTGCTAGAACATTGCCAGAACCATGCTCCCCAACCAGCAGATATTAACTAGTTAATACAAGACGGCTCGCTATGTGGGGCATTCCAATCTTTTCATACAACGATAACTGTCAACATGTGTTGGGCCTGAGAAAAAAAAAAAAAGAACAAATCACTTTGAGCTATTTAACATGTCTGTCTGTTTCCATCTGAGAAGGAGATAATGTAAGACTGGAGCCTCAGGAAAGTATCATGTCATTACAGTCCTTCAACACCAATTATACTGCTTTGACATGCCCACTGCCATTCCATCCATCCATCTCTCTCAATCCTCTCTTTTCTGGTCATCATCTCTTTCCCCTCCTCTGTCTATTCAACTCTAATCGAGGAAACACCGTAAAGGGAGAGAGTGGTGGGAGGTGGGGTTGTTATGGGATAGGGGAAATGAATCTGTTTTGATATGAAAGCTGACAGCTACTCCCCAATGATATGATATGAGAGGGCCCAGTGTCTATGGGCGAGGTAATGGTTTCTCCCACTCATCCCCCTGAGGTTGGCCTTGTGTAAATTACATCCAGCTTGGCCTCCCACAATACCTTCTCCTCGTCACCGCTATTTCCTGTGAGATATTCCCTCTCAATGAGACATGGGACATGTTAGACTGTTTGTGTGTATGTGCATGCGTGCATCTGTCAGTGTGTGCATACGTGCTTGTGTGTGTACTTACACGTGTGTGCATGGGTGCCCACAATTTACAGTGTGCATACAGGATGTTAATCTGGACATTTTGATATGTGTGACCAACACACAGGTCCCCAAGTTACTCAGAATTCAGCTGTGCACACTTCACATGTTGTCACATTACTGTCCGAGAGGTGAAAACTGAACTCAACCCTCCAACCCTCCACATTACGAAATCAGGGGATGCATTGTATGGCCTCATTGAATATGCAAACTACACTCTAGGAAGAAGAGGAACGAACAGTGAGGGTTGAAAGTTGGCGACTGGTTGACCTAAGTCAATGTACTGTGTTTGTCCAACCCTCTTTCATGTTCTTCCATCTAAATTCAATCTCACTCTCTCAGGTTCCTCTTTCTCTGTAAACACATCAAGTATCACGATAGCACAAGTTCATCTACCCCCTAACGTTCTACTCAGAGACCATCTGTGGGTTTTGGATGTGCCCTACGCCTCAGCACTTTGCAGGGAAGCAGGGAGGCACACGATCTGGCGGTGGAGGGGTGGGGGGGGTCCAAAACACGCCACTTCACCCTCCACCCACAACAGATCCACTTAAGGCAGATTGAAAGTGTCAGAACAGCTTGGATGGGAAGCAGGAAGGGGGAAGGAGATGCCAAGCGGGCTGTGTTTCATGGCCTGACAGGTCAGGATGCATTATCCCTCAGACATACTGTTTCTCATTAGCCCCCTGATGTGCTGTGACGCTATGTCTGTCTGCCCTGCACTGCATGGGGACTGGGGAGGCCTGAGATGGAAGAGGAGAGGAGAGACGCAAGCAGACAGGTGGAGGAGGAGAAGGAGTAGGAGAGAAACGGAGGAGGCAGAGGTGGAGTGTGTGTATGTATGAGAGAGAGAGAGAGAGAGAGAGAGAGAGAGAGAGAGAGAGAGAGAGAGAGAGAGAGAGAGAGAGAGAGAGAGAGTATATGCATGCATGTTGCGGTTGTTGTGGTTGACTGTGTATATGTGAATGTGTGTGCATGTTTGTGGGTGTATGTATGTGAAGCGACAGGAAGGCAGCAGAGTAAAAGCCCAGAGTCTCTGATGGGGTACCCAGGCGGGGGAGAGGGAAAGACGGGGGGTCTCAGTGGCAGCCTGCGCTACCACACACACAGATGGGCTGGGAGAGGGAGCAGCACAAAACACTGTGGGGGAGGAGAAGACAGGGAACGAAAGAGAGAGAGATAGAGCTACACAACAGTGAATAAGGGGAGGAGAGAATTGTGAGTGAGTGAGCGAGGTTGTACCACGATGGACAGCTCCCACAAATTATTCTATCTGAATATATTCCCCTTTGATTGGGAAACTTGGTGGCATTTTGAAAATGAGGAGAAATAGCAATCCAAACTGTCACTTTACTCCAATCTCAGGCTTTCGAGCCACCTGAATAAGAGACAAATATAGAGCTGGAAAGCTAATCCACAGATCACATGGAGAATCACAACTTGTGTGTCTGTTCCCTCCTCTCATCTCCACACAGCCAGACAGAAATAGCCAGCTTTGGTACTCCCGTAATTTTGTTTCTCTCCTTTTTTCTGCTCGCTCCCTGTCTCTTCTCCCGCCTTATTCTGGGCAGGGACTGAAGTTATTGCATGTGACACACTGAGGAGATCGGGGGAAAGGGGGGGAAAGGGGGGGGGGGGAATTGCATTACTCCAAAGAATGGAATGCTAAGAGAGTGCTGGGATGAGATGCATCTCATTGCTCCTTAATAACACTGGAATTATTTAAAATAGAAGCAGCAGCAGCGATGGA
Organism: Coregonus lavaretus; assembly: GCF_964263955.1. Taxonomy (NCBI): domain Eukaryota; kingdom Metazoa; phylum Chordata; class Actinopteri; order Salmoniformes; family Salmonidae; genus Coregonus; species Coregonus lavaretus. The sequence continues at coordinate 13,786,858 of NC_139989.1, forward strand.
ATATTTCTGAATCTATTTTTAGATTGGGAGTGATGCGACTCGCCCTAGCAGGCAGGAAGGAAGGCTCATGTGAGATTCACAGAGGAGACATGCAAAGGGATCAGGCTGGAGAGCAATCTAGCGTGCTACGTAAACTATTTTCATATAAAGGGACTGAAAGACAGCATATCAAAATGAGATAGGGAGGTCTTGTGGTGTCTTGGATTCAATACATCATTATAAAATATGGGTATAAATAATTTGCTCAGTCTTCCAGCATGTTCAGTATTCAATTGGGATGGCTAATTTTGATAATGGAAGATGTTTGCCAAAATGGTGTTACATAAGAATTGTGGTCCATTCCATTTCAATGGAAACACAAGACACTATTTTCAATTAATTTGTTGTTGTCATTTCCATATTTTAATGAACTATCTGAGAAATGCCCACTTCCTGCTCGTTCACCAATCCTCCAACAGGACTGACGTTGTCCATCCAATCACAGACGAGCCCATCCTCATCCAACCAACCCCTACTTTCGCTCACTATTTCATTGCAATTTCAAAGATGATTACTTTCCTTGTCACTGGCTAATTGCATTGATTAGCGAGGTGCTCTAAATCAGTTCACTTTAATTGACCCTTCGTGGCTATGCTAAGCCTATAGCTCGCTGCGATCGCCACTAAATTGCAATCACCCAGAGGCCCGGGGCACCACTGACTAAGACATAACAGTACATCTGCGTAAATCAATGTTATGTGGAGACGCCCTGAGGCTTGGTCATCTGTGGAAATAATCGGACGCTTCAAATTGAAACTCTGGTTATTTGGTTATTTTCATATCCCTCTAAATTGTATCGTTTGCTCTTAATGATACTCAATCTAGCATAATTGACATTTCTATGAGTTTCTACAATTAAAATAGCATAACATCTGTTATAAGTGATGTAACACGTGTCAAATAAGGTTATAGACAGTTAATGTCAACCATCCTTATTGTGAAGAAATGTGTTAGCAAATGTAAAATAATTGAATAGGAGACTTGCTAAGGTCTGAATAGGTGCTGCGCACATTTAACATGAGTGGATGGTCAACAGATGGTATATTTCACAGGTTGCCGGGTTCATTGGCCAGATTAGCAGCGTACAGTTAGCAGGAGGTCAGAGGAGAGCCCAGGATGTTTGTCTCCACCAAACAAAGAAACAATGTTTAACTCTACTCTGTAGAAACCATCCAAAACAAGGGACTGTGATTGATCAACAGTTTTCTATTACCTGACCAAACCAACATTCCATGGCTGCCTACATACCCCATTAGTCTTGTCATACAAAAACGATTTTTTGTGTTTTGTTGAATTAATACAGTTGAAGTCGGAAGTTTACATACACTTAGGTTGTTTTTCAATCACTCCACACATTTCTTGTTAACAAACTATAGTTTTGGCAAGTCGGTTAGGACATCTACTTTGTGCATGACACAACTAATTTTTCCATCAATTGTTTACAGATTATTTCACTTATAATTCACTGTATCACAATTCCAGTGGGTCAGAAGTTTACATACACTAAGTTGACTGAGCCTTTAAACAGCTTGGAAAATTCCAGAAAATGATGTCATGGCTTTAGAAGCTTCTGATAGCCTAATTGACATGATTTGAGTCAATTGGAGGTGTACCTGTGGATGTATTTCAAGGCCTACCTTCAAACTCAGTGCCTCTTTGCTTGACATCATGGGAAAATGAAAAGATATCAGCCAAGACCTCAGAAAAAAATGGTAGACCTCCACAAGTCTGGTTCATCCTTGGGAGCAATTTCCAAACGTCTGATGGTACCACGTTCATCTGTACAAACAATAGTACGCAAGTATAAACACCATGGGACCACGCAGCCGTCATACCGCTCAGGAAGGAGACGCGTTCTGTCTCCTTGAGATGAACGTACTTTGGTGCGAAAAGTGCAAATCAATCCCAGAACAACAGCAAAGGACCTTGTGAAGATGCTGGAGGAAACAGGTACAAAAGTATCTATATCCACAGTAAAACGAGTCCTATATCGACATAACCTGAAAGGCCGCTCAGCAAGGAAGAAGCCACTGCTCCAAAACCGCCATAAAAAAGCCAGACTACGGTTTACAACTGCACATTGGGACAAAGATCATACTTTTTGGAGAAATGTCCTCTGGTCTGATGAAACAAAAATAGAACTGTTTGGCCATAATGATCATCGTTATGTTTGGAGGAAAAAGGGGGACGCTTGCAAGCCAAAGAACACCATCCCAACCGTGAAGCACGGGGGTGGCAGCATCATGCTGTGGGGGTGCTTTGCTGCAGGAGGGACAAGTGCACTTCACAAAATAGATGGCATCATGAGGAAGGAAAATTATGTGGATATATTGAAGCAACATCTCAAGACATCAGTCAGGAAGTTAAAGCTTGGTCGCAAATGGGTCTTCCAAATGGACAATGACCCCAAGCATACTTCCAAAGTTGTGGCAAAATGGCTTAAGGACAACAAAGTCAAGGTATTGTAGTGGCCATCACAAAGCCCTGACCTCAATCCTATAGAACATTTGTGGGCAGGACTGAAAAAGTGTGTGCGAGCAAGGAGGCCTACAAACCTGAATCAGTTACACTAGCTCTGTCAGGAGGAATGGGCCAAAATTCACCCAACTTATTGTGGGAAGCTTGTGGAAGGCTACCCGAAACGTTTGACCCAAGTTAAACAATTTAAAGGCAATGCTATCAAATATTAATTGAGTGTATGTAAACTTCTGACCCACTGGGAATGTGATGAAAGAAATAAAAGCTGAAATAAATCATTCTCTCTACTATTATTCTGACATTTCATATTCTTAAAATAAAGTGGTGATCCTAACTGACCTAAGACAGGGCATTTTTACTAGGATTAAATGTCAGGAATTTTGAAAAACTGAGTTTAAATGTATTTGGCTAAGGTGTATGTAAACTTCCGACTTCAACTGGATCAAAGGTCAAACTGAATGGCAACTTTTAGTCACATACTAACTTTGATGTAAACTTTTAAATAATAACTAGGCCAGAGGCCAATCATACTATAGGTAGTAAATAACCCCTCCCCCCGTCCAAACACACACACACACACTGTGACTCACCGGAAAGTAGAGAAGCAGTGCTCCAGTCAGGATGGCCTCCAATAGAACTACCCCAGAGGCTCTGATACTCTGGAACACAGGAGACAGAAACAACATTTAACAACGTATTAGTAAGAGCCAAGACGACATGAATAAAGCCTACTTTCATAGCTACTTTACTGAGGAAAAATGTACTTACTATGACTGTGATATGTGGTTGTCTCACCTACAGTAATTACCTTAAGATGAATGTACTAACCGTAAGTCGCTCAGTAAGAGCATCTGCTAAATGACTAAAATGTAAATGTAATAGTGCATTCGTAAACAAACAAAATAAATAACAGCTGTATCCTAAGGCTTATCAAACCTCATCAAATAAATGTTTGCCCCACAGAACTAGAACATTCTACGTATTTCTATGGTTTTCCATTTCATGGATATTTCCAGGCTCCTCTTACAGTACATCAGACATTCAGCCATGCATAATTTTACAGTAAACAGTGCTTGAGGATGCTTTCAAGGGGCAATGGACAGCTGTGCCATCGGTTTGCAAACATACAGTATACACAGCTTACTGCTCTTGAACCTTGAGCAAATGATAGTGCTGTTACCATGCATAGAGTGGCAACAGAAGTAAAGTCTCTAATTTAAACTTCATTTTAGAGGATAAATTATGATTACATACAGTGTCATTCAATATGACATGCCTCCAACTTCTACAAGTTGTATTAGTGAGAAAAGGTATTGTTCGTCTCAACCCTATTAGGGCTAACTCATCCCAAGGTGTGTGTGATCCAGTAAGGAGATTTTCTCCTGTTAGTAAATCTGTTAACCTCCATCCTAATCCAGAGATTTCTCACGCTTAAGACAAAGTCCTAAATGAAGCCAATTAATTGACAGAACCCAACTGAGGGCTTAGGTGGTGTGCTCCAATCCAGAAAGCTAATGCGATTATAGAGCCAAAAGTTCCACAGCCAAAAGTTCACCAGGCTGTGAATAGTGAACTGGTTCAGGACTATACGGATCTACTATATAAAGTAAATGTCATATTGTGGATGTAGAACAGTGAAGTTGCCTTTAATACTGTCAAGTCTAAGTATTGGCCTTGCCATATTTTGCCAGTACACACAGTCTTGAGGATTCCATATCCATGGCAAGGAGGTTTCTTAACATTTTTACTTGTATCGAAGAATATCACTGTACCCAAGATTGTTCTATCTCAGATATGTTATATTATTTTACTGTAAGAAGCCTGGGGGGATTTGGAGAGTGTGTGGGCATTAGAGAAGCTAGGCAGATCTATTTATAAGCCCATAGCATGGAGGACAGCCATGGAGAAACTGAATCTTGTTAAGAGAAATCAGATCCCTCCACATACAGTGGGGAGAACAAGTATTTGATACACTGCCGATTTTGCAGGTTTTCCTACTTACAAAGCATGTAGAGGTCTGTAATTTGTATCATAGGTACACTTCAACTGTGAGAGATGGAATCTAAAACAAAAATCCAGAAAATCACATTGTATGATTTTTAAGTAATTAATTTGCATTTTATTGCATGACATAAGTATTTGATCACCTACCAACCAGTAAGAATTTCGGCTCTCACAGACCTGTTAGTTTTTCTTTAAGAAGCCCTCCTGTTCTCCACTCATTACCTGTATTAACTGCACCTGTTTGAACTTGTTATCTGTATAAAAGACACCTGTCCACACACTCAATCAAACAGACTCCAACCTCTCCACAATGGCCAAGACCAGAGAGCTGTGTAAGGACATCAGGGATGAAATTGTAGACCTGCACAAGGCTGGGATAGGCTACAGGACAATAGGCAAGCAGCTTGGTGAGAAGGCAACAACTGTTGGCGCAATTATTAGAAAATGGAAGAAGTTCAAGATGACGGTCAATCACCTTCGGTCTGGGGCTCCATGCAAGATGTCACCTCGTGGGGCATCAATGATCATGAGGAAGGTGAGGGATCAGCCCAGAACTACACGGCAGGACCTGGTCAATGACCTGAAGAGAGCTGGGACCACAGTCTCAAAGAAAACCATTAGTAACACACTACGCCGTCATGGATTAAAATCCTGCAGTGCACGCAAGGTCCCCCTGCTCAAACCAGCGCATGTCCAGGCCCGTCTGAAGTTTGCCAATGACCATCTGGATGATCCAGAGGAGGAATGGGAGAAGGTCATGTGGTCTGATGAGACAAAAATAGAGCTTTTTTCTCGCCGTGTTTGGAGGAAGAAGAAGGATGAGTACAACCCCAAGAACACCACCCCAACCGTGAAGCATGGAGGTGGAAACATAATTCTTTGGGGATGCTTTTCTGCAAAGGGGACAGGACGACTGCACCATATTGAGGGGAGGATGGATGGGGCCATGTATCGCGAGATCTTGGCCAACAACCTCCTTCCCTCAGTAAGAGCATTGAAGATGGGTCGTGGCTGGGTCTTGCAGCATGACAACGACCGAAACACACAGCCAGGGCAACTAAGGAGTGGCTCCGTAAGAAGCATCTCAAGGTCCTGGAGTGGCCTAGCCAGTCTCCAGACCTGAACCCAATAGAAAATCTTTGGAGGGAGCTGAAAGTCTGTATTGCTCAACGACAGCCCCAAAACCTGAAGGATCTGGAGAAGGTCTGTATGGAGGAGTGGGCCAAAATCCCTGCTGCAGTGTGTGCAAACCTGGTCAAGACCTACAGGAAACGTAATCTCTGTAATTGCAAACAAAGGTTTCTGTACCAAATATTAAGTTCTGCTTTTCTGATGTATCAAATACTTATGTCATGCAATAAAATGCAAATTAATTACTTAAAAATCATACAATGTGATTTTCTGGATTTTTGTTTTAGATTCCATCACTCACAGTTGAAGTGTACCTATGATAAAAAGTACAGACCTCTACATGCTTTGTAAGTAGGAAAATCGGCAAAATCGGCAGTGTAACAAATACTTGTTCTCCCAACTGTACCAACTCAGTGGCCTTGTGGTTAGAGTGTCCGCCCTGAGATTGAAAGGTTTGGAGTCTGATCCCTAGTCGAGTCATACCAAAGACTCTAAAAATGGGACCTAATGCCCTGCTTGGCACTCAGCATTAAGGAGATGGATTGGCCCTGCGAAAGTCTAGCATCCTGTCCAGGGGGTGTACAAGCTGCCTCACGCTACAGAAATAGGTTATAGGCTCCTGCCCCTTTGGGCTGTTCTGGCTCTGACAAGGCTTACTTACCAGTGAGGCCTAGACTAAGCCCTTGTCTTAGACTCAACATAGTTATTATCATCTACCTAAGCTATGCACCTACAGCACTGTTCTCAACTTCACTGTCCTAACATTCTCCCTTCATAACATATGCTGAACATCAGGGCCCATATTCTTAAAGCGTGCTGATCTGGGATCAGTTTTCCCTTTAAGATCATAATGAATAAGATAATGTCGACAGGGTGGACCTGTTCCTAGACCAGCACTCCTACTCTGAGACTCCTCGTGAATAGAGGCCCAGCTCTATAAACTTTGTAGCTAAGATCATCTCATCTAAGAGTAAAACATTTGGTTGGCAAGGGATGAACGCTGGTCTTAGTGCCAGGAATGTTTTGGGAAACTCACCCCAGTTCAGTTGAAACTAAAGATACTGGTGCAAATGCCAGCTAAATATGTCCATCAGCATAAAAGCTCAGAGTTGGAACCTTAGTTCTCCCATCAATGTGGCAAACTGTACCAGAACAGTACAGTATGTGCCCCTGTTCTCATTCAGGTTCAAGAACAAAGAAAAGGAAAGGATAAGATGGATCCAGTCATCCATAATTTTTTTTTACATTTTAGTAATTTAGCAGAAGCTCTTATCCAGAGCGACTTACAGTTAGTGAGTGCATACATTTTTCATATTAATGAATAAATCAATGTAGGCTAATAGGCTAGATGATGAATAATGATGGAAAATAACATGAATAACATGTATCAAGTCATCCATTAACTAATACATCCACATAGATTATGAATAATGATGGAAAATAACATGAATAACATGTATCAAGTCATCCATCAACTAATACATCCACATAGATTATGAATAATGATGGAAATAACATGAATAACATGTATCAAGTCATCCATTAACTAATACATCAACATAGATGACGAATAATGATGGGAAATAACATGAATACATGTATCAAGACATGAATTAACTCATATATCAATGAATAGTGATTATAATCAACGTAAAAGGGGATGAATTACGACTGAATAGTGCCGCACCTTGTTCCTGCGGAAGTGGTAGATGACCACCATGCTGACAAAGTCCACCAGCATACACAGGACCTGGAAGGAGAGCATGGCCATGCGCAGGGCGCTGTCGCCTCGAGCAACACAGGGCGTGTCATCCTTGCAGTAGGCACAGCCCTCCTGACAGGGCAGGCAGTCGCTGGACGACCCCTCTGCCAGGTTAGGACCGCCGTCTGAAGTTTTCCCCATTCTGCCCCAACCTGTGACAGAAATCATTCTTAAAGATTTTTCACCAGGGTCATAAAAACAATTTCAAATAAAATGGCATTTCAACACTCAACTAAATTAGGTACTTTGTAGTACTTTATGGTAGCTTTATGTGGTAAATTACTTAGTGGTATTTTTTTGCTCCTTTGTAGCAATTAGAGGGAGTCAGACTCCTCATGTCAATGTAACCTTTCACCCTGTTCAAGTGGCTCTCCCTAAACGTGTTAAACATAGGCCCTTCTCTCTGATTATGGCTGCTCCTCCTGTGGTTTCCTGTAGGTCTCTACGTGGGTGTTCGAACACCATCTGTGCCAGGCCTTTATAGCTCCAATAGCTTCTCTGGCTTCGGCACCATCATCATCATCATATCATCTCACCTCCATTTATTGGAATTTCACAGCTGTTTTTTAAGATAAGACCCAGCATGTGCCACAAATGTCACCCTATCCCGGGCCCTGGTCAAAAGTACTGCACTATAAAGGGAATAGGGTGCCATTGATTAACTTCCACATCTTTCGATCATTGATGACATCATTTTCAGTGTGTAAACTTCATAGCAAAGGGGGTGAATACATATGCATGCACCACTTTTCTGTATTTTTTTTTTTTTGAAACAAGTTATTTTTTTCATTTCACTTCACCAATTTGGACTATTTTGTGTATGTCCATTACGTGAAATCCAAATAAAAATCAATTTAAATTACAGGTTGTAATGGAACAAAATAGGAAAAACGGCAAGGGGGATGAATACTTTTGCAAGGCACTGTACACCTACACCTGACACTGCTAAAGCCATAGCTAAGTAATGGACACTTTAAATATTGCTGAATGTTTGATTGGCTGTATGAATGAGGGCATAGAAACACATCTTGTTTAACATTTTGAATTCATATTGAGTCAAAATGACTCACTAGGCTCTAGTGTTAAAGGTCCAATGCAGCCGTTTTTATCTCTATATCAAATCATTTCTGGGTAACAATTTGTGATGACGTGTGAAAGAAGGAGTCAGGCGCAGGAGGTAAAATACCAAAGTCCAGAGTTTAATCCGTTTACATAAATCAAACGCCCCAAGCGTCAAACGAAACTGTACAAGGGAAAACATCCACCTTGGCAAATAACACAGTGAAATGTAGCTCAACCGAGCTACACGCTCTCACAACAAAACAATCACTCACAAAGACAAGGGGAACACTTATACACATACTAATTAGGGGAATGAGCACCAGGTGTGTGTGATTGACAAGACATGACAAGTGGAGTGATGAGAATGGGATCGGCAGTAGCTAGTACTCCGGTGACGACGAACGTCGAAGCCTGCCCGAACCAGGAGGGGGCCAGCCTCGGCAGAAGTCGTGACAGTACCCCCCCCCTCCCCGACGCGCGGCTCCAGCAGTGCGACGGCCAGGAGGACGCGGAGCAGGGTGAGTCGGATGGCGACGGTGGAAATCCCTCAACAGGGAGGGATCGAGGATGTCCCGCCTTGGGACCCAGCACCGTTCCTCCGGACCGTACCCCTCCCACTCCACGAGATACTGAACGCACGCCCCCCACCCGACGCCTCGAATCCAGGATGGAACGGACCGAGTACGCCGGGGCCCCCTCAATGTCCAGAGGAGGTGGAGGAACCTCCCGTACCTCAGACTCCTGGAGCGGACCAGCTACCACCGGCCTGAGGAGAGACACATGAAACGAGGGGTTAATACGGTAATCAGGGGGGAGTAACAACCTGTATGTCACCTCGTTTATTCTCCTCAGGACTTTAAACGGCCCCAAAAACCGCGGGCTCAGCTTCCGGCAGGGCAGGCGGAGGGGCAGATTCCAGGTCGAGAGCCAGACCCAATCCCCCGGTACGAACACCGGGGCCTCCCTGCGGTGACGGTCAGCGTTGGCCTTCTGCGCGCCGAAACCAGTCATCCACCGCGGGAGCCTCGGTCTGGCTCTGGTGCCACGGTGCCAGGACCGGTTGGTACCCCAAAACACATTGGAAGGGTGTTAGGTTAGTGGAGGAGTGGCGGAGAGAATTCTGAGCATATTCTGCCCATGGCAGGAACACCGACCACTCCCCCGGCCGGTCCTGACAGTAGGTCCGCAGGAACCTACCCACATCTTGATTCACCCTTTCCACCTGCCCATTGCTCTCGGGTGAAAACCAGAGGTCAGGCTGACCGAGACCCCCAGACGTTCCATGAACGCCTTCCAGACTCTAGACGTGAACTGGGGACCTCGGTCGGACACTATATCCTCTGGTACCCCGTAGTGCCGGAAGACGTGAGTAAACAGAGCCTCAGCAGTTTGTAGGGCCGTGGGGAGACCGGGCAGAGGAAGGAGGCGGCAGGACTTTGAAAAGCGGTCCACAACGACCAGGATTGTGGTGTTACCTTGGGAGGGGGGAAGATCAGTGAGAAAATCAATACTCAGGTGAGACCATGGTCGTTGTGGAACTGGTAAAGGTTGTAGCTTACCCGCTGGAAGGCGCCTAGGTGCCTTACTCTGGGCGCACACTGAGCATGAGGAAACATACACCCTCACGTCCTTAGCCACGGTAGGCCATCAGTACTTCTCGGTCAGGCAGCGCATTGTACGACCGATACCTGGATGACCAGAGGAGGGTGACGTGTGTGTGCCCAGTAGATCAGACGATCACGGATAAGCGCAGGCACGTACTGCAGCCCAGCTGGACACTGCAGTGGAGATGGATCTGTGCGTAATGCCTGCGCTATATCTGCGTCCATACTACTGGTGCCACAATGCATGAGGCCGGGAGTATGGGGGTGTTGTCTCTGGGCCTTCACGTTCTTCGTACCCGGAATGTATGAGACTGTGAAATCAAGCTTGGGTGGCGTGCCCGAGCGTTGGGATAAGACAGCTCCTATCCCTACCTCGGACACATCTACCTCCACTACGAACGGTAGTGATGGATCGGGGTGAGCCAGTACCGGGGCTGAGGTGAACAGACCCCGCAATCTACTGAATGCCAAATCAGCCTCAGCAGACCAGCGGAGCCGGGACGGCACACCCTTCAACAAGGAGGTAATGGGAGCTGCGACCTTGCCAAAACCCAGAATAAACCTTCGATAGTAGTTGGCAAAGCCAAGAAAACGCTTTACCGTGGTTGGAGTCGGCCAATTACGCACGGCTGCAATGCGGTCTCCCTCCATCTCCACACCTGTGGTGGTAATGCGATATCCGAGGAAGGAGATTGACTGCTGGAAAAACTCACACTTCTCTGCCTTGGCATAAAGATAATTTTCCAGCAGTCGGACCAGTACTTTGTGAACCAGGGACACATGCTCGGCGTGCGTAACGGAATACACCAGGATGTCATCGATGTAGACCACCACACCACGACCAAGCATGTCCCGAAACACCTCGTTCACAAAGGACTGGAAAACAGATGGAGCATTCATCAAACCGTAGGGCATCACCAGGTATTCATAATGCCCCGAGATTTACATTTACATTTACATTTATGTAATTTAGCAGACGCTCTTATCCAGAGCGACTTACAAATTGGTGCATTCACCTTATAGCCAGTGGGATAACCACTTTACAATATGCTTATTTTGTCTTTCTTTGGGGTGGGGTAAGGGGGGGGGGTAGAAGGATTACTTTATACTATCCCAGGTATTCCTTAAAGAGGTGGGGTTTCAAGTGTCTCCGGAAGGTGGTGAGTGACTCCGCTGTCCTGGCGTCGTGAGGGAGCTTGTTCCACCATTGGGGTGCCAGAGCAGCGAACAGTTTTGACTGGGCTGAGCGGGAACTGTGCTTCCGCAGAGGTAGGGGGGCCAGCAGACCAGAGGTGGATGAACGCAATGCCCTCGTTTGGGTGTAGGGACTGATCAGAGCCTGAAGGTACAGAGGTGTCGTTCCCCTCACAGCTCCGTAGGCAAGCACCATGGTCTTGTAGCAGATGCGAGCTTCAACTGGAAGCCAGTGGAGTGTGCGGAGGAGCGGGGTGACGTGAGAGAACTTGGGAAGGTTGAACACCTGACGGGCTGCGGCGTTCTGGATGAGTTGTAGGGGTTTAATGGCACAGGCAGGGAGCCCAGCCAACAGCGAGTTGCAGTAATCCAGACGGGAGATGACAAGTGCCTGGATTAGGACCTGTGCCGCTTCCTGTGTAAGGCAGGGTCGTACTCTCCGAAGGTTGTAGAGCATGAACCTACAGGATCGGGTCACCGCCTTGATGTTATCGGAGAAGGACAGGGTGTTGTCCAGGGTCACGCCAAGGCTCTTTGCACTCTGGGAGGAGGACACAACAGAGTTGTCAACTGTGATGGCGAGATCATGGAACGGGCAGTCCTTCCCTGGGAGGAAGAGCAGCTCCGTCTTGCAGAGGTTCAGCTTGAGGTGGTGATCCGTCATCCACACTGATATGTCTGCCAGACATGCAGAGATGCGATTCGCCACCTGGTTATCAGAAGGGGGAAAGGAGAAGATTAGGTGTGTGTCGTCTGCGTAGCAATGATAGGAGAGGCCATGTGAGGATATGACAGAGCCAAGTGACTTGGTGTATAGCGAGAATAGGAGAGGGCCTAGAACTGAGCCCTGGGGGACACCAGTGGTGAGAGCACATGGTGCGGAGACAGATTCTCGCCACGCCACTTGGTAGGAGCGACCGGTCAGGTAGGACGCAATCCAAGAGTGAGCCGCGCCAGAGATGCCCAACTCGGAGAGGGTGGAGAGGAGGATCTGATGGTTCACAGTATCAAAGGCAGCAGACAGGTCTAGAAGGACAAGAGCAGAGGAGAGAGAGTTAGCTTTAACAGTGCGGAGAGCCTCCGTGACACAGAGAAGAGCAGTCTCAGTTGAATGACCAGTCTTGAAACCTGACTGGTTTGGATCAAGAAGGTCATTCTGAGAGATTGTGCTGAATGCTATTTTCCACTCATCCCCTTCCCATATACGCACCAGGTTGTAGGCACTCCTGAGGTCTAATTTGGTGAAAAAACGGGCCCCATGCATTGACTCAATCACTGAAGGAATGAGGGGAAGAGGATAACTAAATCGTACCGTCACATTATTCAGTGGTCGATAATCAATGCACGGGCGTAAACCGCCATCTTTCTTCTTCACAAAGAAGAAATTCGAGGAGGTTGGTGAAGTGGAGGGACGTATATACCCCTGGCGCAGGGACTCGGTGACGTATATTTCCATAGCCTCCGTTTCAGCCTGCGACAGGGGATACACATGACTCTTGGGAGGTACAGCGTCTACCCGAAGGTTTATCGCACAATCCCCCTCCCGATGAGGTGGTAATTTAGTCGCTTGCGTCTTGGAAAACGCGAGCGGCAGATCATGGTATTCGGAGGCAATGCGCACGGTGAGGGTACCGTCTGGACTTTCCACCGTGGTCGCACCAACGGAAACACCTAGACATCTACCCGGACACTCACGCGACCACCCCGTCAGAACCCTCTGCGGCCATGACAAATTGGGGTTGTGAAGGGCTAACCACGGGATACCCAAGACTACAGGGTAAGCAGGAGACTCAATAATCATAAAGGTGATATGCTCAACATGTGTCTCCTGCGTAATCATGGTGACTGGTACAGTAACTTCCTTAACCAACCCGGACCCTAATGGTCGACTATCTAGTGCTCTGATGGGGAGTGGAATGGTTAGGGGAACCAATTAAATGCCTTGACGGTGTGCAAATGCCCTGTCCATAAAATTCCCAGCTGCGCCTGAATTGACTAGTGCCTTACACTGGGAACCTACCAAGTGATCTGGAAAGGAGATAGATAAAGTACAATGCGCCGCAAAGGGCTCTGAACACGTTTGGATGTTTGTTACCTGGGGTGATGCATGAGTACCCTGCCTACCGCCTCCAGACCCAAAAGAACGTTGACTGCGACGTAAGGTGGATTGTCCCTTCGTGCCACCAGAATGGCACTATCGCTGTCCTCCTGCGCTTTCTCTACTGGCGGCTCCCCCCAGCTCCATCTGCTCGGGGTCAGAGTCTCCGGAGGGGGAACGGGCAGACCCCTACCAGGACGTCCTCTGGCTGCTAGCAGATTGTCCAGCCGGATGGCCATGTCCACCAGTTGGGAGAACGATAGCATGGCATCCCGGCAGGCTAGCTCACATCGGACGTCCTCCCTTAGGTGGCACCGGAAATGGTCTATCAGGGCCCGCTCGTTCCACCCGGACCCCGCTGCCAGCATCTGGAACTCCAGCGCGTAGTCCTGAGCGGTCCTCGTCCCCTGCAGTAGATGAACCAGTCGTTCGCCCGCCTCTCGACCCTCAGGCGGGTGATCAAAAACGGCCCGAAAGAGGCGAGCAAACTCCCCGTAGTTCTCCAACGTGGTACCTCCCTCGTTCCATACTGCGTTAGCCCACTCCAGGGCTCTCCCACAAAGGCAGGAAACTAGGACGGATACCTTCTCCCGTCCTGGGGCTCCGGCCTGATGCTGGAGAAATACAACTCCAGTTGGAGTAGGAATCCCTTACATCATCCCGTCAAATGCCGGTGGCCGGGATATATGGATCCCTCCAGCGGCTGGGGTGTAGGTGGCTGGATCCGGTTGACCAGCTGGTCTCGATAGATCGGATCCTCTCCTCTCCAGGCGTTCTACCACCTGAAGAACCTGATCCATCGCTTCCCCCAAGCTGGCCAACATTGAGGAATGCTCCTGGACCCTTGCCACAACTCCAGGCATGCGGTCTTCTCCTGCTGACTCCATATCAGATCAGGTGAGTGATTCTGTGACGAGGTGTGAAAGAAGGAGTCAGGCGCAGGAGGTAAAATACCGAAGTCCAGAGTTTAATCCGTTTGCATAAATTAAACGCCCCAAGTGTCAAACGAAACTGTACAAGGGAAAACATCCACCTTGGCAAATAACACAGTGAAATGTAGCTCAACCGAGCTACACGCTCTCACAACAAAACAATCACTCACAAAGACAAGGGGAACAGAGGGAACACTTATACACATACTAATTAGGGGAATGAGCACTAGGTGTGTGTGATTGACAAGACATGACAAGTGGAGTGATGAGAATGGGATCGGCAGTAGCTAGTACTCCAGTGACGACGAACGCCGAAGCCTGCCCGAACCAGGAGGGGGGGCAGCCTCTGCGGAAGTCGTGACACAATTAAATACCTTGCTGTGATTGTTTTCAATTAAAATTGTCAAAAAGAAACAAAAATAGCTTCTCAGCAAAGAGCAATTTCTCAAGAAATAATTTTGCTAGGACTGTCTGGAAGTGGTCTGAGTGGGAAGGGGAAAACTGAAAACTAGCTGTTATTGGCAGAGAGGTTTGGAACTCTCTTTCTTATTGGTCTAATAATGATGTCACCAGGCAGGCCAAAACTCCATCCCACCAAAACAGGCAGAAATTTCAGGTGGTCTTTCAAACAGCATTTGCACTAAAAGGGCATTATCATAATTTTCACAATTAGTATTATTATTATAGTATTATTAAAGTATTATTCCAACCTCATAGTGTGGAAATATATATAAAACACAGGAAAATCAAGTTTTTGACTGCACTGGGCCTTTAAGTAAACAGTATTTTTATGAAAGTAAAAAAATAATACAATGGATAGGTGCAGTGAAATGTGTTGTTTTACAGGGTCAGCCATAGCAGTACGGTGCCCCTGGAGCTAGGGTTAAGTGCCTTGCTGAAGGGCACATCAACAGATTTTTCACCTTGTTGGCTCAGGTATTCGAACCAGCGACCTTTCGGTTAATGGTCCAACGCTGTAAACGCTAGGCTACCTTCCACCCTATGATAGAGTGAAAGCCTGGAGGATGAAACCTAAGCTCTCTCTGGTGTCCGTACTGCACCTACACATCAAAGCATATGTGTGAACATGAAGAGTCAACACTGTTTCCCTGGTTCAACGATTGGCATATCATAACAGGATTCCGCAGAGAATACTCATGGCTAAAGCACAGAGAAATGTACAAGGCTCACATTATTTCTACATGGACAAATTCAGGGCATGGGAAAGGCTGGTGGGCTCAGATAATTATCTCAAGAGGGGTGTCGATGGAGAGAGCGAGAAACCCTTTAGTGATGCCGGTTTGGCTGCGATATTGGGTAAAACAGGGTTTAAACCACTTCACTATCCAAACTCCAACCGTTTCTCTCATTTACTGGGACTTTGCTCTTAACCAAAGACTATTTCAGAAATCTATGACTCTGCACATCCTTGATCTCCTGAAAATACCTACTTATCTCCCATTGGTTTGATCGTATGACTCATAGCTGTCTCTCATTTGGCTCATTGCTTCTCCTGTTGACTCAGTTTCTCACGGTCTGAAAGCGAACCTGACTTGTCCCATATAATTGGAAGCAAAAGCTATGGAAATGTAAGGAATCAAGATGGAAAGGTGAACAGTGCCGGTTTCCTCTACAAAGAGGATGGTTCCCTTTGAGATTAAGACAACTGTTGTTATTGGCCCGGTGGTGGGCAAGACTGCTGAAGAACATGTCTGTAAGGCGCTTGCCTCTGTTCGCTCTGATTAAATTATCTCCCCCCCGCCCTCTACACACGCCTATGCACATTCACACACATCCACGCACACATGCACACACACATCCACCCCTCTCTGTATGAGAGAGAGCGTAACTTCATGGTGGGAGCTCTTGCTGTGCTGTCATATGCAAAAAGGGACGAGTGTGGGTAGGGATGGAGGGATAGAGGGAGGGATGGAGGGGGGGGACTGATGCAGACACAGAGAGACATGCAGAGGTCCGGGTGTGATGAGGAGACTGAGGGAGAGAGCTGGGAGGAGGACACCGGAGTGGGAGTGGGCTTCAAGGCTGACCGACCGAATACCACAGGGGCTTTATGTCTGCAAGGGCCTATTCTAATTAAAACACTATGGAGGGAAAGAGGGAGGGTCACAAAATAAGGATTCCACTGTATATTGTTCCTTAATTATACAACGGGTGGGTCTAATCCTGAATGCTGAAACCACATTCCAGCCGGTGTCTATTCCACAAGTTACCACTGGCTAAATCTATGACGTTAAAATGCCTATTTACTCTGTTCCATCTGACTGCGCAATCCACTGTCTCATCAACCCAGGCAGGCACTTTATAAACTTGATCTCCACTATAAAAAGCATCTAGACATTATCTCACAATTCTTTTAGACTAACATTTAGTTTTCAACAGCGGAGATTTGTATAAAGCTTGCTGTCTGTCTCTCTGACATTTGCAACATTGTTTCAATATTCAAATTCGATCTCCTGTTATCCCATAGTAATGAACGTGTCGGGAGTCGGGACGAGACAGAAAGGCAGGCAGCGTTTCTCAGCCTGTCGAAATCATGAATCAGCTGGCATCATTTTTATGGATATATACAAAGAAATGTCAATTGAAAAAAGGTCAAATGAAACTAAGTGCAGCTAGTTTGCAGTCTTTCCAGCTTCAGTTTGTTGTTGGCTAGCTCCTCTGAACAACAGTGTCCTGACGAGAGAGCACATTTTCTATGCCAGGCGAAATCGCACCTCATTAGCTCATTGTAATGGATGTGTCCAAAAAATTTCATTAGAAAACAGCTTAAACAAATGCAAATGCTGCTACTTATTCTGGCTGCACTGTTTGACGTGACTGTAAGTTAGCCATAGCTGGCTAGCTAGCAAGCAAGGGATATGAACGTTGCCAGCCAGTATGGCAATGGAACATTTAGAACAAACGACTGGGTTGCGTCCATAGATACAGAACAAAAAGACTGAACGACCGAACCAATTGAACGAACGACCAGCCGGCTTGGGTAGCAACCCTAGATTTGTGTCGGGACTATATCTTGTAGAAGGATGAAATAGTATGAATAAATTCATCAAATAACGTTTTTAATGAAAATATGTAAATCATTATTTGAATATGTTGGTAACATTTACATTTACATTTTAGTCATTTAGCCTGTTATATCCTCCAAACACCGGCTTCGAGGGCATTATCACTTAAATAAAGGATTATAAAGGACCACATGGTGCCAACACCAGGCGAGGTTTAGCATAATGTCGTCATAACAATGGTAATGTTGTCGCAACAATGGTAATGTCGTCGTAGCAACGGTAATGCTAATGCTACTAACACTACTGAACATGTCGCGAGAGAGCGTTCGGAGGGTCAGAGAGCTACATCTGCTAAATTCCTCATCCTGATTAGGAGCCATCCTATGTGACTGGAGGGAACAACAGAAAGAAGAAGAACTTGAATACATTTGCATGGTTAACACATCACTGACTTGCAGCTGCTACAAATGATGATCATATTTTATATCAATCGGGTAAACATCACTTGATTGACAGTGTCCGAGTTTTTGAGGACCATGACTTGCCTTCAGTCCTCACCCTGCTCCCATCCCAAGTGATGTCACACATCGCAGAGCATGTTTGTAACACATTGACAAATATCAATAAAGTTACTTACTTTTGAAGCCATTGACCGCCACTCTGTTGGGGTGGTAGAAGCCTGTCTTGCACTGGCATTTGTATTTGTCGAGCACAAACCCATGGCCTCGGATAGGCATGCACTGTGGAAAGGAAAGATGACAATACAGTATTTGGCATCTACTGTAGGTACAGGTGTCAATATATGTTGAATACAATGGACAATATATGTATTTACTGTATATGTCTTCATCTTGAGAAGCAGTTGCTCTCAATGGTAATTCTATTTACATTTAAAAAACATATGACAAAGAATCACACTCAATTCTCTCAGCAATTAACCAATGAAAAACACTTACAACAGTGAGCACAAACCTCCAAAGCCTCGTCTTAATCAATGAACATAATGTGAAAACCAGTGAAATGCTCCATATTAAATTAGGCGAGGCTGTTTCATTTGATTGAGCTGATAGGAAACAGAGAGAGGCCTGTTAGAGAGAGCTCCAGAGGAGTGTCAAGGGGCATCCTTGGCAGACTTTTCTCTGCATTTGCCAAATTACAAGATGTAATTAATATCTAAATTAAGAACAGGCGTATTTGCAAGGATTAAAAGAGAACTATTAATTCTATGTCTCGGGGGACCTGATTCCATCTTCCATTCTGCTTCTAAAACATCTGGGTCACAATGAGACAAAACTTTCTAATGCAATGTTCTTTTCTTTTAAGAGTACAGTCTGATTTTCAAACTGAAACAAGATTTTATTTTCTCAGCCCAGATTATTAATATAATTTAAGTTGAGAATCCCAGGATAACAACAAGGACCCAGACTAAGTATTGTACTCCACCAGACACTTAACATGATGTGAAGTGTTGAAGTGTTGGTGACCTATGGTTCAAGGCCAATGGCAGAGGCACCGTCTACTATAAGAGAAGCAGCGGCTATTATGACTGGACTTCGCATTAACAGGATGCTATTTCTGGCTGTCTCTCAAGGAGCTCTGAGCCGGCCATCTGCATTTACAAATCTGAAAACAGTCAACCAGACCCTTAGACAAATCCTTTGAGACTCTCCTTCCCGACCATCTGCAATCGCATGGTAATTATCAAGTTACCGCTCAATGGATGCTCTTCTCAGACAAATAGCAACTGATGTCACCAAGCCACCTAAATCAGCACTACACAGCTTTGTTAAAGGGCAGTATTCAGCAGAATGGTGGCATATTGGGTGACCATGTGTGGGGTCCTTGATACAAGCCCCGCCCGAGGTATATGGTGTCAGAAGTGGGATGTGCATTCAAATCAAATTTGCCATATAGGGTACGATGAGATTCCCCTTACAAGGCGCCAAATCCTAACTTCAGTGACACCTAATTTGCCATGACAATCTGTGGAAAACTCCTTCCAGCAGATCTTCTTTACAATCGGATGCAAATCTGCTGCAGGGGAAGAGGGTTCCACCCCTCATCCTCAGAGTGTGCCAGAGAATCCTATAACTGGCTCAGGCTGAAATTGCATTAAATACTTTTCTGAAAACAAATGATGCTGCTGAGGTTTTTCACTGATACAGCATATTTCAAATTCCATGGAATAGGATAGTGTAGCACAGTTCCTGCTGAATCTTTGCCATCTCTTTTAGCGTTAGTCCTCTGAATTCCCCACTCAGCAGGCATCTTCTCAGACCTTCAGTAAGGTCAACTGGGACCACCATGCTTCCAAACCCTATGAATCATTAAGAATGTGTGTTGACCTACTGAACTTTGCTCACCCTGCTTCACAAAGCGGCCAGCAGTGAACAACTCCGGGACAACACGTTACTATAGTGTCATACTGCACTCTCTCTCTATTGCCTTTAGAACAGAGAACATATGTTGTGTCAGCATGTTTTATTTTCTGTGAGCTATGGGAGGACTGGCAACCCTTTTTCTGGAGTATCGCAGGCAGGTCAGATTTTTTACGTGTCATGTTCAGTGGCGTGTATTTACAGTGGGGAAAAAAGGTATTTAGTCAGCCACCAATTGTGCAAGTTCTCCCACTTAAAAAGATGAGAGAGGCCTGTAATTTTCATCATAGGTACACGTCAACTATGACAGACAAATTGAGAATTTCTTTCTCCAGAAAATCACATTGTAGGATTTTTAATGAATTTATTTGCAAATTATGGTGGAAAATAAGTATTTGGTCACCTACAATCAAGCAAGATTTCTGGCTCTCACAGACCTGTAACTTCTTCTTTAAGAGGCTCCTCTGTCCTCCACTCCTTACCTGTATTAATGGCACCTGTTTGAACTTGTTATCAGTATAAAAGACACCTGTCCACAACCTCAAACAGTCACACTCCAAACTCCACTATGGCCAAGACCAAAGAGCTGTCAAAGGACACCCGAAACAAAATTGTAGACCTGCACCAGGCTGGGAAGACTGAATCTGCAATAGGTAAGCAGCTTGGTTTGAAGAAATCAACTGTGGGAGCAATTTTTAGGAAATGGAAGACATACAAGACTACTGATAATCTCCCTCGATCTGAGGCTCCACGCAAGATCTCACCCCGTGGGGTCAAAATTATCACAAGAACGGTGAGCAAAAATCCCAGAACCACACGGGGGGACCTAGTGAATGACCTGCAGAGAGCTGGGACCAAAGTAACAAAGCCTACCATCGGTAACACACTACGCCGCCAGGGACTCAAATCCTGCAGTGCCAGACGTGTCCCCCTGCTTAAGCCAGTACATGTCCAGGCCCGTCTGAAGTTTGCTAGAGTGCATTTGGATGATCCAGAAGAGGATTGGGAGAATGTCATATGGTCAGATGAAACCAAAATAGAACTTTTTGGTAAAAACTCAACTTGTCGTGTTTGGAGGACAAAGAATGCTGAGTTGCATCCAAAGAACACCATACCTACTGTGAAGCATGGGGGTGGAAACATCATGCTTTGGGGCTGTTTTTCTGCAAAGGGACCAGGACGACTGATCCGTGTAAAGGAAAGAATGAATGGGGCCATGTATCGTGAGATTTTGAGTGAAAACCTCCTTCCATCAGCAAGGGCATTGAAGATGAAACGTGGCTGGGTCTTTCAGCATGACAATGATCCCAAACACACCGCCCGGGCAACGAAGGAGTGGCTTCGTAAGAAGCATTTCAAGGTCCTGGAGTGGCCTAGCCAGTCTCCAGATCTCAACCCCATAGAAAATCTTTGGAGGGAGTTGAAAGTCCGTGTTGCCCAGCGACAGCCCCAAAACATCACTGCTCTAGAGGAGATCTGCATGGAGGAATGGGCCAAAATACCAGCAACAGTGTGTGAAAACCTTGTGAAGACTTACAGAAAACGTTTGACCTGTGTCATTGCCAACAAAGGGTATATAACAAAGTATTGAGAAACTTTTGTTATTGACCAAATACTTATTTTCCACCATCATTTGCAAATAAATTCATAAAAAATCCTACAATGTGATTTTCTGGATTATTTTTTCTCATTTTGTCTGTCATAGTTGACGTGTACCTATGATGAAAATTACAGACCTCTCTCATCTTTTTAAGTGGGAGAACTTGCACAATTGGTGGCTGACTAAATACTTTTTTCCCCCACTGTATGGAGGCCAAGGGAAGCCAGGCTCCCCCCCAAAAAATTAAATAAAATAAAATAATGTATATTTTGTCTCTCTGTGTTTCATACTTTCCTTCAATTCGCAAGAGGCTGAATGTATCTCACAGGAGAAAGCATCAGAACGAGCGAAACAGCGCCCCTCGGTCTCTCTACGTGTAGGCCATCTATCCAGTTGTGGAAAAAGTACCCAATTGTCATACTTGAGTAAAAGTAAAGATACCTTAATAGAAAATGACTCAAGTAAAAGTGAAAGTCACCCAGTAAAATACTACATGAGTAAAAGTCTAAAAGTATTTGGTTTTAAATATACTTAAGTATCAAAAGTAAATGTAATTGCTCAAATATACTTAAGTATCAAAAGTAAAAGTAAAAGTATAAATCATTTCAAATTCTTTATATTAAGCAAACCAGACGGCACCATTTTCTTGTTATTTTAATGTACGGATAGCCAGTGGCATACTTTATAAACTAAGCATGTGTGTTTAGTGAGTCCGCCAGATCAGAGGTAGTAGGATGACCAGGGATGTTCTCTGGAAGTGTGGTGCCAGGAAAGTAACCTCTCACTCAACATCAACAAAACAAAGGAGATGATTGTGGACTTCAGGAAACAGCAGAGGGTGCACCCCCCTATCCACATCGACAGGACCGCAGTGGAGAAGGTGGAAAGCTTCAAGTTCCTTGGCATACACATCACCGACAAACTGAAATGGTGCACACGCATACAGTGTGGTGAAGAAGGCGCAACAGAGCCTCTTCAACCTCAGGAGGCTGAACAAATTCGGCTTAGCACCTAAAACCCTCACAAACTTTTACAGATGCACAATTGAGAGCATCCTGTCGGGCTGTATAACCGCCTGGTGAGGCAAATGCACCGCCCACAACCGCAGGGCTCTCCAGTGGGTGGTGCAGTCTGCCGAACGCATTACCGGGGGCAAACTACCCGCCCTCCAAGACACATACAGCACCCGATGTCACAGGAAGGCCAAAAAGATCATCAAGGACATCAACCACCCGAGCCACTGCCTGTTCACCCCGCTATCATCCAGAAGACGAGGTCAGTACAGGTGCATCAAAGCTGGGACCGAGAGAATGAAAAACAGCTTCTATCTCAAGGCCATTAAATAGCCATCACTAGCACATTAAATGCTGCTACTGCCTATTGAAATCACTGGCCACTTTAAGAAATGGAACACTAGTCACTTTAATAATGTTTACATATCTTGCACTACTCATCTCATATGTACAGTTGAAGTTGGAAGTTTATATACACTTAGGTTGGAGTCATTAAAACTCGTTTTTCAACCACTCCACACATTTCTTGTTAACAAACTAAAGTTTTGCATGACACAAGTACATTTTCCAACAATTGTTTACAGACAGATAATTTCACTTATAATTCACTGTATCACAATTCCAGTGGGTCAGAAGTTTACATACACTAAGTTAACTGTGCCTTTAAACAGTTTGGAAAATTCCAGAAAATGATGTCATGGCTTTAGAAGCTTCTGATAGGCTAATTTAAATCATTTGAGTCAATTGGAGGTGTACCTGTGGATGTATTTCAAGGCCTACCTTCAAACTCAGTGCCTCTTTGCTTGACATCATGGGAAAATCAAAAGAAATCAGCCAAGACGCAGAAAAAAAATGTCTGGTTCATCGTTCGGAGCAATTTCCAAACGCCTGAAGGTACCACGTTCATTTGTACAATCAATAGTACGTAAGTAGAGTGGGGAAAAAAAGTATTTAGTCAGCCACCAATTGTGCAAGTTCTCCCACTTAAAAAGATGAGAGAGGCCTGTAATTTTCATCATAGGTACACGTCAACTATGACAGACAAATTGAGAAAAGAAAATCCAGAAAATCACATTGTAGGATTTTTTATGAATTTATTTGCAAATTATGGTGGAAAATAAGTATTTGGTCACCTACAAACAAGCAAGATTTTTGGCTCTCACAGACCTGTAACTTCTTCTTTAAGAGGCTCCTCTGTCCTCCACTCGTTACCTGTATTAATGGCACCTGTTTGAACTTGTTATCAGTATAAAAGACACCTGTCCACAACCTCAAACAGTCACACTCCAAACTCCACTATGGCCAAGACCAAAGAGCTGTCAAAGGACACCCGAAACAAAATTGTAGACCTGCACCAGGCTGGGAAGACTGAATCTGCAATAGGTAAGCAGCTTGGTTTGAAGAAATCAACTGTGGGAGCAATTATTAAGAAATGGAAGACATACAAGACCACTGATAATCTCCCTCGATCTGGGGCTCCACGCAAGATCTCACCCCGTGGGGTCAAAATGATCACAAGAACGGTGAGCAAAAATCCCAGAACCACACGGGGGGACCTAGTGAATGACCTGCAGAGAGCTGGGACCAAAGTAACAAAGCCTACCATCAGTAACACACTACGCCGCCAGGGACTCAAATCCTGCAGTGCCAGACGTGTCCCCCTGCTTAAGCCAGTACATGTCCAGGCCCGTCTGAAGTTTGCTAGAGTGCATTTGGATGATCCAGAAGAGGATTGGGAGAATGTCATATGGTCAGATGAAACCAAAATAGAACTTTTTGGTAAAAACTCAAGTCGTCGTGTTTGGAGGACAAAGAATGCTGAGTTGCATCCAAAGAACACCATACCTACTGTGAAGCATGGGGGTGGAAACATCATGCTTTGGGGCTGTTTTTCTGCAAAGGGACCAGGACGACTGATCCGTGTAAAGGAAAGAATGAATGGAGCCATGTATCGTGAGATTTTGAGTGAAAACCTCCTTCCATCAGCAAGGGCATTGAAGATGAAACGTGGCTGGGTCTTTCAGCATGACAATGATCCCAAACACACCGCCCGGGCAACGAAGGAGTGGCTTCGTAAGAAGCATTTCAAGGTCCTGGAGTGGCCTAGCCAGTCTCCAGATCTCAACCCCATAGAAAATCTTTGGAGGGAGTTGAAAGTCCGTGTTGCCCAGCGACAGCCCCAAAACATCACTGCTCTAGCGGAGATCTGCATGGAGGAATGGGCCAAAATACCAGCAACAGTGTGTGAAAACCTTGTGAAGACTTACAGAAAACGTTTGACCTGTGTCATTGCCAACAAACGGTATATAACAAAGTATTGAGAAACTTTTGTAATTGACCAAATATTTATTTTCCACCATAATTTGCAAATAAATTCATAAAAAATCCTACAATGTGATTTTTTGATTTTTTTCCCTCATTTTGTCTGTCATAGTTGACGTGTACCTATGATGAAAATTACAGGCCTCTCTCATCTTTTTAAGTGGGAGAACTTGCACAATTGGTGGCTGACTAAATAATTTTTTTCCCCACTGTATAAACACCATGGGACCACGCAGCCGTCATACCGCTCAGGAAGGAGACGCGTTCTGTCTTCTAGAGATGAACGTACCTTTGTGCGAAAAGTGAAAATCAATCCCAGAACAACAGCAAAGGACCTTGTGAAGATGCTGGAGGAAACAGGTACAAAAGTATCTGTATCCACAGTAAAACAAGTCCTATATCGACATAACCTGAAAGGCTGCTCAGCAAGGAAGAAGCCACTGCTCCAAAACCGCCATAAAAAAGCCAGACTACGGTTTGCAACTGCACATGGGGACAAAGATCGTACTTTTTGGGGAAATGTCCTCTGGTCTGATGAAACAAAAGTAGTACTGTTTGGCCATAATGACCATTGTTATGTTTGGAGGAAAAAGGGGGTCGCTTGCAAGCTGAAGAACACCATCCCAACCATGAAGCACGGGGGTGGCAGCATCATTCTGTGGGGGTGCTTTGCTGCAGGAGGGACTGGTGCACTTCACAAAATAGATGGCATCATGAGGAAGGAAAATGTATGTGGAAGTTAAAGCTTGGTCGCAAATGGGTCTTCCAAATGGACAATGACCCCAAGCATACTTCCAAAGTTGTGGCAAAATGGCTTAAGGACAACAAAGTCAAGGTATTGTAGTGGCCATCACAAAGCTCTGACCTCAATCCAATAGAACATTTTGTGGGCAGAACTGAAAAAGCGTGTGCGAGCAAGGAGGCCTACAAACCTGACTCAGTTACACCAGCTCTGTCAGGAGGAATGGGCCAAAATTCACCCAACTTATTGTGGGAAGCTTGTGGAAGGCTACCCGACACGTTTCACCCAAGATAAACAATTTAAAGGCAATGCTACCAAATACTAATTGAGTGTATGACCCACTGGGAATGTGATGAAATAAATAAAAGCTTAAATAAATAATTCTCTCTACTATTATTCTGACATTTCACATTCTTAAAATAAAGTGGTGATCCTAACTGACCTAAGACAGGGAATCTTTACTAGGATTAAATGTCAGAAATTGTGAAAAACTGAGTTTAAACGTATTTGACTAAGGTGTATGTAAACTTCCGACTTCAACTGTAGGTGAGATTTTTCCTGAAATCACTGAAATGGATCAATTAGCTAAGTTGATGAAGTGAAATGCCTTGTTGCAGATATTTTCCTACCAATTGAGACTATAACTTTGTGCAACTTGGTTTGAAATGCAAGTCATTCCCAATTCTCCATCTGACAGAACAAACAGCTGTTGAAATCTACTCTGTGTGTGGGGAAGGAAGGGAAGGTGGGGCGCGGTGGACCTGTCTGCCACTTTCAATACAGTCTCTTTGCATTAGCTTGGGAAATGAGAAGTGTTTGTGTGTGTGTGTGTGTTTGTTTGTGTGTTTGTGTGTGTGTGTGTGTATAAAAGTGTGAGGGACCGGGAATAGTCCCAGCACTCCCCCACCACTCTGACTAGGTGATTGATGCGGGCTGGGCCCGGAGTGTGTTGAGTGGTGAAGGAGGCCAGACAGAGCAGTCTGCCTCCCAGCTACCTGCCATCCGTCACATGTGATCTCAGCAACATCGGCCCAAGCCAGGAGTGGTATCACTTCCAATGGGCCGTAAAATGGGCCGTTTGGACAAGATACATAAACCTTTCCACACAGGGATAAGGAGCTTTAGAAGTGACAGAGAGGTGGATGCTAGGTATTATATGGCATAGTTTATGGATGTATACCTGATATGTATTCTATCATACATTCTGTCATACATTATCATTATAATGATATCCGTTTTTGACCATCTGTTTCCACCTTGCACTTGCGGATGTACAGAGATACCTATATAATGTATTTCAACTATTAATCATAAAAGAAAAGGTATGATGCAGTGGTTGCCGTAGGTCTCCCTACGAGCACAACTGCTCTTTGTTTACACCACAGCTGTGGCAGCTGTCAATCACCCACTCTCTGGCACGCTAATTGCCATGGTGACGTGTGTGACCGGGAGCGGGAGCCTTTTTATTGGAGAGCGTCATGTTGTCACGCCAGAGGGGGCCATCGGTACCGAGAGCTTATGACAGGGTACCTATAGGAGTCAGTAATAAACGGTGGACACACTGGCTCCAGCACAAACACATTATACAATAAGTATTGCCTGCAGGAAAACTTACACATTTGGTTCACAGTATATGGCTCCACAAATATACTGTAGAGCTGGGACGATAAACAGAAAATTATTGACACCGGCCACTTATCGAGGGCATTTTACTAATATCGATAATCACAGTAAATAGCCTATACTAGAGAAATATAAAGTTTGAAATTAAATAAGTCTGCTAATATGGGCTAAAACACACACACAAAAACACACACACTTTCACATGACATATAAGAGGGTCTCCTCATTCACGTCTCTCTGACATTGAATGGGGGAATAAAAACATACTGCGATTGGGCTAATTGATACAGAAGCCTTCCTATTTCCACCTGCTCAGTAGGTACACTGCTAGATCATTAGACCTTTACCCATAAACCCCTTCTCTTTGAATTAAGCCCACACTCCTCCGGTCAAACACAGCGCCTCATCAACTCTCTAATAGGGCTCTGGATGTGGACTGAGTGATCCCTCCAAGTCTTCATGCAAAGCACAGAGGAACGAATGCTCATCATACAGTGGTTACTGCTGAGGAACCTATATGGTATATGGCATGGTATTTTGGGGGGAGTTAAAGGGAAATGTCAACAATTTTCAACTTCATATTCATCCTCTCCAGCACCACCCCAACATCAACATATGTGAAAATTGTGCATTTCTATGTTTTGTAATACAAAAGGTAGAGGAAGATAAGTGTTTCCAATGACATCATCAACCAATTAGTAGACAATTAGTAGGCAATGTCTACTCACAATTGGTTAAAATCACACAATGCACACCAATGATGTCATTGGAAACACTCATCTTCGTCTATATCTTTTACTACAAAACCTAGAATTTCAAAATGTTCACATATGTTGATGTTGGGGTGGTGCTGGAGATGATGAATATGAAGTTGAAACCTTTTCAATGTTCACTTTAAGGTAAAAAAGTGCTGTGGGAGTTATCATGTTGAAGGAGATTTTAGCGTGATCGTGGACCTCCATATAGAAGACATTCAAAGTAACACTGATAGTTATATGGTAATGATGATCATAGTGATAATGGCTATGATGTCCTGTCATAAGCCATTCGGCTCGCTCCCAAGCCAAATTCTATGGCTACACCAATGACAAGGTGACATTTCAAGATTTTACTTATCCCATTGTTTTCATGAGATACTGAAATAAGATCCAGCACGCTATAACCTTCATACATGTAGCTTTTTTAGGAGGTCCATGCATTTCTATGACATTTATAAATGCAACAATTCCAGGCATGATGTCGAAATGTGTGTGTGTGTGTGCGTGTGTGCGTGCTTGCGTGCGTGCGTGCGTGCGTGTGTGCGTGTGTGCGTGTGTGTGTGTGTGTGTGTGTGTGTGTGTGTGTGTGTGTGTGTTTGTGTGTGTGTGCTTCAGCTAAGATGCCAGCTCAGACTACAGTATGTGTGAAGGCTCGGGGGAAATAAGAGGATATTAAGCCAGTGCATGTTTTGTTTGTTAGAAGAGAAAAACAGCAGGAGGAGTTTTGTGAGAATTTCTAAACATAGCACCATCTTGACACCACACTTATTCTCATTAAATACATTCTGATAAACACAAACACAAACACACACACACACACACACACACACACACCTTTGAGCAGTCTGGTCTGCAAGAGGCAATGCCCTGGGTAATGTCCAACGGCCAGCCTCTAAACGGCACTGAGATAACCACTGAGACCAACACTGAGCTAAACAGCCTACCATGCAAGGACTGTGGCCACTAGCACAGACAGCTTGTGACATATTGCTCTGATCATCCACACATATCAACACACACACGCACACACACTCTTAAAAACGTAGAGTAGGCGTACATACGCTGATAAGCATAGGGGCATGGAGAGCAGAGATGAGGAGAGAGTAGGCAGAGGATGGACACCCACTCTCAGCCTTCTGACAGGCCCATAACAGCCCCAGGGGGGAGAAGGCCTAAATCGTTTCATGGCTGATATAGTAAAGCTCAGGCCCATCATAATTATGCAGTGTGGGGAGATACTGAGCTGTCCTCCACTGACCTGACCCATTGTCTCTCATTATAGTGCTTTCTTTCTTTCTTTTTCTATTTGCTGTATTGCGATGGCTTTTTGCTGAAGCCAACAGTGTATAGTTTCTTGTTCAGGTACACCAACAACTTGCATTTAATTACCAGCCAAGGTTTAAGATCAAATCCCATTCGTATTTAAACTCAAGAGCTCTGGACTTGCAGTATCTGAAAACCCTTCTATCATCCCATACTTCCCTGACTGAATCTGTTTCCTTGCTGCTTTAGCTTTCTGCTTCATACACAGACATGGGAAACTAAAATGTGAAAGTATGCCTGAGGGCATGTGTATTCAAGTCTTCAAAGCATTTTCATGTAAATTCTGAGTTCCAACATTATCCACACGGCCAATTAACGGGACAGTGCTTAAGGAAGGCCCGTACAGACAAGGCCGGAGGCTACTGTTAAATCCACACGTGTTCTGTGATCTCTCCACTAACAGTATCACGGGCAACAGCCCAAATGTTACATTTGATGTTTTTATCTGGCTGGCCCTGTGGAGTTATGGAGTTATGGAAATGTTATTTCTCAGCGGTGTCCACTTTGGACTTTGAGCTCTGCGAATATCATTGGGGTCCCATTACCGTGCCTGGCTAATTCATACAATAGGGTCTGATACAAAAGACTGGTTGCGCTAAAATGTTCAAAATAATTTTCTATCCCTTCCAACCCAAATCTCTCACACATGTGATACACCCCAGTGTGTCATAACAGGCAGAGCAAATCATTGTTGTATTGTGAGTAATCATTGTTGTATGCTTACTCACAATCCCTTTGCTCAGTGTCACTGTCTGGCCCCTAATCAGTTGTACTGTAGATTGGGGGTGGGGGGAGGAGGAGTTCTCACAGAGAGAAGCAGGGGCCCTCATTCGTTGACATAGGGCCCTACTTGGGACTCCCGGCCCTCAGTATGACACAATGTTTATAACGCAGGGAAATCCCTCCGGAACAGGAGAATTCGCTATGTTTATCGAGCAATCTGGAACTAAGGCTGGAGATGAGAGAGTAAGCCCTTTTTTTTTATCCGTGTAGAAGGAGAACCAAGGCGGAGAAGCTGTCACTGTTATTAACAGAAAAATATGTTACTCACTGATGTTCTGCTAACATATCCCCTTCTTTCCCAGGGCTGCATGGGGGAGTATATGTATTCCACATCAAACAAAGACAAAGTAACGTCTTTGAGAAAGCATAGTTAGACTACAAAAAACCAATGATTTGCTTTATCTCAGTTGATCAATGATGACTGTGATTAGCATGTTTCTTTATATTTCTCGTACATGTGTTACATTTTGATTCTTTGTTTTGCTAATTATTTATTTAGTATTTACAGTACGTTTTGATACATTGTAATTCAATTTTGTCCTATTTAGTGCTAAATCCAACACATTCTATGTACATTATCGGGGGCAAAATGGCTAGCTTCAAGTACCCGAATCACAAGTTTGGCATCATGTAGGCCTATTTGTGTCACAGGAACCCATGGGATCTCAACTTAATATTCCACTTCATATTCAGAGAGCGCCAGCCTTGGCTGAACTATCTCAAAGTGTCTTTGGCTGGCTTTTGTGTGAGCTGTCAGTGTAATTGCTAGATAATTGTGGAGAAAAGCCGTTTTCTCCTGCTCTTTGAAAGGTAATTTGTGGGTCTTGCCTGAAGACAAAGTCAACAAAAGCTGGATTAAATTGTTGATGTATTCAATAGTTTTTTCTATTGTCTGTGTTTGATGCTCATTTTCGGGAGGGGGTGGGTCCCATCACTCACTTATACTAATTCATCCTTTGTTTGCTATTTCTGCAGCAATCGATTTTGCCTCAACTAAAGTGAAGTCCTTACCATACCCTTGTAGACCTTTAATTGGTTATCTCATTAAAAACACACTCAATTAGAGAGACGATAAATCCAATGTCCAATGATGCTACTCAGCTAATGCTAATGCTAACACTGCAAAGCCCTACCCTTCGAGAATGCTCAGTGTCTCTAAGAGCTCCCCTTTGGGTGGACACCCAGACAGGATCTAAACGGCATTAGCCAATTATAGCATGTTATTTTGACACCCATTTTGGCTGGGTCTGGTTGCTACAGGTTGCTGGTGAGCACACCAGATGAACTGTCCTGCGTTGACATGAAGATGGATCACTTCTTTTCACAGCTATCAGTGTAAGGCAGGCCTCTGTCTCATGCTATTACACTGAGGCCATGGGGATGCATACTGCATCTCTCTATCTGAACTTGTGAAACAGTGAGGCCAATACCACATCATCATTGGTTACCACCACTAAACATTATAAATTATCAGGTACCTTGAATTTATAAGTGATACTTCCCATAAATCCATTATAGCCTTACTAAACATTCAATAGATAGATATTGATAGAAGCCAGTGCTTCTATCAAACAGCTTTTCAACATTGGAACTGCGGTGCCATCATAAGTCTTCCCAAATGTATCACTGAGAAAGATTACTATTAATGGAGCAGACTGAGGCATGTTGGTTTCTCATTCCTCTTCATGGAGTTTGTGTTAGCACAGGGCAGCAGGTCGCTGGAACACAGATTGCCTTATTAATTCAGAAGCACGAGGGGGACAGGGAACACCACAGCATGATAGAGATGACAGTGTGAGGCAATGATAACCTTGTGAACCAAGGTGAGAATTAACCAAAAAACACATTCAAAGAAAAGACCTGAAAAGGCAGAAGTGGCTTATCCACTCAGGAACTATAAAGTTGGTCGTGGCACACTGGAAAGACTAAGCTTGTCTCTCAATATGCATACTACCGTGCTCCACACTGTCATGCTCTGAGCTCATTCTCTGAGGACGTTCTCTTGCGTATGTTCTTGTGAGGACGAGAGTGTGGAGAAAGCAACACATTTTACATTTGAGAAGCACTCGCAGATGAAACAAAATGGCTACATTAAGCAAACACAAAAGTTTAACTTCATAATTATCAGCTAGCTATATGTGAATTATTTTAATCTAGCTAGCTAGCTAGTTTTACATGTAAAAAACAACCTAAAACTAATCCAACTGGGCAAATCCAGGTTGAACCAACGTTGTTTACACATCATTTCAACAACAAACATTCAATGTGATGACATAGACGGGTTGGTTGTTTAGCAACAAAACCGAGGTGTGCGCAACTATGGGGCAAAACTCAGTATGTCTCCCGAGTGGCGCAGTGGTCTAAGGCACTGCATCGCAGTGCTAGCTGTGCCACTAGAGATCCTGGTTTGAATCCAGGCTCTGTCGTAGCCGGCCGCGACCAGGAGACCCATGGGGCGGCGCACAATTGGCCCAGCGTCGTCCAGGGTAGGGGAGGGAATGGCCGGCAGGGATGTAGCTCTGTTGGTAGAGCATGGTGTTTGCAACGCCAGGGTTGTGGGTTCGATTCCAGTATGAAAAAAACTCACTAACTGTAAGTTGCTCTGGATAAGAGCGTCCGCTAAATGACTAAAATGTAAATGTAAATGTAAAAACAGAAGGGGTTGGCTTAGATTGTTGACAACATGTACGCTATATTTCGTCTCCGATGTTTATTGAAAACATAAATACATTTGCACAATGAGCACTTTTTGTCTCTCAAATACATCGTTACAGTTGTTGGTTAGTTAGCGACCAAATTTTTTGCCATACTAGCATTGGACTGAATCAGTCAAAACACCTCAAAACAAGACATGGTATCAATAACAAGATGAAACAATCTGAAACTAGCCACTTATGATTCCCCACATTGCAGTTTCTTGCCATTTTGCTAACAATCTGGCCATCCAGAATCACAACAACACGCTGACCTCTGCCCCATGGAACCACGCATATCGTTTTCGTGACATTGTCAGCTAACCCATCTATTGAATCAACGTGTAAAACTGATTGGATTTGCAAAAAGTCATCACCGTAAGGGAATTTCCTATTTTTTTCACACAACTTTCAACCTATATTCAATGACATGGTGAAATTTTTTGTTGATTTCACGTTGAATTCACTTTAGTTGACAACTCAACCAAATGTAAACAAAACTAGATGTTAAATTGACATCTGTGACCAGTGGGATGTTTCTATGTAGTATGCAGGGTAGATTGTCAACGTTAGCTACAAATTCTTCATGGGTAGCTAGCTAGCTACCAATTCTTCGTCAGTTAGCCTACGATCTATGCACACTACAGTGGATATTTTAGGGAGTTAAACATGTCAAAATGAACACAGCATGTATTTATTAACATATCAAGATAAAATATTTAAGTTAGGCAACATAAAGTATATAAAATGTGAGTGGGCAACTTTTCATTACGACGTAAGAGAATAATTTTCTCTCGCTTCATCAAAAAAAAAAAAACAGCCGTCATCATTTTTAATACAT
The DNA here is from genome assembly GCF_964263955.1 of Coregonus lavaretus. Lineage (NCBI taxonomy): Eukaryota > Metazoa > Chordata > Actinopteri > Salmoniformes > Salmonidae > Coregonus > Coregonus lavaretus. The sequence continues at coordinate 13,820,264 of NC_139989.1, forward strand.
TTACATGCGTTGTTTTTTATGTGGTTGCGTCATATTACGTTAACAATCCTGGGAATATTTCAGTTGAAGCTTGCTTTGATGCATGCTTCTTAATGTGTACAAATGGAGTAAGCATCTGAGAACTGCCCTCGGTGCTCTGTTTCCCATACTTTGAAAGACCAATCCCTGCTCCAATTTTTGTGTTCGACACACGGAAGTATGCATATTGAGAAACACTTGAAGTCTTTGTTCAAATATCCACACTAGCATACTACCTAGAATGAGGCAATGCATTTGACATTCTAAGTGATATCCTAGTATGGACATGAGGATGTAGCCTTAGACTTTATGTTTCAAAAACAGCACATATCAGAACTCAAGTTCCATGAAACACTGGGTTAACTCACTGCCAGGGTTGGGGTCAATTCCATTTAAATTCCAGTCAATTCCAAAAGAAAACCAAATTGCAATTCCAATGTTTCCTCATTGAAAAGCATTGAAAATGATTTGAATTTGAATTTCAGTGTACTTTCTGAATTGACTGGAATTGAAATGGAATTGACCCCAAACCTGCTCACTGTTGCCTGTTGATTTGAGGCCAGCCAGTGCAGCCAGGCACTGAGCACGACCACTTCTCCACAGCCAGTCTTTGTAACTGAGAGCCTTGTGAAGCCTACAGTCACTGTTATTCTGCTGGGTCAATCATTCAGGCTATGTGTCACTGCTTCCACTGGGCTCCAGCAGCCAGTCCCTGAGGGCTTCACCACTTGTTCTGTGCAATAAGCTAAGTGATTGAGACAATCATCATCATCTTTATGTATTTGCATGAAAGGGACCCCCGGGGCAAAGTTCAAGACTTTTGAAGAACACCGAAGCAAACGAATGAAAGTGCCATTATTAGGAGATGGGGGAAAAAGGGAAAAAGGAAAATGTCAAGTATGACAGGTTTGTCTCCTATTTGCTTCCTGATTGAAGGCCTATCTTGTTTGTAAAAAATGTATGCAGCGATAGCAAGTACATTATGGCTCACTAGTATGGCTGCAAACATTGTGTATCCATTAGATTATATATATAGATATACATATATATATACGGTACCAGTCAAAAGTTTGGACACACCTGCTCATTCAAGGGTTTTTCTTTATTTTTACTATTTTCTACATTGAAGAATAATAATGAAGACATTAAAACTAAGAAATAACACATATGGAATCATGTAGTAACCAAAAAAGTGTTGAACAAATCAAACTATATCTTATATTTGAGGTTCTTCAAATAGCCACCATTTGCCTTGATGACAGCTTTGCACACTCTTGGCATTCTCTCAACCAGCTTCATCTGGAATGCTTTTCCAACAGTCTTGAAGGAATTCCCACATACAGTGAGGGAAAAAAGTATTTGATCCCCTGCTGATTTTGTACGTTTGCCCACTGACAAAGAAATGATCAGTCTATAATTTTAATGGTAGGTTTATTTGAACAGTGAGAGACAGAATTACAACAACAAAATCCAGAAAAACGCATGTCAAAAATGTTATGAATTGATTTGCATTTTAATAAGAGAAATAAGTATTTGACCCCTCTGCAAAACATGACTTAGTACTTGGTGGCAAAACCCTTGTTGGCAATCACAGAGGTCAGACGTTTCTTGTAGTTGGCTACCAGGTTTGCACACATCTCAGGAGGGATTTTGTCCCACTCCTCTTTGCAGATCTTCTCCAAGTCATTAAGGTTTCGAGGCTGACGTTTGGCAACTCAAACCTTCAGCTCCCTCCACAGATTTTCTATGGGATTAAGGTCTGGAGACTGGCTAGGCCACTCCAGGACCTTCATGTGCTTCTTCTTGAGCCACTCCTTTGTTGCCTCGGCCGTGTGTTTTGGGTCATTGTCATGCTGGAATACCCATCCACGACCCATTTTCAATGCCCTGGCTGAGGGAAGGAGGTTCTCACCCAAGATTTGACGGTACATGGCCCCGTCCATCGTCCCTTTGATGCGGTGAAGTTGTCCTGTCCCCTTAGCAGAAAAACACCCCCAAAGCATAATGTTTCCACCTCCATGTTTGACGGTGGGGATGGTGTTCTTGGAGTCATAGGCAGCATTCCTCCTCCTCCAAACACGGTGAGTTGAGTTGATGCCAAAGAGCTACATTTTGGTCTCATCTGACCACAACACTTTCACCCAGTTCTCCTCTGAATCATTCAGATGTTCATTGGCAAACTTCAGATGGGCATGTATATGTGCTTTCTTGAGCAGGGGGACCTTGCGGGCGCTGCAGGATTTCAGTCCTTCACGGCGTAGTGTGTTACCAATTGCTTTCTTGGTGACTGTCACGAACGTCGTATGAAGGAGTGGACCAAAGCGCAGCGTTAGTTGCGAACATACTTGCTTTATTTAATTAAAGCATACACACGAAATAACAAAACAATAAACGACTCGTGAAGTCCTCAGTGACAATGACCGAACACGGAACAAAAACCCACAAACACAAAGTGAAACACAGACAGTAAAATATGGCTCCCAATCAGAGACAACCAGCACACAGCTGACACTCGTTGCCTCTGATTGGGAGTCACTCAGTCAAACATAGAAATAAACAACCTAGAACACCCAACATAGAAACAGAAAACATAGAATGAACACACCCTGGCTCAACATAATGAGTCCCAGAGCCAGGGTGTGACAGTGACTATGGTCCCAGCTGTCTTGAGATCATTGACAAGATCCTCCCGTGTAGTTCTGGGCTGATTCCTCACCGTTCTCATGATCATTGCAACTCCACGATCTTGCATGGAGCCCCAGGCCGAGGGAGACTGACAGTTCTTTTGTGTTTCTTCCATTTGCGAATAATCGCACCAACTGTTGTCACCTTCTCACCAAGCTGCTTGGCGATGGTCTTGTAGCCCATTCCAGCCTTGTGTAGGTCTTCAATCTTGTCCCTGACATCCTTGGAGAGCTCTTTGGACTTGGCCATGGTGGAGAGTTTGGAATCTGATTGATTGATTGCTTCTGTGGACAGGTGTCTTTTATACAGGTAACAAACTGAGATTAGGAGCACTTCCTTTAAGAGTGTGCTCCTAATCTCAGCTCGTTACCTGTATAAAAGACACCTGGGAGCCAGAAATCTTTCTGATTGAGAGGGGGTCAAATACTTATTTCCCTCATTAAAATGTAAATCAATTTATAACATTATTGACATGCGTTTTTCTGGATTTTTGTTTTGTTATTGTGTCTCTCACTGTTCAAATAAACCTACCATTAAAATAATAGACTGATCATTTCTTTGTCAGTGGGCAAACGTACAAAATCAGCAGGGGATCAAATACTTTTTTCCCTCACTGTATGCTGAGCACTTCTTGGCTGCTTTTCCTTCACTCTGCGGTCCGACTCATCCCAAACCATCTCAATTTGGTTGTGGAGGCCAGGTCATCTGATGCAGCACTCCATCACTCTCCTTCTTGGTGAAATAGTCCTTACACAGCCTAGGGTGTGTTGGGTTATTGTCCTGTTGAAAAACAAATTATAGTCCCACTAAGCCCAAACCAGATGTGATGGCGTATCGCTGCAGAATGCTGTGGTAGCCATGCTGGTTAAGTGTGCCTTGAATTCTAAATAAATCACAGACAGTGTCACCAGCAATGCACCCCCACACCATAAAACCTCCTCCTTCATGCTTTACGGTGGGAACTATACATGCGGAGATCGTCCATTCACCCACACTGCGTCTCACAAAGACACGACAGTTGGAACCAAAAATCTCCAATTTGGACTCCAGACCAAAGGACACATTTCCACCAGTCTAATGTCCATTGCTCGTGTTTCTTGGCCCAAGCAAGTATCTTATTCTTATTGGTGTCCTTTCGTAGTGGTTTCTTTGCAGCAATTCGACCATGAAGGCCTGATTCACACAGTCTCCTCTGAACAGTTGATGTTGAGGTGTGTCTGTGACTTGAACTCTGTGAAGCATTTATTTGGGCTGCAATTTCTGAGGCTTGTAACTCTAATGAACTTATCCTCTGCAGCAGAGGTAACTCTGGGTCTTCCATTCCTGTGGCGGTCCTAATGAGAGCCAGTTTCATCATAGCGCTTGATAGTTTTTGCGAGTGCACTTGAAGAAAATTTCAAAGTTCTTGACATTTTCGGTAATGACTGACCTTCATGTCTTAAAGTAATGATGGACTGTCATTTCTCTTTGCTTATTTGAGCTGTTCTTGCCATAATATGGACTTGGTCTTTTACCAAGCAGGGTTATCTTCTGTATACCCCCCCTACATCGTCACAACACAACTGATTAGCTCAAACGAAGGAAAGAAATTGCACAAATTAACTTTTAAGAAGGCACACCTGTTAATCGAAATGCATTCCAGGTGACTACCTCATGAAGCTGGTTGAGAGAATGCCAAGAGTGTGCAAAGCTGTCATCAAGGCAAAGGGTGGCTATTTGAAAAATCTAAAATCTAAAATATATTTTGATTTGTTTAACACTTTTTTGGTTACTACATGATTCCATATGTGTTATTTCATAGTTTTGATGTCTTCACTATTATTCTATAATGTAGAAAATAGTACAAATAAAGAAAAACCCTTGAATGAGTAGGTGTCCAAACTTTTAACTGGTACTGTATATATACTGTATTTAATACATTTCATATGCATTGAGTCTTTACAGCATTACTGATACAACTTTATAGAGATCCAATCGGTCTAAGTAGCCTGGCTGTTAAGCTAATGGATGGTTGGTTCACAGCCTAGAATCCATGACCAAATTGATTGTCATATATTGTCCTTGACAGGCCAAGTAACATTGGCATTGGCCTAAGCAGTCTGATTGATGCTTCCACCCTGTATGCATTGGCCTTCCTGGTATTCAACTGTGATATAAATGTATTTACAAATGTTAACTGAATAAAGTTTGGTCACCCCTTTTCCTAGCCTGGTGTAGCAGCCGGTGATAGCTAGCTACAGATGTAGTTTGAGCCAGTTTGCTACAGCAGGAAAATAATCCTGCAGCAACAGGAAATGTGAATTATTATGTGGATTATAATTAATTGACATTTTTTAATGGATTGATACATTTTTCGTAAGGGAAAATCAAGTTTGAAATTCCAAAGTGGAATCTACAAACTTCAGAAGCCTTTTTTAACCTCAAATACACTACAAGTTTTAAATGTCCTGCATTGCAGGAAAGTTCTCCTGCTACAAGGTGATCAAATTAAGATCCTACATCTCTAATGCACCATCTGGTAGAATGGAATGTAATTATTTGGAAAGGCTCCTCCCAGGACCGCTGCAAGACGGAATGTTGAATAAAATGACATTTGAACTCACTCTACCGGTTGTCTGGGTGGATGGTCCTTTTGCTGCTAGGAATTTGAGACAATATATCCACAGGAAAGTATTATTAAACCAACTTTTAAAAACGTTGGTAGTGCGTTCAGATTTCTATCACCTGAAGCATGCGCAAAACTAGCTAGCTATCACTGGCTGGTCCACCAGGCTACCCTTTTCCAAATATTACTTCCTCATGCCTTGCTCTCATTTTCATTGCAAAGGAAAAGGCACAACACTCGCTCACCATTAAAATATATATATTTTATTTAAGTAAGATTAAAATATAAACTTTTCGGACTACAATGGCCTTAATCAGAGTGCTGTTATTTTCATAAACAGACCATAAGCAGAAATGTAAGCCGGAAGAGGTAAAAAAAATCTAACATCTGACATTAACTCGGGTGGATCTCAGAATTCAGAATGAGTAGGATGATTGTACAAGGAGACTTGGTGGATGCAAACATTTCAATACAGATGTAAGTATGTTGATGTTTGAAAGGAGAAGACAGTGTGAATAACTTTAACTGATCATTGTGGTTGTTTTCTGATTCTAAGAGGCCTCAGAGAAACTGCTCCTGAGCCACCATGCAGCGAAGCCCCCCTCATTACCACCACGTCTCTTTGAAGACGTATCTCCTTCATGACACTTCTAAAAGACAGGCAAGGAGAAAAGGCTTGCTAAATATGTACTTTTAACAAACTTCACGATAGAGAACACAACTGTGCATGCACGCACAAACACACATACACACACACAACCACTGATTATTTAAGATATTACAAAGGTAAAACATATTACGGCTTATGCAATCCACTGTGTGTTGTTTGGCAGTCAGTTATGTTACAAAACAGCTCCTTCAAATGCTCATATTTGCCCAGTCTACTTTACGTAAAGGTTGGCAAAAAAAAAAGGATAGTGAAAATGATCAATAAGGACAAAAGCTGGATGAGTCAGTGGGAATAGATCGATTCAAACGGATATGGGGGTTGGGTCTTAAAATAACGATGTCTGGCAGAAAATAAACATTGGTTGTTGTTGTCGGGTTGTTGCTGTTTCTTTGGGTCTTCTTTTTCAGACAGAGAGACAGACTGGGCCTCATTTTGTTTTTTCTCTCTGTGATGAATCAAACATCCGTCTGCCTCCATCTCAGTTTGGGCTAGTTGCATGCTTGGCTGGCCAAACAGCAGCTTGAACAGTGGGGTAAGATATGGGTGGGGTGCTGTATTAACCCCTTACATTGTCAAACATTCAATGAAGGGAAACAATCAATTACACTGGCACTATTGTAGGAAGAAAGGAGGAAAATAGCTAACATATAAATACCATTATTTGGATAGAGGGGGATACATTGATGATAATTGGGAAATAAGACACTTCAGTCGAAGAAGTACCCTTTGCCAAACAATCTTTTCAATTGCAAATAGCAAATATAGCTGCGAGCAGCAAAGAACAGGGTTCACAGGATGACAGAAAGGACAAAATAGCAATTGTATAACAAAGCAAGCACTCTATCATATAGGAACGATCTTCCTTTATGTAAAATCATCTCTCAAAACATCGAATTTTTCAATTTAAATTATTATATAAAATTATTGCTACCAATAGAATGTTATTTGTATGGGGGATACAATCTTCCCAGCTCTGCAGATTTGGCTGTGAAGAGACAGAATCATTAGATTATTTGTTTTGGTACTGTCCATTTGTAGCTTGTTTCTGGACACAGATTCAGGAATGGCTGAAGGATTGCAATATTTGCATGGAGCTGACCCTGCAGATAGCACTACTGGGTGATCTGAAAAGTCATAGTCAATCGATCAATAATATAATAATACTTTTAGCAAAGATGTTTATTTTCAATTCACAAACTGTAGAAACAATGAGAATACAAAAGGTTCAGAACTTTTGTAAAACATCACAGTACAGTTGAAAAATATATGGCAAATAGAAATCCAATATGGATGGTGTTAAGAGATAGATGGGAGGTGTTGAATGGAGCTGAAGGATGGGACTAATAACAACAACTGACGAATGTGAAGTTTAGTCTTGTGCTGTAGGTTGGTTATCTTTGAATGCAGCAGGTAATCTTCTAAGGACATATACAGTGGGGGAAAAAAGTATTTAGTCAGCCAGCAATTGTGCAAGTACTCCCACTTAAAAAGATGAGAGAGGCCTGTAATTTTCATCATAGGTACACGTCAACTATGACAGACAAATTGAGAAAAGAAAATCCAGAAAATCACATTGTAGGATTTTTAATGAATTTATTTGCAAATTATGGTGGAAAATAAGTATTTGGTCACCTACAAACAAGCAAGATTTCTGGCTCTCACAGACCTGTAACTTCTTCTTTAATAGGCTCCTCTGTCCTCCACTTGTTACCTGTATTAATGGCACCTGTTTGAACTTGTTATCAGTATAAAAGACACCTGTCCACAACCTCAAACAGTCACACTCCAAACTCCACTATGGCCAAGACCAAAGAGCTGTCAAAGGACACCAGAAACAAAATTGTAGACCTGCACCAGGCTGGGAAGACTGAATCTGCAATAGGTAAGCAGCTTGGTTTGAAGAAATCAACTGTGGGAGCAATTATTAGGAAATGGAAGACATACAAGACCATTGATAATCTCCCTCGATCTGGGGCTCCACGCAAGATCTCACCCCGTGGGGTCAAAATGATCACAAGAACGGTGAGCAAAAATCCCAGAACCACACGGGGGGACCTAGTGAATGACCTGCAGAGAGCTGGGACCAAAGTAACAAAGCCTACCATCAGTAACACACTATGCCACCAGGGACTCAAATCCTGCAGTGCCAGACGTGTCCCCCTGCTTAAGGCAGTACATGTCCAGGCCCGTCTGAAGTTTGCTAGAGTACATTTGGATGATCCAGAAGAGGATTGGGAGAATATCATATGGTCAGATGAAACTAAAATATAACTTTTTGGTAAAAACTCAACTCGTCGTGTTTGGAGGACAAAGAATGCTGAGTTGCATCCAAAGAACACCATACCTACTGTGAAGCATGGGGGTGGAAACATCATGCTTTGGGGCTGTTTTTCTGCAAAGGGACCAGGACGACTGATCCGTGTAAAGGAAAGAATGAATGGGGCCATGTATCGTGAGATTTTGAGTGAAAACCTCCTTCCATCAGCAAGGGCATTGAAGATGAAACGTGGCTGGGTCTTTCAGCATGACAATGATCCCAAACACACCGCCCGGGCAACGAAGGAGTGGCTTCGTAAGAAGCATTTCAAGGTCCTGGAGTGGCCTAGCCAGTCTCCAGATCTCAACCCCATAGAAAATCTTTGGAGGGAGTTGAAAGTCTGTGTTGCCCAGCGACAGCCCCAAAACATCACTGCTCTTGAGGAGATCTGCATGGAGGAATGGGCCAAAATACCAGCAACAGTGTGTGAAAACCTTGTGAAGACTTACAGAAAACGTTTGACCTGTGTCATTGCCAACAAAGGGTATATAACAAAGTATTGAGAAACTTTTGTTATTGACCAAATACTTATTTTCCACCATAATTTGCAAATAAATTCATTAAAAATCCTACAATGTGATTTTCTGGATTTTTTTTCTCTCAATTTGTCTGTCATAGTTGACGTGTACCTATGATGAAATTGACAGGCCTCTCTCATCTTTTTAAGTGGGAGAACTTGCACAATTGGTGGCTGACTAAATACTTTTTTCCCCCACTGTACATAAGGTTTACATACCAAATTTCATGGCCCCATGTCCATCGGTTCAGCCCTTATAGTCCTATATGATGCCATCTAGTGGTGTAGCGTGGCCGACTTTGAATGCAGCAACTAATCATTCTCAAATTCACTAGAGGCTAGCGTTAGCGCATTGACCGGAAGTCTATGGGTAACTGCTAGCATGCTAGTAGATACCCATAGACTTCCAGTCATTGTGCTAACGCTAGCCTCTAGTGAATTTGGCTCGCAAAACTACAGTACCTCTAACTTCCTTCATACTGGACACAGAGACATAAAAATGGTATCCACGAGTTCATCTGTCTCATTGCCAAAACCACGAAATATCCCTTTAAACATGTCCCATTGAGTCCCAATGAGACCAATGTCTCAAAAGCAGCAAACAATTACACATTAAAAGTTAGACACAAATACTTCAATTAAGACTGTATTTTATAAGACAATTTATCGCAGATACAAATTTCCAGGTACAGTGAATTCGGAAAATATTCAGACCCCTTGACGTTTTCCAAATTTTGTTACATTTCAGCCTTATTCTAAAATGGATTAAATTGTTTTTTTCCCTCATCAATCTACATACAATACCCCATAATGACAAAGCAAAAACAGGTTAATACTGAAATATCACATTTACATAAGTATTCAGACCCTTTACTCAGTACATTGTTGAAGCACCTTTGGCAGCAATTACATCCTCGAGTCTTCTTGGGTGTGACGCTACAAGCTTGGCACACCTGTATTTGGGACATTTCTCCCATTCTTCTCTGTAGATCCTCTGAAGCACTGTCAGGTTGGATGGGGAGCGTTGCTGCACAGCTATTTTCAGGTCTCTCCAGAGATGTTAGATCGGGTTCAAGTCCGGGCTCTGGCTGGGCCACTCAAGGATATTCAGAGACTTGTCCCGAAGCCACTCCTGCATTGTCTTGGCTGTGTGCTTAGGGTCATTGTCCTGTTGGAAGGTGAACTTTCGCCCCCAGTCTGAGGTCTTGAGTGCTCTGGAGCAGGTTTTCATCAAGGACCGCTCTGTACTTTGCTCCATTCATCTTTCCCTCGATCCTGACTAGTCTACTAGTCCCTGCCGCTGAAAAACATCCCCACAGTATGATGCTGCCACCACCATGCTTCACTGTAGGGATGGTGCCAGGTTTCCTCCAGACGTGACACTTGGCATTCAGGCCAAGGAGTTCAATATTGGTTTCATCAGACCAGAGAATTTTGTTTCTCATGGTCTGAGAGTCCTTTAGGTGCCTTTTGGCAAACTCCAAGCAGGCTGTCATGTGCCTTTTACTGAGGAGTGGCTTCCGTCTGGCTACTCTACCATAAAGGCCTGATTGGTGGATTGCTGCAGAGATGGTTGTCCTTCTGGAAGGTTCTCCCATCTCCACATAGGAACTCTGGAGCTCTGTCAGAGTGACCATCGGGTTCTTGGTCACCTCCCTGACCAAGGCCCTTCTCCCCTGTCAGCTTTGTGGAGTACAGCTTAAAGTGGTCCTATGGACAGATACTCCAATCTCCGCTGTGGAGCTTTGCTGCTCCTTCAGGGTTATCTTTGGTCTCTTTGTTGCCTCTCTGATTAATGCCCTCCTTGCCTGGTCCGTGAGTTTTGGTGGGCGGCCCTCTCTTGGCAGGTTTGTTGTGGTGCCATATTCTTTCCATTTTTTAATAATGGATTTAATGGTGCTCCGTGGGATGTTCAAAGTTTCTGATATTTTTTTATAACCCAACCCTGATCTGTACTTCTCCACAACTTTGTCCGTGACCTGTTTGGAGAGCTCCTTGATCTTCATGGTGCCGCTTGCTTGGTGGTGCCCCTTGCTTAGTGGTGTTGCAGACTCTGGGGCCTTTCAGAACAGGTGTGGATATATACTGAGATCATGTGACAGATCATGTGACACTTAGATTGCACACAGGTGGACTTTATTTAACTAATTATGTGACTTCTGAAGGTAATTGGTTGCACCAGATCTTATTTAGGGGCTTCATAGCAAATGGGGTGAATACATATGCACGCACCACTTTTCCATTATTTATTTCATTTCACTTCACCAATTTGGACTATTTTGTGTATGTCCATTACATGAAATCCAAATAAAAATCCATTTAAATTACAGCTTGTAATGCAACAAAATAGGAAAAACACCAAGGGGGATGAATACTTTTGTTTATGCACAATACCTTGTTTGAAGGTGCTCTGCCTATTACATTTATCTGCTTGTTATCTTGAAAGTCTATACAGTATGTCAGTGTTTGCCAATGTCTTGTAAATACTAATGGATCCAGCACACCATCTGTAAATAAATACCACCATTTTGCACCTGAATCCTGCCCGACTCCTGATTCTTCACACCCCACTGACACGCCTCAAAACCCTTTTTATTTAGGTAACAGTGGGATAGTTTCGGTGGAGGATTGTACAGTTTCAGTGTGAAAAAGTACCACGGTAATACAACAAAATGAGTCCCTGTTTTTTATCCCATTACAGTACTGTTGAGCATGTCTTGATTACATTGCAGTCCAACGTGCTATTTATAGGGGTAGTCTCCATCATTAGAGAAGCCCCACTCTCCCACCTTTACTTTACCTCATACTGTAGCACGATCCTATAGAAAAAGCAAGCTGTTAACTGTAACAGATACATTGCTAACATCGACTCATTGATGGCACTACAGTACGTTCAGATGTGTACAGCAACTGCAGGCAGCAACACAAGGTCTGAGGATAGCGGTGAGTGTGTATGCTGGAGTAGATACTGTACCGTCAAGGGTTTCTTTCTTAAGGCTTACTATCACATTCACAAAGCTGTCATATAGCTGTCAAGCTCCTATTACATACAGTATGCAAGGCCAGATATATTACATGCCAAGGCCAGACTGAACTGGGTTACTGTATCAACAAGCACACAAAAATGACCGCATACAAACACAGAGAGAGAGAAAACAGTTGCACTAACACACAGGCCTACTATTTTGTACACACACAGAGACACACACATACACACACACACACACAGACTCTGCCAGTCTGCTACTCTAGCGAACTGTCCATGGAGAGGTGGAAGTGCTCAGACAAAGAGACTAATTAATTATTCAGAGAGCTCACTGAAATCCATTACATCACATGTATTATGAAGCAGTCTGATCTACAGTGCCTCTTAAAAATCTATCATTCCCAATGATGATCCTAAAACAGCAGGTTAAAGCATTAAGACCATCGACAAAAGACTAGTTGATAACTAGAAAAACCTATTAAGTACAGTAGGTACAAAAATATAATAGTAAAGGCAATCAAAGTGTACCGTATTATTGTAGTGTAAAATGAGAAATTAGTTTATATGTTTCTGTACATGATCCAACTCTGGGATTATTGTATTTATTTAACAAAAATGTATAGTGAAATGAGTGACCTCCATTCAAAAAATGGGACAAAATATAGCCAATACAACAATACAATGACAGGCAACATAATGTGACTATTAAGTGCTGTGATACATGTACAACATCAATGAATTACAAGACATATAGTATCTGCCATTGTGGTGCAATGATTCAGCATTTACCCATTCATGGCATTCAAGACATTGTAATGTGACTTGCCACAGGTCAGTGTCCAGGTTTATGGAAGGCATGAATCATAAAACACACACATGCACACACGCACACACATACGCATGCACATACACACACACGCACATACACACACACCGAAACACGCACACACATACACACACGCACACACAAACTAATCAGTCATTCATGCATCCATTAGACGTAGCTACCTCCATAGTAGTCAGGTTGCATCGATGGGTCCCAGCAAACCAACCGTCCACAGAGCACTGGTCGATGTCAACACTCTGCAGATTGACGTCCACTCGAACCACACCCCTGGAACAGAGGAAGAAACAATGATGCATTACCAAAGCCCGTTACAGACTATCTATCTGTCATACAGTATATCTGACAGTACTTGTAAATATATCTATAAGAAAAGCTTCCTGAACTAGTACTACAAAGTAAACACTACTTCCAATCTGTAAAATTACGTATTCACAATAAATCTTGTAGGAGTTATTATTAGCTATTGGCACTAGACACATTGCAGTAACATGCATAGAAATCATTGTACAATTATAGGAAACGCTTGGCTGGAGGCAAAACACTTAAAGCAAGGTTGATGAAGAAGTCAGCCTGCTAATGAAAATGGAAAAGCAGGAGCTCGTAAGGCCAAGATTTGGGGCAAAACAACTGTAAACTTCAAAGGCTTATTGATTGAGAACATCTGAACTATATTTAGTCTCCAAATGTTTATTGAAAACATAAATACATTTACACAATAAGCACTTGTTGTCTTTCAAATACATTTTTACAGTTGTTGGTTAGCTAGCTAGTGAATATTTGCCATATTAGCATAGGCTGACATAAACACCTCAAACCAAGATATGGTATCAAGAACTAGCTGAAAACAAGCCAAATAAGATTCCCCACATGGCAGCTTATTGTACTTGTTGCTTGCTATCTGACCGTTCAGAATCATTACACACACATAATTTTCGTAACCTTGTCAGGCAACCCGTCGCTGCAACCTGGACTCAGGGGTAGACGTAACAATATAAATGTAAATCCGGGATACTCCAATTAGTATGATATGTTATGTTTCTTATGACATGTATTCATTTGTGGATGTCCATTATCCATTTCATATGTTATGTAATATATAATATAATATGCCATTTAGCAGACGCTTTTATCCAAAGCGACTTACAGTCATGCGTGCATACATTTTTGTGTATGGGTGGTCCTGGGGATCGAACCCACTACCTTGGCGTTACAAGCGCCGTGCTCTATCAGCTGAGCTACAGAGGACCACAATGTTATCCTAACCTTAACCCCTAACCCTAACCCCTAACCTAGCTAATGTTAGCCAACTAGCATTAGCCACCTAGCTATCGTATGATATGTTACCAATTGCAATTAGTACAATATTTACGAATTTGCAAAACGTATGATATGTTACAAATTCCAATTTGATGTGGCAAACGTTAGCTAGGTGGCTAATGCTAGGTGGCTAACATTAGCTAGGCTAGGGGTTAGGGTTAGGGGTTAAGGTTAGGGTTACGGTTATGGTTAGGGTTAAGAGTTAGGTTAAAGGGTTAAGGTTAGGGTTAGGGGAAGGGTTAGCTAACACGCTAAGTAGTTGCAAAGTAGCTGAAAAGTAGTAAGTAGTTTCAAAGTTGCTAATTAGCTAAAATGCTAAAGTTGTCCGTGATGAGATTCGAACGCGCAACCTTTGGGTTGCTAGACATTAACATTATACATCCATCCATCCACCGCAACCAACCTCTCTACTTTCTTTTTTGCCTTAAGTAACCTTCTGTCTTATGTAACCATACCAAACATAACATATCAAACTAATTTGAGTGTCCCGGATTTAGCTTTACTATGTTACGTCTAGTCTATGAGACCAGGCTGGTCGATATGTAAGACAAAAAATGGACACCACCATCCATGTACCATTATCTTGTGATTTATCCCTGAGCAAAATAGGAACAAGGTCCCTACACCTGCTGCTTTGTTAATTAGGCTTTACCGTGCTTATGATTTCTATAATTAATGTTATTTTGCCCCCAGTGCCATAGAATAGACCCTAATGCTCCTGTGCAATATACTTTTAGAAAAAAAGGTGATATCTAGAACCTAAAAGAGTTATTCAGCGGTCCCCATAGGAGAACCCTTTGAATAACAATTTTTGGTTCCAGGTAGAATCCTTTTGGTTCCAGGTAGAACCCTTTTGGGTTCCATATAAAACCCTTTACACAGACGGTTCTACATGGAACCCAAAAGAGTTCTACCTGTAAGCAAAAAAGATTGTCCTATGGGGACAGCCGAATAACCCTTTTGTAACCCTTTTTTCGAAGAGTGTATCAATAACAGAGAACAAGTTTCAACCCAGGACTCATTCCTAATGACATCTCATCCTTACACCTCCCTCCCCAACAATAAGAGCTGAGGAAATGAGTCTATTTTTCTCATTAGTGGTAATGAAGAGAAGCTGTTCCAGTAGACTTCCAGTCATTGTGCTAATGCTAGATAGCAATGGGTTGTGAAACTACCTTCAACTTCCTTCAAACTGCACGCAGAGACATAAAAATAAATTGATTGACACAATCTCGCACTATCCCTTTAACATGGGAGAATCTCATGAAATAGTGTTTGACCTGTAGTTGATAAGTTAGATCTATGAGGCTTATGAGGACGGTGATTTCTGATGGGAGAGAGGATATAGGAGGTTGACTGTGCTATTCAGTCACAGTATGCCGTTTAGGCTTTGCTATCTTTTCACCTTGTTTATTTTTACTCTAGCTGCAGCAGGTGTTTGCACCTGATTTACCTGCACCTGCTGTTGGCAACCTCACTGTGATTTGGAGAACAGCTTGGCACAAGCAGATACCGACAGAAACGAGAAAATAAAAAAGGTGCCATTTCTCCGTCCTCCTATGATGCTACCAGCTGCTGTCAAAACTAGATACCGGTAAACAATATTTTGAAATGAATGAATTTCAGTGTTCTGCCTCTGACACAATCATTCAGTCTCAACTACCTAAAAAGTAAGATTTGGATGTGTACATAAATGGATACTATGTACTAGGACATATTAATATTACTCCTATTACTCCTTCCAGTCACACACTCACAAGCAAGCAAGCACGCACACAAACACACACATACATACAAGTTAATGTTGCTGGTGAAGTACCTTCTCCAGGTGCAAGTGAACTGGTTTATAGTGTACCCAGTGGACAGAATGTAATGTGTGCACAAACACTCCCTACCTACAGTATGCTGTTATTAATAACTCTTGCTACGACCTCGCCTGACCCACACCCCCAGCCAGTGCTCAGATAACAAGACATTGCTTTCCCACCAAACAAAACAATTCTGTTCTGCCCCCTGGATCCTGAGATAACACACTGTCTTCTCATCACATCTTGTCCAAAATACCCTGAAAAGCATCACTTGGCTTTTTCTTCCGAATTCATCCATCTCTTTTGTAGCCTAAGCCAAATTCCCCAGGCAATTTTCAGCAGCCGAGCTAAAGTGGCCATATGGTACGCAAAAAGACTCGAGCATGTGCAGTTTTCCGAAGCGTCCAAATGCCTAGAACCATGGCTCGCTCCGACAGAGGCAGTGAATGAATAAGAACGATACCGTTGGAGTGCAATTTAATCTGGGCAGCCACCAGGAGTAGGCTCCAAAGGTGTCATGGTAGTCATTGGGCCCTCAGGCACAAAGGCTGAAAGATCACAGGGAACAGGAAAGAGTCTTGCCCCAGGAATCAGAGAGCTCTCTTTTTTTCTCCTTCTCCATTCATTGCGGGTCTAAAGAGCAGTGGGAGAAAGGATGAGCATCGGACAGGGGGGTTCCACTTCCTCTAATGGACCAGTCAGCCACAATGCCATGCTAATATTAGCCCACGTACTCGGAAGTCTCTTCCACGTGTTTCAAAGTCAATAGCTAATATGTGCAGTGATTTGCAGAAATGCTGAGACCTAATGCTAAATGGGGCAAAATAGTTGTTCAGAATTGGCTAACTAGAAAGACCAAATGCAAAACAAATTGTTATGTTTCTCCAATGGTCAAATGGTTTCCATTAGAGAACTGGGTAGCCGGCTTTCAGTTTGGCTCAGCAGCTGTCTGCTATCTGGACAGCTTGACTGCTACGGGATATCCCACTGTCCTCCAGAGTGGGAGCACAGTGAGGTGCCAATAGCATCTGCTGAGATGGTGGCCTTCCAGAAACAGCTTGTAAGGAAGCCCCAGTATGCCTCTAGCTAAGTGGAATAATATGCTAGTAAACTGTGAAGATCAGAGAGGACAGAACATGATAATTTTGACAGCCATACTCTCTAAGATCAGGGACTTCAAATTGCAACAAACACAAAACATACCATAATGTTGCAATAACATTAAGCCAGGGTATATTAAACGGTTTACAGCATTGTAGCAACGTTGTATTTGACATGTGCAATGGCTAGCTAACAATCCCTGGAGTTTGCCTACATTTTCCATTGATGTCATGGGGACTCCACTGCTCAGTAAGGTTGCTTGTCAATACTCTGTCGCCAATCAGGTAAATGTCCACAGTGAGGACGCACAAAAACACGACTTCCCCTACATAGAGAGAGAAAGCAATTAATAATAACCATTTCATTAATAATAACCATCTCAGTGGTTTTATTAATGATAATCAAATCACCATCTGTTGTTGCATTACAGATCGCCAAACAGGGATTTTAATCCTGTAATGTCTTTAGATTTATCCCCCTGTAATCTTTTGCAGTGAGCTAGAGCTGTAATACAGTAGAGATGGCCTAATGAGAGATGTGTTTGGGCTGGCTAGTTAGGGGTAAAGATACATGCTGTAAACAATATAGGGCATAATAAAGGATAAACAGTTCAGCTATGGCCATGTCTCTGTATGTTTAGCTGAACTCAAAGTAATGGTGAGATTATCTTAAATTTGATCTTCTCAATACTATGGATACTATGGATACTATGGATACTATGGATACTATGGATACTATGGATACTTTCACCTTTCATTCATTTGATAAAGATGGGGGTATTTCTCAATCATCTCAATCATTTCTGGGTTAGGGTCTAAAGAAAGGAGGGTTGACGTGAGGGTGTTTAGAGTGTAGTGCCACTATGACAGAAAAGCGAGAGCACTCAAGAGAACGGCGTTCAGTGCTTTCTGTGACATTAAAGTCGCCATGGGCGTTCCGTCTGCTTTGATGACCGGCGACAGAACTCAATAAAATGACCCCTAGTTGCTTCATGGAGGCATCAGCGGCAGAGCCCAGCCAGCGGCTAGCTAGTCAGATTAGTCTCCGCTTGTCCTGTCAGGTTAATGCATTTCCATCACATTGGAGACATTTTCCCAGAGAAAATCGGACATTGTGATCATTCTTTGACGTAATGCATAAGTTGTTGTGCTCTTCTGAAAGATATTATATATTTGGTTATATGTGGGCTATATATGTGGGCTAGCATGTGACTTGGGCTGGCTAAACAAATTACTTCTGGCCAGAGGAGCTTTGATTTAATATAACACATGAAGAAGTGACCATGTATATTATGCCTGGCTTAGTGTAGAGTCATCATGGCGGTGCCAAGATATTACCACTGCATACTGTATATAACTATATTAAATGGTTGGCCTTGTCCTCTCTCTACACTCTTAGAAACAAAGGTGCTATCTAGAACCTACAAGGGTTCTTCAGCTGTCCCCATAGGATAACCCTTTGAATAACCCTTTTTGGTTCCAGGTAGAACCTTTTACACAGAGGGTTCTACATGGAACCCAAAAGAGTTCTACCTGGAACCAAAAAGGGTTCTCTTTTGGGGACAGCCGAATAACCTTTTTGGAACCTTTTTTTTCCAAGAGTAGACTCCACCTCATCCATTCTCCGACACTAATGCTCTAGTCTACAGTACAGTCAGTATGTTTCATATTGTAACTTCATAGGACATTTGTATTTTGAACAGAGTAAGAAACATGTAGATAGTATATCAGCCATGAGCCTTCTTGTTCTTTTCATTGTATTTCTACAGTAGTGTGCTGAATTAATTGATTTGCAATCACATTAACAGAGTAGAAAATCTGTGTTTTGATGGGGTCTTTTCAACTCAAAGCTCCTCTGAATGTCTATTCTGATGTAATAGAGACACCGCATTGTGAAACTAGATCGACTAATGTATCCAACCATGCAATCATGGCTTGAATATTGGCCCGTCAATATTCAAGGAAAGTTGTTCCTAGTACCTGCGATAATGTGCACAAATGAAAACAAATCTTATTTTAACGGACTCCAAATGTCAAGCAAAGAGAGGATAATCCCTTCATTATACAGTTGAAGTCGGAAATTTACCAACACCTTAGCCAAATACATTTAAATAGTTTTTCACAATTCCTGACATTTAATGCTGGAAAAAATTCCCTGTTTTAGGTCAGTTAGGATCACCACTTTGTTTTAAGAATGTGAACTGTCAGAATAATAGTAGAGAGAATTATTTATTTCAGCTTTTATTTCTTTCATCACATTCCCAGTGGGTCAGAAGTTTACATACACTCAATTAGTATTTGATAGCATTGCCTTTAAATTGTTTAACTTGGGTCAAACTTTTCGGGTAGCCTTCCACAAGCTTCCCACAATAAGTTGAGTGAATTTTGGCCCATTCCTCCTGACAGAGCTGGTGTAACTGAGTCAGGTTTGTAGGCCTCCTTGCTCACACACGCTTTTTCAGTTCTGCCCACACATGTTCTATAGGATTGAGGTCAGGGCTTTGTGATGGTCACTCCAATACCTTGACTTTGTTGTCCTTAAGCCATTTTGCCACAACTTTGGAAGTATGCTTGGGGTCATTGTCCATTTGGAAGACCCATTTGCAACCAAGCTTTAACTTCCTGACTGATGTCTTCAGATGTTGCTTCAATATATCCACATAATTTTCCTTCCTCATGATGCCATCTATTTTGTGTCCCTCCTGCAGCAAAGCACCCCCACAGCATGATGCTGCCACCCCCGTGCTTCACGGTTGGGATGGTGTTCTTCAGCTTGCAAGCAGCCCCCCTTTTTCCTCCAAACATAACGATGGTCATTATGGCCAAACAGTTCTATTTTTGTTTCATCAGACCAGAGGAAATTTCTCCAAAAAGTACGATCTTTGTCCGCATGTGCAGTTGCAAACCGTAGTCTGGCTTTTTTATGGCAGTTTTGGAGCAGTGGCTTCTTCCTTGCTGAGCGGCCTTTCAGGTTATGGCGATATAGGACTTGTTTTACTGTGGATATAGATACTTTTGTACCTGTTTCCTCCAGCATCTTCACAAGGTCCTTTGCTGTTGTTCTGGGATTGATTTGCACTTTTCGCACCAAAGTACGTTCATCTCTAGGAGACAGAACGCGTCTCCTTCCTGAGCGGTATAATGGCTGGTGGTCCCATGGTGTTTATACTTGCATACTATTGTTTGTACAGATGAACGTGGTACCTTCAGGCGTTTGGAAATTGCTCCCAAGGATGAACCAGACTTGTGAAGGTCTACAATTTTTTTTCTGAGGTCTTGGCTGATTTCTTTTGATTTTCCCATGATGTCAAGCAAAGAGGCACTGAGTTTGAAGGTAGGCCTTGAAATACATCCACAGGTACACCTCCAATTGACTCAAATGATGTCAATTAGCCTATCAGAAGCTTCTAAAGCCATGACATCATTTTCTGGAATTTTCCAAGCTGTTTAAAGGCACAGTCAACTTAGTGTATGTAAACTTCTGACCCACTGGAATTGTGATACAGTGAATTATAAGTGAAATAATCTGTCTGTAAACAATTGTTGGAAAAATTACTTGTGTCATGCACAAAGTAGATGTCCTAACCGACTTGCCAAAACTATAGTTTGTTAACAAGAAATGTGTGGAGTGGTTGAAAACAAGTTTTAATGACTCCAACCTAAGTGTATGTAAACTTCCGACTTCAACTGTATGTTATCCTCTAACACTGAGTTCAGTTGCTTACTGGGAATAAAGTCAATTCAAGTACATGAGATGAAGAACTATTTGTTTAGAAAGTGCTAATTATATGGCCAGAAGGGAAGGACACTTTTCCTTGCTGGGTTCTTACCAGCTTGATCAGAATGTGAGTGTGAGCTCCCTTACAAAGAAAAACATTAAAAAATCCTGGTTGGTCCCTGGATGGGAGACAAGATGTAGCTGGAAGTTGTGAAAAATGTCACATTAAAAAACATATACTTGTATATACACTACATGACCAAAAGTATGTGGACACCTGCTCGTTGAACATCTCATTCCAAAATCATGGGCATTTATAGGGAGTTGGTCCCCCCCTTTGCTGCTATAACAGCCTCCACTCTTCTGGGAAGGCTTTCCACTAGATGTTGGAACATGGCTGTGGGGATTTGCTTTTATTCAGCCACAAGAGAATTAGTGAGGTCAGGCACTGATGTTTGGCGATTAGGCCTGGCTCGCAGTCGGCGTTCCAATTCATCCTAAAGGTGTTCAATGGGGTTGAGGTCATGGCTCTATGCAGGCCAGTCAAGTTCTTCCACACCGATCTCGACAAACCATTTCTGTATGGACCTCGCTTTGTGCACAGGGGCATTGTCATGCTGAAACAGGAAAGGGCCTTCCCCAAACTGTTGCCACAAAGTTGGAAGCAAAGAACCGTCTAGAATGTCATTGTATGCTGTAGCGTTAAGATTTCCCTCCAATGGACCGAAGGGGCCTAGCCCGAACCATGAAAATCAGCCCCAGATCACTAATCCTCCTCAACCAAACTTTACAGTTGGCACTATGCATTCGGGCAGGTAGAGTTCTCCTGGCATCCGCCAAACACAGATTCGTCCGTTGGACTGCCAGATGGTGAAGCATGATTCATCACTCCAGAGAACGCGTTTCCACTGCTCAAGAGTCCAATGGCGGCGAGGTTTACACCACTCCAGTCGACGCTTGGCATTGCGCATGGTGATCTTAGGTTTGTGTGCAGCTGCTTGGCCATGGAAACCCATTTCATGAAGCTCCCGACAAACAGTTATTGTGCTGACGTTGCTTCCCGAGGCAGTTTGGAACTTGGTAGTAAGTGAGTGTTACACTACGATTTTTACGCACTACGCGCTTCAGCACTCGGCGGTCCCGTCCTGTGAGCTTGTGTGGCCTATCACTTCGATGCTGAGCCATTGTTGATCCTAGACGTTTCCACTTCACAATAACAGCTCTTACAGTTGACTGGGGCACCTGTAGCTGAGCAGAAATTTGACGAACTGACTTGTTGGAAAGGTGGCATCCTATGATGGTGCCACGTTGAATGTCACTGAGCTCTTCAGTAAGGCAATTCTACTGCCAATGTTTGTCTATGGAGATTGCATGGCTGTGTGCTCGATTTTATACACCTGTCAGCAAGGGGTGTGGCTGAAATAGCTGAATCCACTCATTTGAAGGGATGTTTCACACGTTTATTTTTCAAACTTCCATCTACATCTTCTCCCCAATCCAAGGACAGACCCTGCTTAGCTTCAGAAGCAAACCAGCAGTGCTATGCAGTGTGCTATGTTGCTGGAATGAATGTGCCAAAACTTGCAAATTGAAAAAAGGCAGTGAAAGCTAAGGCCAATGTAACATAACCAAAGATAGGGAATATTGTAGGAAAAAGGGAGGCGTTTTATTTCACCCTTGGCCTACAATGGTTGCGCCCCCCGCTGAAACCTAAATTAACATAATAAAAAGATCTCCATCTAAATCTGTCTGTTTAAGCTAGAGATATGTGTTTTTTTGCATGGTCTGCGTCTCAATCCACCGCATCCGCCGATATCGCCCATCCGAATCTGCGGTGAAAGGTGCCAGAGCTAGAGCGGTGTTTGTCAGACCATGAGACATCCCGAAAATCGGTCTTCTCACGAAAACGTCTGTAGCATCCAAACGGTTTGGCCTACAAACCACCCTATTGAAAGCTGAGACTCTCACGAACATGATGGTGTTCTCCGTTTTGCTCTAGGACGCCCAGAAGCCTCACAAGACTCCCCTGAAGTTGGTACAGCCTCTTCTGCCAACTTCTGTCTGTAGTTTCCGAACAGTTTGGGTTACAAACTAATATGAATGGAAGTATATATGGAGAGTTTAGTGCCTAAAATAAGCGGATAAATACATGTAAAAATCCACACTCTCTCTCTCACACACACACACTCACACACACACACACACACACACACACACACACACACACACACACATCCCCGATGGGTGTAGCTAAGGGCCAGAACTGTAGAGACAACCTGTCTCTCTACACTGTTCTAACTACACCCTGTGGCCTTCTCTTGTCCCCTGAGGCAAATGTTGAGGAATTGAGAGGAGGTTCAAAGTGTGAGCTCTCACACCTCCACATGAGCAGGTTGATCTGTCACACACACATCCACACATGTTCATATAGATACTCACTCATTCTATTGTACCAATCTACTCTACCGTATAGGGACAGATTAGTACGTGTTTGCACCACTACAAAGTTTACTCTAATCTACTTTGAATACTGTAGGAAGACATGAACAAATTCATAGTTTCCCTCTCTGTGTTGTGGGCAACAATTTTAACGAGGCACAAATCTAAAATTCAGACTGAGGGCATTATTAGTTTAAAAAGGTATCTATTGAAGAAATAAAGGATTTAAAATGGCCCAGGGTTGTTGTTGAACATCTTTCATTATTAATTCATCATTGTATTGATTGCGTATTGATCTGGAGGGGAGACTGAGAAGTGATGTCTTACGCAGTATATTACAAAACATTTCCCCCTTTGTATCTGTGTATGGGGGAGGTAAGGGACAGGAAGGTTTTAAGAGAAGAAATATGTTACTTTTAATCTAGTCTGAGAGGGGGTAATTGACCAACACACCATTCAAAGAGAGAGTGAAGGAAAGGGGTACCAAAACAAAATGTTGACTAAGTAAAAACCTGATGAACCACATATCATCTTATAACCAGATAGGCCTATCCTCTGTGTTAAACAAAAGGTAACACAGCAGTCTTAATGACACAGCATCACAATATGTCCTCATCTAGTTCGAATGTGGGGGTAAGAATAGACCAGACAGATACAAGCTGTTATTGAACTAATCATTGAGGTGAAACACAAATGTTTTATGTACGGATACTGCTTCACAATAATGATTCTCAGAGGACAATGTATAATCCTGAATCAGGAGTACCTGTGGGATCAATTGGATTGAAAAGATGCACCATTGATTGCTGTTGTTGTGGCCACTCCCCAAGGACCTGAGACAATACATAACATCCACTATTTAACCAGTATGATGTTGTTATTGAGTTTACACAGTTGATGGGGTAAAAATGCATTGTAACATTCTTGTTGTATGTTGTTGTTACATTGACTTAACATTGTTATCACAAATGGACATGATGCTGTCTGCAATGAGGGAAGAGAAACTGAATAGAAAATGAATTTGGTTCCAAAGCTTAATATAACCTATCAGCAATATTTACGTTGGTGAATGAGCCTATACAATGTTCAGCACTATATGTCTAATTTGCAATCCATGCCTTTCCGTGAGCAACCCTGGTGTGTATCAATTAAAGATTAATTGAACGCAGTGCACACAACTAGCTATCTGAATAAAAAATGTATCACGAAGATGTCGGTCACAATTCTATTGAGCCTCACTTGGGCTAGGCTACGTAAACATGACAATACCACACTTACAGGCGAACTATTAGGCGGTAGTGGTGGTAAACATATTGGAGCATGAATAATAGATAAAAAACTCATATTCAAGAATATATTTTTCAACATTCCTCGTTACAGCTGAGAGGCAACCTGGCCACCCTGGAGCCTGCATGTGACTGTCTCGCATTTTATTTGGATGCAGTTTCACTCGAAAGACCAGGATATTATGTTTATTATGCACAATGTGAGTGATATGAAAAAATAAGCTTTCCTTTTCTGAGAAGGGAAAAGCACGCACCCAACACTGTATGAGTCGTAAAGGAGGTGTGCGAGTTTGAAAAATTAATTAGCCAGAGGTTTCCATCGTTGCAACGGAATAACATCGGGAGTTATTTTTAGCATCATCCTCTGCACCTGCAGTGACGCTTTACGACGCGCGTTCTTAGACGAGAGAAGGAGCGACACCAGTTGGAAATAACGGCGGCGGTAGATAACAACTTGAAATGAATATTTAGCTTTCACGCAAAAGTAAGGAGTACCAGTAGACCTACCACACCAACTGAAAAGTCTTATATTGATTTGTGCATTGGGGTGTTTTAAGAAAGATGACTTAAACAAAAAAAGTATAGGCTACACAAGGACACCAGGATGCAGCTGCCTCACTACTTTATGCACGTGCCATAAATCAAAAGTAACGTTACGTTATAGCAGCAGCATAGGCCTACTATTCTGGTTTCCTCTGGGTGCAATGCTTATGAATAATGACTGAAACAACAGTAGTAGTTCAACCATACCTGAACTCTGGTGCCAGGTTGGGTTTGAGGCCATAGAAACCAGCTGATAGGGTCAAAATCCACCGCGGGATGAAATTCCCGTTTTCACACTCCAGGTACGGTGCTGACCATTTGATATGGGATTTGTCAGGTATGAAACTCTCTCCTCTTTTCAGAGAAGCGTCAACTGATGTAATGTCTTGGCTCAACACCCTTTTGTGGAAATGGGGCTTCTTCTTGTCTTTGATGTCGTGGTACCACTCTGTCTCGGCCGTTCTGTTTTTGAGGTGATGGTGCGCGGTGCTGGAGAGATCCTGGAGAACTATCTCGCCTCCTGCTCTCGTAGCTTGGAGAAAGACAGAGCGCCCTTGGGCAGACGACTCAGTGTTGAATATGACCACGGCCCTGTGGATCTTGGAGTCCCCCTCTAGTATACTCCTGACCAGTGCGTGGTACCACTCAATGTCTCGTCGGAGACTCTGCTCCCTTGACCTGTTGGCTTGCAGTATCATGTTTAGGAAGTTAGTAGCGTGCATCACAGTGTCTAGCACGCTGTGCATGGAATAATGCGGGGCTGTATGAGACCTCCCTCGCAGAGCACTGAGCTCGTATCTCCGTGAGCAGTTGGCATGTTTTAAGGTGGTAGAATCCCCCGTGTGTAAAAACGCCGTGACGACCCGAGGAAGATGCTCCTCAATAGTCTGCGGCAAGACGGAGCGCTCTGTCGCGCCTTTTGGCGGATGAGACGCACGAAGATGTGCTTGTTGGTACTTGATATGAGTGTTGTAGATCGGCTGCTGTGCTCTGATATCTTTCTCGTGCTCTGGCCACTCCACGAATCGATCATTTGATCCAATAACAAATCCCACTTGCAACAGTAATGATAACCGGAAAACAGCCATATCCCCAATCATTTTACAGATGTTTGGCGACTGGATTGATGCTCAGCAAATGATTGCGTTGGGCACTGTACAGCAGGCCAATTTCTCAGTTACAAATCTTTTTTTTTTCACCTGTAGATATTCACGCGAGTTCCACACTTGGCTCGTGAAAATAAGATAACTATCTTGAAATCTCTAGTAAAATCCCTTCTTATTTTCTCCAAACAGATGTCACGTTTAGCTTGTTTATGTGTCTCCCGCTTGAAGCTGTTTTATCCTCTCTGATTCCGTTTGGTTAAACCAATCTAAAGAACATCGAAGACGGGCTTGGGTGTTGCTTGGCGTCCTCCTTAGACTGTGATGTTTGAACACAGCCTGAATTGAAAAGAGAAAAAAATCCTCCGATTTTTGGAAGCACGGAGTCAGGATTTCACACTTGGGTGACAAACACACTCCGCCCTCTTCCGTCCACAACAAGCAGTAACTAAACCGTGGGGACATCGGGAACCATTCGTTCTTAAAGCCCGTCTTCTTCATTATCTTATAGGATTTCTAAAGTGCCCTTGATTCGCGAATGGCCGTTTCCTCTGTCAATCATTGCACTGGGAGCGCGGGTTAGGTGGAGAGGCGAAGGAGCTGTCTCGTGCTGAAAGCTGCGCTCGAGAAAAACAGCCAAGGAAAGGAGTCGCTCGCTCAGCAAACTGTGATCTCTCTCGGACGATGGTTTTTTAGAGGGAGACTTTCGGTTATTCTAATCTTTAATAACGTTCTAAAGATAGGATTACATGATTTTGAGATTTTATTGATAAAGGTCTGATGTCGTAAAATGTCGCTGTGTTGATTTATTTAGGCGAAGTGGTATAAAAGATGCTGTCCATAGGCTAGTCAACAGGGATAACAGCAGGATTTGACTACAAATTGAAAATGTATACGTTGTAACCGGAGTAGATTGTCAGTTGTAGGTTAAGATTGTGCATAGTCAATCTGCTGAGGCGCTAAAGCCTACTCTATAATCGGTATAGGCTACAAATGGATTGATGATTAATGCTAAAAACATGCCACAGCGAAGATTACGTTGCTTTCGTCTTTATTAATAAATCCGTTAGTGACTGTAGGCCTAGGAGGCAACCACAATTTGTATTTTATCACAAATGGGATGTTGATTGGACACATTTGATTCCAGGTTTCAAAACAATATTGAAAGAGGTCACAATGGCTGCGTTTACACAGGCAACCGAATTTTGATATTTTTTCCACTAATTGGTCTTTCGACCAATCACACCAGATATTCTCAAATCAGATCTTTTTCAGAACTGATCTGATTGGTCAAAAGACCAATTAGTGAAAAAAACGATCAGAATTGGGCTGCCCCTAGACGCAGACAAAGTAGGCTATATGGCATCGAAATTGTCTCATATCCTTTCTGCCTCGCAGACAAACATGGTGCAACAAAAGGCGATGAGGGACCACAGGCACATAGAACAAGCTGAATGTAAAACGTTTAAAGTTGTGAATCATGGTGCAATGAGTCATTGCAGCTGCACGACCACTTAATTCGTTGGCTCATGTCTGAAAACAAGGTAATATTGAATAACAAACAATTTCATCTTTCTTTGGACTTGCGTCACTGGATCAAGTGGCACAAAAACAGATTTTTCTCGTTTTAGACATCCTAAATGAATGCTAGGGCATGGCTGATTGAACCTTGGTAAATGGTGACGAGATTGAGTTGCACAAATACATACTGTCATATTATGCAATGTTAATTTCACTCATCTTTATAAATGAAACAATATGTGAGATGCAATTTGCAGTGAAACACTGTCACACACAAAATGGCCAACATTCTTACTCAATTCCATATCCAGAATATATCATATGGTTATGGATTTTGTACTAAAATCAATGCATTCTGTGCCACTAAACACACGCACACAGTAGTCATTTCTGTGTGCCTAATATATGCCTAAATCGTCTGGAGCTTATGCGGGAGCTATGTGCCTAAATACAGGATGACGGGAGATGAAGTCAGGTTACAAGTAAAAAAAAAAAACGTTTCTCTAAGGATGTCAAGAAATGACATGAGTCTGTGATATCTTGTTGTCCATAGGGTGTCACTTTAACCCTCATAAATGTTTATGGGCATGAATATTTAAAGAACATTTTTCGCTTCATCAACAACATTCTGTACAACCAAGACCATCAATACAACAGTCAGGCATTCACAACACATTTACTGTCACCTTTGCATCTTAGTCTTTTGACACCTTTTCAATGGGTTCCGCTATCCTCACAATCAATCAAGTTGTCAATCAAGCTATAACTCTCTACACCTCATGGGTGGTACTGTATTCCCAATAAGATAATAAATAAAGAAAATATACAAAGAATGCAGCCATTTCTATGATTCCAAACTAATCCGACTAATAGAATAGAATAGAATATGGACTCCAATTCTCCTTTATACCTCTTGTGAGGCATAAAATGAGGTGAAGCATCCCTTTAAGCATGTTATATCCTGCCAGCAGCACCTTGCAAATTCAGGTGTGTATTTCCCCTACAATCTACTATAGACCCGTGCACCTTCCAATCAATAAACTCATCTAAAGTATGCTGTGGGTCCCTCATTTGTGTTACTCAAGCAAGCATCATTGAAAGATCATGGCTTTATTAACTCATGTGGACTCTCTATCTATCTATCTCATTGCATGTCTTTCACCCCCCCCCCCCCCCCCCCACACACACACACACACACCTCTATCTCCATCTCTCGCTCTATCTCTCTCCATCCCCCTCTCCCTCTCTCTCCACCCCCGCCTTCCTTCCCTCCCTCTCTCTATCCATCCCCCTCTCCACCCCCCCCTCTACCTCTCTCTCTCTCTCTCCCCTATCTCTCTCTGGGGTGTAGGGGCATGTCAAGTCACGCTGTTTGGGCTGGAGGCATCTCATCCAGGGAGGAGGCTGAGGCTGGGGGAATACAGCCGTGACGGAGGGGAGGGGGGGTGTGTGACAGCTGGGTGCTGGGGCATCTCCTGAGGGCCACTGGGGCACCAAACCCAACATCCAAGACAGATTTATGGATCAGCAGGTGCACCCATTGTTATCAGCCACATCTCAAACCTCTGCTTTTCCAAAATATTGGTTGAGGAATTGCATAAATTGTGGCTCAATTCAAAATAGCAACCGTATCCCCATGAGTGATGCAATGTAAATGGCACAGATAAAGCAATTTGATACATAAGCAAACACATATGCTGATTAGTTCATTTTGAAAGAGGTCACCATTATGCCATTATATTTAAGTAATCTGGCACAATAGGCAGTGGGCCAGTCAACCCATTTACCTGTGACTGTATTCATGATACAGCACTGCCTATTGTGCCTGATTACTTAAATATAATGGCATAATGTGTGCCTTATTGCTTTTATAAAACTGTTACCATATTTAAAATAACAATGAATTACATATGTTCATTAAACCGTTATTTTGAAAAGTACATTAATACAATTTCATTCTTCCACCATAAGATATAGTCCGGACAAAAATCTGGTTGTTAGTTATTTTGATTTAACAACCCAGTGGTTAATTATTCTTACATAGTTGCTATGCAAAAGGACTACAATCCGTTCTAAACAAAATGGTTGCTATGCAGGCTGGATAGCTAACGTTATTGTCACTTCCTAGCTAGCTAGCCAACTTTAGCTAACTCAGTCACTCAAACGTTGAACCTGAAATGACTCGCTGCATTTTCGTTTGTCTTAACTTTTTTTCTATTGGCATTTACTTGGATATGTCCATGATAATAACGTTGATGCGTGATTTCGACTGGCTCAGAAAAAGTTGTCTCGTCTGGGTACGGTTCACTCTATGTATGTTACTACAGAGATCGAAATTCAAAAGTGAAATATTGTTTCCAAGGTCGGACAGGCAGACAGCAAGGCTTATATTAACCCCCGCTGTACCAAACTAAATGCTAGGCTGGAAGCAAGGGGAAACAACGTGCGAGTTGGCATAAATACAAGAGATGATTCGGACAACAACATGAACATGATATTCTTATGGAAGCGCAGTGATACTTTTCAGATGGAACCGTTATCAGGCATAGGTGTGTCTATGACGGCCAATACAGCACGGCTTGGAACGCTGCTCGTCCAATCACCATCCAGGATCCAAACAACCAGTTTTCTAACAGTAGCGATTAGAAAGTATTGTGTACATTTTCTAGACAGATTGTTCAATATCTTCATACCCAGACAATCAAATGTAAACCATTTCAAATTATTTATTCTAGATAAACAAACTGAAGGTGACTTTTAAGGGTGCGTTCGTAAATTCACTCTGGACGCTCTGCTGTGAAAATGCGAGCGCTCTAGTTTTAGCGTCTAGAGCGCTTGTTAATGTCGACGAATTTACGAATTATAAAACGGTTCACAAATAAAAATGGCTGAAAACAGAGAAGGCGTGACTGCTCTCTTTTGGGTAGTAAACAATGTTGTTTCATCTATTTTTGAGACTCTGGTTGACAGCGACAGTGATGAAGACAATGTAAGATCAACACATTGGCCTTGCATCATGAATTTGGCGTGTCAGTGTGTCACTAACCTTGTTTTTAGCTACAGTAACATCAAGCTAGCTAGCTAGTTAACGTTAGCAAGTGCAGTCAGCTGATTGTCAGATGAAATGGCAATAGCTAGAGTAGTATAACGGAATTTACTTAGTTAGCAACATAGCAGGCTATTCTAGATAGCTAGCTTGCTACAGGACAATGTCTTTCATTTGGTTTTTTTAGGAGTATGACACTGCCAACATTGACATGGAAATCCTTAATATGTTAACACCCAATCCGCAATTTACACACACACGGATTCCAGACTATGCCGAAAAAAGTGTACTTATGATGACGACTTCAAAATGCACTTCAGAATGAAAAGGAGCACCTTCCAAACCCTCTGCTAGGAAACAGCTAACCAAATAACCAACCAGGCAGTCGGTCGGCCAGCCATTCTAGCAGACAAACAGCTCATGATTGTTCTGTGGTTATTAGGAAATCAGGAGTCATTCAGGTGAATATTGTTGTGCCATTATAAACTAATCATGATCATGGATGTGATCAGGTACAGAACTTGACAAAATTATGTCAAAATCTACAGTACCACACCATTGACAAGCAACGTCATAACTAGCCAACTCCATCACAGCTAGCTACTGTAGTCCATACACGTGCACAGACCAACAACATACAATTATAGACCTAGCTACTTCAAACACTGTAATACGTTGTCATAATGCTCAGACAACAGGTAAACAGGGCCACAGACTGTTACTCGCACATTTCAAAATATATAATAAAATAAACGGCAAGCGATCTGCAATAAAACTCACCAGAAATCCATCCTGCTAAATGGTAAATCGGTTTTGTTTACATTATATTGACATTACCTTTCAACTGTCATCAAGCACTGTATTAAAAGGCACATGGTAGCGCTTACGCCTTGTTGTGTTAATGACGAACTGCATGTTACTGCAGCATCATTTGGATTTGATCTCGAATCATGACTGATAGGCCTAGCTGGCAAATAATGAATTTAGGTTCAGAGTAATGTTATAATGTTATTATAACAGTTATATCATAATGTATATAATATCATAATATAAAATTATATTCCTTTGTGCAGGGGAATCAGCGACAGGTTCGATGTCTCTAAATCTACGGTCAAGGCCTGCTTCCAGAGGGTGATCGAAGCAGTATCTCATCTCTCTGCACGAGTCATCGTCTGGCCAACAGGGGCCGGAGCACAAGAGGTCATCAGTGGCTTCGCAACGGCAGCTAAGTTCCCTGGGGTGATCGGAGCCATTGACGGAACACACATTCCCATCAAGGCCCCCCGAGAATACCCTGAGACAAATGTCAACCAAAAGTCTTTCCATTCTATGCACCTCCAGGCCGTCTGCGACAACAAAATGATTTTCACCAGTGTATTAAGTGCCTATCCCGACTCAGGGTATTCACTCTGCACCACAAGGTATAGACAATAGAGAGGTCCTTCACCCATCTGAAGGAAAGGTTCAGGCGCTGAAGTACCTTGATATGAACCGCACTGACCTGATCCCACTCTGTATACTCGCATGTTGTGTGCTACACAACATTTGCCTCTGCAATGATGATACCATAGATGGTTTGCTCCGGGGCATGCTACACGGTGAACAGGAAGAAGAGCAGGATGTCAATAATAATATGCCATTTAGCAGACGCTTTTATCCAAAGCGACTTACAGTCATGCCTGCATACATTTTTACGTATGGGTGGTCCCGGGGATCGAACCCACTACCTTGGCGTTACAAGCGCCGTGCTCTACCAGCTGAGCTACAGAGGACCACAATGATGAAGAGAGGGTGATGCCTGTTGCATCGCAGAAGCGGAACTACATTGCTCACCTGTTGTCTCATGAGCTGTAGGCTAAAACCCAAACCCACCCAATGCCTCTGGACCAGCGTTGGGCACCCCACCTCAAGATGTGTGTATGCCATGGAGCCAGCACCTACTTTTCCACTGCAGCTCTCGCTCTGTTCCTTCCCCCCACAAACAAAAACAGAAACAAATGTTAAATAGTTTTTATTGAATAATTAAAGTCAATGTATTTCATTTACTACAAATAATGAACTTGTAAATAATTGTTTTGATATGCCTATATCAAAACTAAACCTGTTTTGATGTGACTATATTTATTTGACAGAATTAATAAATACCATTTTCAGGTTCTTAATTTTTGACACTTCACTTCTTCAAGCTTTGGAGGATGTTTACTACAGTTCTCTGTTGCTCCAGTAGTTGTTTCATCATGGCCATCTTCTCTGTGTGGCGTGTCTGTGCTTCCAATGCCATTTTTTCAGCTGCCTGCTGTCGTGTATCATCCTCCACCCTGTAATCTTTAAGCCAAACTGGCTCCTCTGCAGGTTTCCTTTTTCTGATGTGGTGGCTTCACAGATTGTGTTGTTTGTCCCTCATCCTCTGGCTGGTGTGCATTGTCCTCTGGCTCGGTGGACTCTGCTTGTGTCAGGTCAGGTTGAGCGGTGGGCTTTGGAGCAATTGGTAGACCTAACATGGGCTATTGACACAGGGTTGATGTTGGGGTATCTATGAAGGAGGGTGTCTAGCGCATTCAAATATGGGTATATTGCCATTCCTATGCCCAATCTTTTGTTATTAGAGAGGGTCTCCTTGTACACTTTTAACATGCCCTTCCACTTGTTGTCATATTGGGGGCATGTGACCTGATGGCCTTTCTTCTGCATTTCTAGTGCTATGACCTCCTAGGCAGCTTTTTTTCTCATTTTTGAAGAATGGAAATTTGATCTGTATTGTTCATAAAGTGCAATGAGGAGAAGGACCGCTGCCTGGTCCCAGGTGAACCCTGCTACCCCTGACTCAATGGCTCCCTGACTGACAGCTGAGGTTTCGTCACTGGCTCCCTGAATCCCTGAATCCCTTGCTCCCCCACTGGTTGGCTCCTGCAGTGATCCTGACTCTACAAAAGAATAAATAAATAAATACAACAATATAAGGCTACTGTCGGCTGATTAATTACTAGGTTGAAGATAACAACCCCTAGATCAATTGGATGGAGAAACTTGGCTAGTGTCACGTCTCCTCCCGTTGCTCCCCTCCGGCGCTCTGATTCGCCGGTCTACTGAGCCACCGGTCTGAGCGCACCACCTCGGCAACACCGGAATGGAAACCCAACGCACCATAATCACCTCCAGCGCACCTGCACCTCATCTCCTCACCACCCCTATATAGCCCTGGACTGTTCAGTGTTGTGTTGTGTGTGATTGTTAGTGTCTTGTCATGTACTCACTCTTTGTTATTCTCTTGCTCAGTGTTAAGTAAACCTTTACATTGTTGATTCCTGCGTCTGCGTCCTGCCTCTTCGTATCCTCAGTACTCGTCACAGCTAGCTAACGTTAGCTAAATTACCTAGCTAACATTAGCTTACCTAGTAGGTGAATGTAATAAATTACATACACCTTCAATCTTCATGAACACATACATACGCTACATAACTAAATTCCCTCCTTGGTTTGTTTTGCCATTACATTTGGCAATATGTTGAATTATAACTTCAAGTGTATCAATATAGCCACATCCATCACAGCTTGCTGAACTCTTGCAGATGCTCGGATCAACCCTACTCCTTGGCCAGAGCGTCCAGTGTACGCTCCGAGAGCGAAACGCTCTGAATTGACGAACGGACAATCCGATAACGCTCTGAATTTACAAACACCCAGAGCACACTCTGAGCGCTCTCTGGCACTCCAGAGTGAATTTACGAGCGCACCCTAAGTCTCTTAAAAAGACATGCCAGTGTTTAAAGTACACTATACTTTATCAGAGGACCCTAATGCAGAATAATTGGGACCTTGAGAGACATTAAGTCCAGATCTCTCTGACAGTTTAGAGATGAGAGTAGTTAGCAATTCTTCTGGAATTGAAAAAGCTGTAAGACTTTTATTGATAGGTTATTTAGCTGATTTGGTGAGCTAAGACATCAGGTAATTGTTGTAAAATAGGATTTCTACTTGTGATATGATTGGATACCCATTGGATAACATTTAAATAGGACGTGTTAAACAAACTTTATTTGACATTTAAAAAAACTGTTCCTTCTAGGACACAAGTCAACAGATACAGTCAAAGTACAAAATAAGCTGATTTTGTATAACATATTAAAGATAAAAAACATAGACAAACCCAAAAAATACAACCGTAAACAGCACCTTAATTGACACACATGGTCAATAATATATTCAGTCACAGATTTATCAAAACTGTACAGTACATGAAGACATTCTGGGCTAGTCTCACCATACTTCTTCATGGGCAGTCAGGGTCTGTGGCCCAAATTGTGTGAGCCAAATTGTTTTTGTTTTGTATTACACAAATGTGTGTTTTCTGTGTACATATTGCGTGTTTGTCATAGCAAACATTATCAGTAACAAATGCGTTGTTGTCACAGGCTACACACTTGTCAAGTTTCATTTCATTTTGCATAGTATTATTATAAGGCACAACCCTGCTCTTAAAATCTTGTTTCAGATCACTTTTTTGTTTTTCTGAGTTGCGTGTGAATAAAGTTAGAAACACTGGGAGGAAAGTGATGCCATGAATCAGCCCAAAAAGCATTACCAAGAACATAATCTTAAAAAAAGTCCTGAAAATATGATTATTTGAGGCAGCCAAAACCACCACACCTAAAATGGTCGAACTAGCCCCTTGTACTATGGGATAGCCCAAAGTAAAGAGAGCATCAACAACTCTTTCATTGCCACTCGATTTTTTGCTCGAGACAAAGGCATAGGATATATGAGCAGAAAAGTCAACGGTGAAACCAATGCAGACAACAAGAATGATCATGGATATGGAGTCTAGATTGACGTCCCACAATGCCATGAAACCAGTGACGCCCACAATGACAGAAGCAATAGAGAATGTCACCCACAGAGAACAGAGAGGGTTAGGAATCAGTAGGAGGGCGATAATCAACATGACTGCTGTCGTGACTCCAATATTCTGGAGGGTGCCACTCACTATAACAGCATACTGGTCATAGTAGATGAATGCTGGGTGGTAAACCATCAATGGGACAACACTACAACTCTCTGCTGTTTCTTTAAGACTGTTGACCATTTCAATTTCCATACTGGCATTGACTATATTAACAGTTTGGATGAAGAATCGAGAAGCATGGATAGCATTACTGGTGAAGTTCACATCTTGCTTAAAATCAGGGTACAAATTCAGAAAAAGAAATACATTTGCACTGAATACAATTTCATCATCAATATTTAAATGTGTACTTCGTGCATAGCCTTCATAGTAATCAAGCCAGGATGTATACAAATCATCCGCAATAAATTGAAGCTTTTTAAAGTCATCCATGCAGGAGTGGAGTTCAGATCGTTTGTTCTTATCCCAATATGGAAATTTCTCACTGACAATTACCATGACATTAGGACCATAAGTAGAGAAGTATTGCCTGTCATTGTCATAATATGGAATAACGTAAGAGTCATCAGCTGCCAAATCACGAAGATCAATTCCTTGCTGTATTTGAAAACACCCATAGATACTTGTGGCCAAATACCCAGCATAAATAAAGATTACAATTACTTTGGTCCATGGTTTTGTCAGAGAAGGACCATAGTATTTCTTAAATAAATTATTGATTGGTTGTTCTTTCTCTGTCCCAGTGTCTTTATCATAGTTCCCTCCCACACAGCACATACTATACCCATTAGAACATTCTTTGGGATTCTCAGATGGAATCTTCATGCAAGTCAACCAGTGTCTGTTGCTTCTTTCTCTCCTCCCATTCAATGCCAGGAAAGCTCCAAAGAATGTTATATTGTAAATGTAGCAAAATATAATGGCAGTGCTTGTATACAGGCAAAAATATTGTACTGACGGAAAGTCGGACATGAGTCCAATGTAAAACCCAAGGACGTCAGTCAAGGTGGTGATGGTTATAGACATGGCAGCTTCTTTGTAGGTGTGTGCCATGCGTTTCTCCACGGGGTCTTTGACATTGGTCTGCTGCCAGTTTGACACCATGATGAACATGTCATCGACACCAATTCCTGTAAAGTATACATGCTGTTGTCATCTAGTGAACAGAGTCAGTTGGAGCTTTGAAATGCATTTAACCTGACATTGAAAATTGACTTATTATTGACTCCATGAATTATCTTACCAAGTATAAGGAAAGGACAGTTTGCCACAGTAATGACAAAGGGCATTCCAATGTAAAACATCAATCCAAATGAGGAGAGCACAGCCAGGCCAGCAGAGAGGACACCAATGGCAGCCACCCACACTTTGTTCCTCACATTGTCCAGCCTAAGACAAAATGGTTGTCATCAACTAACAACCGAATTTACTTGGAATGATCAACATTTGAATGGCAATTTACCATACTTTGACAGCGACTGGTCAATTTGGTCTGAAATTCAATTGTATTTTTCTTACCTTAGGCAAGATATGACTGAAAAGGCGATGGCAAGGGCATATGTGGTTGAGAACAATGGAATCCCATCTGTGGTGTGTTTTTCGATCTCCTCCTGCTTTGATCGTGATGTATAGTAAGACACCTACAAAATTAGATGTTCCATGGTGAAGCAACTGTTAAACAAAATATACATAATTCAATGTACGGCCTACTTAAAAGTAAATAATCTATAAGAGCAGTATCGTAACTGTGGTATAGAAGATTCCTCTGGTTTGTAAAGGACAGAGAGTGTTATATTTCATGTGCTGTAGCCATGCCACTACTGTACTTGGTAACACTTTACAATATGGTTACGTGCACTTGCATTAACTAATGTTTTAGCATGAGTAAATGATTACCAAATACATTGTCAAAGCAATGTTCTGAAAATATCGTCCATAGTTCATATTCTATTCAATTTGTCATATAGCTAGCTAGCTATCTTGCTACAGTTCTCCAGTCAATGTTTAGCTGCCTAGCAAAGTACAGAGAGTGCTATATTTCAAGTGCTGTAGCCATGCCATTACTGTACTTGGTAATGCTTTACAATAAGGTTACCGGTACATACATAAGTATTAACTAATGCATCAGCATGAGTAAAATTATTAACAAATACATTGATAAAGCAATGATCTGAGAACATCGTACTTCTGCTGATTCCGCTGGTTTGTAAAGTACAGAACATTGTACATGTCTACAGTTTGTATTCTATTAAATTTGCCATACCTAGCTCGCCTGCTGTGCCAGTCAATGTTTAGCAGGCTAGCTAACGTTTCATGTTTAGCTTGTGATGGAATTGTGTGACACTTGTGTGATTGTGTGACTGTGTCAGTCTTTATGCTTAAAAATAAATAAATAGATTACTCTGAATTCGTTTTTTAAAGTGATGAAGTAGCATGAAGTTCAGCTGTCATGGCATATTAGTTAACGGTTGTCACGCCCTGGCTCTGGGGACTCTTAAATGTTGAGCCAGGGTGTGGATTTTCTATGTTTAGTTTTCTATGTTTTTTGTTCTAGATCGTTTAGTTCTATGTTGGTCAGGGTGGTTCCCAATCAGAGGCAGCTGTAGCTCGTTGTCTCTGATTGGGGACCATACTTAGGCAGCCTGTTGGCACCAGTTAGTTTGTGGGATCTTGTTCCGTAAAGGTTTGTGTTGTGGAACCTCAGGACTTCACGTATCGTTTTGTTGTTTTGTTCGTGTGTTGTGTACTAAATAAAGATGTACACTTATCACGCTGCGCCTTGGTTCCACGAGTCATCAGTCAACGTTCGTGACAGAAGATCCCACCTAAAGAGGACCAAGCAGCGTGTCCAGGAACAGACAGCCTGGACTTGGGAGGAGATCCTGGACGGGAAGGGATCCTGGACTTGGGAAGAGATTCAGGCCGGAATGGATCGCCGTCCTTGGGAGGAGACTGTGGAGGCGCGCTACAGAGAGGAGCAGCGGCAACACAGAGGGTACCGGCCGAGGAGGAAGCCCGAGAGACAGCCCCAATAAAACATTTTGGGGGGGCTAAAAGGGTGGTTGGCGAAGCCTAGAGTTAGAGCAGAGCCAACTCCCCGTACTCAGGCTAGGAAGCGTGAGACTGGGCAGGCTCCGTGTTATGCGGAGCCACGTACTGTGCCGCGAGTGTTCCGGCACAGTCCTGTACGTCCGGTGCTAGCACCACGCACGTGTCGTGCTAAGATGGGCATGCAGCCAGGACGGGGTGTGCCGGCTCAACGCTCGTGGCCTCCAGTACGCCTCCTCGGTCCCGTATATCCTGCGCCAGTGCCACGTGCTGTAGCGCCAGTACGAGTGCACAGCCCTGTACGTCCTGTGCTGATGCCTCACACATATTGTGTGGAAATAGGCATTCAGCCAGGACGGGTTGTGTCAGCTCTCCGCTCCAGACCTCCAGTCCGCCTCCACAGTCCGGCCCGGCCCGTTCCGGCTCCCCGCACCAAGCCAGTGGTGCGTGTTCCCAGTCCAGCCGGCCTGTTCCTTCTCCCCGCACCAAGCCAGTGATGCATGTTCCCAGTCCAGCCCGGCCTGTTCCTGTCCCTCGCACCAAGCCAGTGGTGTGCGTCGCCAGCCCGGTCCGGCCTGTTCCTGTCCCTCGCACCAAGCCAGTGGTGCGCGTCGCCAGCCCGGTCCGGCCTGTTCCTGTCCATCGCACCAAGCCAGTGGTGCGCGTCGCCAGCCCGGTCCGGCCTGTTCCTGTCCCTCGCACCAAGCCAGTGGTGCGCGTCGCCAGCCCGGTCCGGCCTGTTCCTGTCCCTCGCACCAAGCCAGTGGTGCGCGTCGTCAGCCCGGTCCGGCCCGTTCCTGCTCGCCGCACCAAGCCAGTGGTGCGCATCGTCAGCCCGGTCCGGCCCATTCCTGCTCCCCGCACCAAGCCAGTGGTGCGCGTCGTCAGCCCGGTCCGGCCCGTTCCTGCTCCCCGCACCAAGACAGTGGTGCGCGTCGTCAGCCCGGTCCGGCCCGTTCCTGCTCCCCGCACCAAGCCAGTGGTGCGTGTGTTCAGTCCGGCACGGCCCGTGCCTGTTCCACCGGTGCCTGGTCCGGCACCGGTCAGCTGCTCCACTCCGGAGTCAGAGCAATCCGCTCCACCGGGGTCCGGTCCAACTCCAGTCAGCGGA
Organism: Coregonus lavaretus; assembly: GCF_964263955.1. Taxonomy (NCBI): domain Eukaryota; kingdom Metazoa; phylum Chordata; class Actinopteri; order Salmoniformes; family Salmonidae; genus Coregonus; species Coregonus lavaretus. Next base: position 13,859,852 of record NC_139989.1, read on the forward strand.
TCCACTCCGGAGCCAGAGCAATCCGCTCCACCTGTGTCCAGTCCAGCTCCGGCCAGCGGCTCCAGTCCGGAGCCGGTAAGGTCTGGTCCACCGTCGTCGGGTCCAGCTCCAGTCAGTGGGGCCAGACCAGACCAGGGGCGCAACGGGGAGGTGGAGAAAAGGTGGTGGTCACGCCCGGAGCCGGATCCGCCTCCGAGGCGGAATGCCCACCCGGCCCCTACCCTCTTGTGTTTGTGTGGCGCGGTCGCAGTCCGCGCCTTTGGGGGGGGGGGTACTGTCACGCCCTGGCTCTGGGGACTCTTAAATGTTGAGCCAGGGTGTGGATTTTCTATGTTTAGTTTTCTATGTTTTTTGTTCTAGATCATTTAGTTCTATGTTGGCCAGGGTGGTTCCCAATCAGAGGCAGCTGTAGCTCGTTGTCTCTGATTGGGGACCATACTTAGGCAGCCTGTTGGCACCAGTTAGTTTGTGGGATCTTGTTCCGTAAAGGTTTGTGTTGTGTAACCTCAGGACTTCACGTATCGTTTTGTTGTTTTGTTCGTGTGTTGTGTACTAAATAAAGATGTACGCTTATCACGCTGCGCCTTGGTTCCACGAGTCATCAGTCAACGTTCGTGACAACGGTAGTCATTGGTAAAGATGTGAACTGTAACCACTTTACTATAGTGTCCACAAGACGATGGACTACTGATGTATTACAATTTGTTAAGGTCTAAGGCCCCGGGGCTGGGTTTCTACTAAGCTAGTCTCTAATTTAATAATTGTAAATTGAAAACACAGTCTCCAAATGCATTTGTAGATAACAGCCATGGAAGAGGGTGAAATTGCAGCTCCAGCTGTCAGTAAAGGGAGAGTGTAGGCTACTGGATAGGGCAGGTAATATTGTGGGAGGACATTATGAAAATATTCTCCAGTTCCAGTACCTAGAGGGTTAAGTGCTGACATATAAAATTGTTTAGTGCAAATCCAACCCTTGTAATTTAGGTACAGTATGAAAATAAGGAGATTACAATTAGGCTACAGGAGATGAGCATTACAGGTAACATTTTATGAGGTTCATTTTATTTAATTCCATTCATTTTAGCAATGTTGCTTGCTAAATGATTGCAGTTGTTCCCATAAATAGACAGTACATGGCTGCTCTATATCACTGACCCTGGATAAGCTAGCGACTGGGCTAACACAGCTAACCTTTTAGGTCATTAATATGCTGTTATTATTAACACTTCGTTGGCTTTATAAGCATGAGATAAATCGAACTAGCTAGTAGCTAGATAGTTAGTTATACCTATGTGGCTTACAAGGTTAGCTTACTTTTTTCAAAACTAACCTCATTGTGGCTTCTTGTCCCTCATACTAGCCTTTACAGCCAAATATCACTTCAGAAATGTCAAAAATATTGATATGGCCAGCATTGTAGACCATTTCTCCCCTCTTGCTGCAGCTTTAGCTCATCTCGAAATAACAGAGAAATGCTGTGAAAACCAGCATGCTGCAACTGTTCTAAAATGTTTTGTCACCAGTCCTTGATTTGTTGACATTTTTAGTCCTTACGGACTGTAGCTCCTATGGCACTAATCAAGTGAGCACCTTTGGAGCTTCGCCCAAGCAAGGCATTTGATTGGTTTGACATGTTGCTCTTCTACTAATCTCACTGCAACTCCCCTCCATGTCTCCGACCACTACTTTGTATCCTTTTCTCTCTCGCTCTCTTCCAACACTACTCACTCTGCCCCTACACAGATGGTAATGCGCCGCCGCAACCTTCGCTCTCTCTCTCCCACTACTCTCTCCTCTTCCATCCTATCATCTCTTCCCTCTGCTCAATCCTTCTCCCTCCAATCTCCTGATTCTGCCTCCTCAACCCTCCTCTCCTCCCTTTCTGCATCCTTTGACTCCCTGTGTCCCCTATCCTCCCGGCCGGCTCGGTCCTCCCCTCCAGCTCTGTGGCTTGATGACTCATTGCGAGCTCACAGAACAGAGCTCCGGGCAGCTGAGCGGAAATGGAAGAAAACTAAACTCCCTGCCGACCTGGCATCTTTTCACTCCCTCCTCTCTACATTTTCTTCATCTGTTTCTGCTGCTAAGGCCACTTTCTACCACTCTAAATTCCAAGCATCTGCCTCTAACCCTAGGAAGCTCTTTGCCACATTCTCCTCACTGCTGAATCCCCCCCCCCCCCCCCCCCCCCCCTCCTCCCTCTCTGTGGATGACTTTGTCAACCACTTTGAAAAGAAGGTTGACGACATCCGATCCTCGTTTGTTAAGTCTAATGACACTGCTGGTCCTGCTCACACTGCCCTACCCTATGCTTTGACTTCTTTCTCCCCTCTCTCTCCAGATACAAATCTTGCGACTAGTGACTGCAGGCCGCCCAACAACCTGCCCGCTTGACCCCATCCCCTCCTCTCTTCTCCAGACCATCTCCGGTGACCTTCTCCCCTACCTCACCTCGCTGATCAACTCATCCTTGACCGCTGGCCATGTCCCTTCCGTCTTCAAGAGAGCGAGAGTTGCACCCCTTCTCAAAAAACCAACACTCGATCCCACTGATGTCAACAACTACAGACCAGTATCCCTTCTTTCTTTTCTTTCCAAAACTATTGAGCGTGCCGTCTTTAGCCAACTCTCTTGCTATCTCTCTCAGAATGACCTTCTTGATCCAAACCAGTCAGGTTTCAGGACTGGTCATTCAACTGAGACTGCTCTTCTCTGTGTCACGGAGGCTCTCCGCACTGCTAAAGCTAACTCTCTCTCCTCTGCTCTTGTCCTTCTAGACCTGTCTGCTGCCTTTGATACAGTGAACCATCAGATCCTCCTCTCCACCCTCTCTGAGCTGGGCATCTCCGGCGCGGCTCACTCCTGGATTGCGTCCTACCTGACCGGTCGCTCCTACCAAGTGGCGTGGCGAGAAGCTGTCTCCGCACCACGTGCTCTCACCACTGGTGTCCCCCAGGGCTCAGTTCTAGGCCCTCTCCTTTTCTCCCTATACACCAAGTCACTTGGCTCTGTCATATCCTCACATGGCCTCTCCTATCATTGCTACGCTGACGATACACAACTAATCTTCTCCTTTCCCCCTTCTGATAACCAGGTGGCGAATCGCATCTCTGCATGTCTGGCCGACATATCAGTATGGATGACGGATCACCACCTCAAGCTGAACCCTGGCAAGACGGAGCTGCTCTTCCTCCCGGGGAAGGACTGCCCGTTCCATGATCTCGCCATCACGGTTGACAACTCCGTTGTGTCCTCCTCCCAGAGTGCGAAGAGCCTTGGCGTGACCCTGGACAACACCCTGTCATTCTCCGCCAACATCAAGGCGGTGACCCGATCCTGCAGGTTCATGCTCTACAACATTCGGAGAGTACGACCCTGCCTTACACAGGAAGCGGCACAGGTCCTAATCCAGGCACTTGTCATCTCCTGTCTGGATTACTGCAACTCGCTGTTGGCTGGGCTCCCTGCCTGTGCCATTAAACCCCTACAACTCATCCAGAATGCCGCAGCCCGTCTGGTGTTCAACCTTCCCAAGTTCTCTCACGTCACCCCCCTCCTCCACACACTCCACTGGCTTCCAGTTGAAGCTCGCATCCGTTACAAGACCATGGTGCTTGCCTATGGAGCAGTGAGGGGAACGGCACCTCCGTACCTTCAGGCTCTGATCAGTCCCTACACCCAGGCGAGGGCATTGCGTTCATCCACCTCTGGCCTGCTGGCTCCCCTACCTCTGCGGAAGCATAGTTCCCACTCAGCCCAGTCAAAGCTGTTCGCTGCTCTGGCACCCCAATGGTGGAACAAGCTCCCTCACGACGCCAGGACAGCGGAGTCACTCACCACCTTCCGGAGACATTTGAAACCCCACCTCTTTAAGGAACACCTGGGATAGGATAAAGCAATCCTTCTACCCCCCCCCCCCCCCCCAAAAAAATAAAAAAAAATTGTAAAGTGGTTATCCCACTGGCTATAAGGTGAATGCATGGAAAGACAAAGTGTCTGTCCTATATCTGAAAGAATTCCCCCCAAAAAAGAAGAAAAAAAGGAGCTTTCTAACATTATTAATTTTTCGGCCTGGTACCTGGTTATCTTCAGACAAGTCCCATGACACTTGTGGGGTCGAAGAGCAAAACGGAGAAGATAATCGTGTTCGTGAGTGTCTCATATTTCCATAAAGTGGTCATATTAGTTTATAGCCCAAACCATTCAGACGCTAAAGACGTTTTCATGAGATTCAGGATGTCTCCTGGTCTGACAAACAACGCTGTGGCTCTGCCACCTTCCACTGCAGAGGCGGAAGACCGACAGCGGCGGATGTGGTGGATTGAGACGCAGCCCATGCAAAAAATATCTCAACTTTAAACAGACATATTTTGATGGGGAATTTTGTAATTAGATTAGACACGCTCTCATGGGACATTAGTTAGTCAATGGTACCGGTGTGAATAGTAACACAAACAAACTTTTACATAACATGAACTGACATTATGTTCACCATACGTGTGTCCCTTATGGAAAAAACACATGATTTCACATGTGGAAGATCATATTATTTTCTCACCTGGGATTTGAACTCACAACCTCTATGTTCTCGGCATTCCAATATTTCTGCTGTGCCACCACGCCTCTGTTAACAACTGATGTCACCTGTATTCTTACAGGTTGGACATCAAAGTGTATCTCAGCTTTGTTAAAAATATACGATTATATTTATCATAGTGATTCAGGAGTAACATTAAAATTGAATAATATGCCCTACCACATTAGTCAACTATACAGAAAACCTTCAAATTGCTGAAATAAGTCAATGAAATCAATGATGAGAGATTAGTCAGATTAATTGATAACTAAAATAGCAGTGCAGATGGCACTCTTTTGCTAAGTGCAGATATGTATTATAGGTAACGAATGTGTATGGGAATGCTATAGACTTTGTGGCGCAGCAGCAAGTTTAGTGCACCTCAAATCCAGAGGTTGTGAGTTGCAATCCCAGGTGGGGTCATACTTTAGCTGACAGCATATCACTAACTTTAAAACAATTTCATTACTTTACTTATAAAAGACCATCACCTGACATCCTGACGAATGGTAAAACAAATGTCTTGAGAAACGTACAAATATCCTAACATGAATGTCACGTGATCATGTGAAATGTCACATGTGAACTGTTCCAAGTTTCCACGTGAAATCATGTGTTTTTTCTGTAGATGCGGCCGCATAATTTGCTCCTAGCAAAATTCCGCATAGGCGAAGTGAATGTCTGTGCCTGTCACACCAGCCTTCGCTTTGGCTCCCTCTCCTGTCCAGCTCAGGCGTTCGGCGTCGCCGGCCTTCTAGCTGCTGCCAAACCTACTGCTGGAAAACGCCCTTCACTCATCAACCCCGGACTTGTCTCGTCATCATTACACACACCTGGTTCCAATCCCCGCTCTATCACTCTATATACTCCCTCTGCCATTTGTCTTTGTCGGTCATTGTAAATGTTACTTGTTTTCATGAGAGGAATCTCCTACTATTTCCTGAGTACTTCATATTATGCATTTTGGGTTCGCCCTGTGCCTTTTTGTTTATGAAGATATATTTTGAGCACAACACCGTTTGGGTTTCGTCCCACTTTGATCTATGGTACTTAAATAAATTCAGTAGTTCTAAACCTGCGACTGCCTCCTCCTCTCTACACCAGTGACAGTGCCTCGCATACTACCTTAAAGACCTTCGCTTGAAAAACGAGAAAAAAGCGGCAATGTTACTGTTTGTCCCTCTTGAGACAACATAGCTACAAAATAGCTAGTACACACTTCCTCAAAATAGTTTGTAAGATAAATCAATGAATCTGTAATTAATGTTGACGTTTTTGCCGAGGAGGTCTTAGTCGCACAATTTTACATCTAACTACGATGTTTGGTGCAGTATTTCTCAAGTGAAAAAATGTGCATGAAAACTAGTCTCATCTCATTGAATGACAACAAACACTTTATTGAAGAATCCCGTCCATAGTTCTCACTCCTCTTAAGAGTAGTACTGTTGACCAATCACGTATGAAGGGGCGTAGACTTCGGCTACCGAACCTCGACTTGCCTCAAGAAAAAAACGTGTGCACACGAACCTGGTGCGAACAGACTAGCCTCAAGAAAAAAATGTGTGTGCTCGAACAGAAAAAATAATTATATCCAAACTCCATGCAAACTCCATAACAAACAAACGCGTCACAACATGTTGTCATAATGCGCAAACTGTTTAGACTGGGAAGCATGCAACAGGTGTCAGGGGGATTTCAGCAATCTGAATTTCATGCTACGCCACCAGGTCTGTGGCCATGACAGAGATTGGCCAGAGTTTTATTGGCAAGAATTCATTTGTGTACTTCTAAAAGTTGCCCAGAATGAAGTCAATAATTGTGCAATTATCTGACAACACCAACTAAAAAGTAGCAGTGCTCGGGAACACTTGACATAAATGCTCTCTGGATTTGAAACTGCAACTGTTTGGTCTGGAATGCATTAGGGGACTTTCACACCAAATTGGTTTGGTGCATTTCCGTTTACCCCCTTAGTTCAGTTTGTTTGGACTGGTGTGCATTCTAGAGCGCACTTAACAACACACCGTGGTTTGCTCAAAAAGGGTGGTCTCGGTCATTTGCAACTCATACCATGGTGCGGTTAGCTGCAGGTGAGAACGCAGTCCGGACCAAACACAGGAAAATAACCAGAAGCGCACATTGTTATATGTTGTTTGACTGCGAGCATTTGATGAAATACACCCAGCATCATAACTTGATATCTCTGAAACATTCTGTGAGTAGGAGTGCATTTATGAGCGCATCCGATGCAGATTAGGGGATATGGGGGCTATACCGGGATAAAGGTTACTGAATATAGCCTATTCACCTTGCAGTAAGAGCGTTTTTTGCGGTTTCCTCCCGCATGTTGTTGGAAGACCAGAGTGAAAGTAATATGAAAATTGGAAGACAAGTGATGCTTCATGATAATCATAAATGGATTTAACATGAGTATGTTTGTCCAATAAACAAATATCTTGCAAGAACACGTGGTTTTGTTTAGGAATTTTTGTTTGTTTGACATTTTGGGAATGTGAAACCAACCAGTTTAAAAATGGCAAAAATACAATGTAACAAATAGTCAAACAATGATTCAAACTATAGCTCAGAACTATGTGTGAAAATGCCCTTAATGTCTCATTAGTGCCACCAGATACTTATTTGCTACCAAGAACATACATTCACCAGCCAGTTTATTAGGTACACCCATCTAGGACCCCCCTTTGCCTACAGAACATCCTGTATTCTTCGGGGCATGGATTCTACAAGTCGGAAATGTTCTACAGGGATGTTGGTCCATGCTGACCTGATGGCACTTTCCTCTTTTGTTCTCTATTGCTCCTCTATTGTTTCTCAAGCAAGGGGGGGAGGCCGATGACATCACAAATCTCCATCAGACCAACTCCTTGAGTGCCCTACTCCTTGAAGTTTGCAGCTACTTTTCTCAAAACTTATTTTTTTACACTTTAGTACTTTCCTGTATTTATACTTGGGATATCGCTTTTCAACAGTAAAAGTTAAACAAATATTTAAGTATTGCCCATGTTTTGTGAATCAAATTGATAATTGTTAGCTTATAATGGTGCAGTTGGTAGAACATGGTGCTTGCAACACCAGGGTTGTGGGTTTGATTCCCATGGGGGACCAGTACAGAGATCTATGCACTCACTACGGTAAGTTGCTCTGGATAAGAGCATCTGCTAAATGTAAAATGATTAGTTAACACTGATTTGTGTAACCTTCTTGTGAAGTCGACAGGGTTGGGAAGCAAGTGGTTACATGTTACATGTAATCGGATTACAAAAAACTAACTGTAATCAGTTACGTTACCAGCAAAAATATTGTAATCTGATTACAGATACTTTTGAAAAACTAGACGATTACTTCTTGGATTATTTTTAAATTCAGAAATGATGTTTGCGAGAAATAAAATACATTGGTACCTTTCTATTTCTCAATGACATTAAATTCGGCATTGAATAAAGGGCAAGTTTAAGTTTGTTCCACCTGAGCGAGACCATTATGATGACACACCAAATGCATTTGTTGGATCCTTTTTGTGTTCTTCTTATGCCTCTTAAGTAATCCAAAAGTAACAGAAAGTAATCAGATTACATTACTGAGTTTGGGTAATCCAAAAGTTATGTTACTGATTACAATTTTGGACAGGTAACTAGTAACTGTAATGGATTACATCTAGAAAGTATCCTACCCAACCCTGTTCGTCGTAATGCTTTCATAAGATTGGCTAAAGCTATAGTATATACAGCTCTGGAAAGAATTAAGAGACCACTGCACATTTTCTTAAATCAGCATCTCTACATGTATGATAGCCATTCCATTCCAGTGTCTGTTGAATTCCAACACAGGCACACCCTATCTACTGAATTAGGTACTGATTAGGTGATCACCTGAACCAAATCTTATTTAACGAGGAAAAGTATAAAAACCACTGCTGTGGTCATCACTATCCTCTTGCAATAGGGCGAAAATGACTTTCTACTGACCGGGATGACCGCCAACTAATTTGAATGTCACTCAACAACCGTAGGATGACATCAAGTGACCTACAAAAAGAATGGCAAACTGCAGCTGGGGTGAAGTGCACGGCGAGGACGGCTCGAAACAGGATCCTAGGGGCAGGGCTGAAGTCGTGCAAAGCTAGAAAAAAGCCCTTCATCAATGAGAAGCAAAGAAGAGCCAGGCTGAGGTTTGCAAAAGACCATAAGGATTGGACCGGAGTAAGGCCATCTTCTCTGATGAGTCAAATTTTCAGCTTTGCCCAACACATTTACGTCATTTAGCAGACGCTCTTATCCAGAGCAACTTACATGAGCAATTAGGGTTAAGTGCCTTGCTTAAGGGCACATCGACAGATTTTTCACCTAGTCGGCTTGGGGATTAGAACCAGCAACCTTTCATTTACTGGCACAACGCTCTTACCCACTAAGCTACCTGCCACCACTAACACCTGGTCGTCTAATGGTTAGACGGAGACCTGGAGAGGCCTACAAGCCACAGTGTCTCGCACCCACTGTGAAATTTGGTGGAGGATCGGTGATGATCTGGGGGTCCTTCAGCAAGGCTGGAATTGGGCAGATTTGTCTTTGTGAAGGACGCATGAATCAAGCCACGTATAAGGTTGTCCTGGAAGAAAACTTGTTTCCTTTTGCTCTGACATTGTTCCCCAACTCTGAGGATTGGTTTTTCCAGCAGGACAATGCGCAATGCCACACAGCCAGGTCAATCAAGGTGTGGATGGAGGACCACCAGATCAAGACCCTGTCATGGCCAGCCCAATCTCCAGACCTGAACCCCATTGAAAACTTCTGGAATGTGATCAAGAGGAAGATGGATGGTCACAAGCCATCAAACAAAGCCAAGCTGCTTGAATGTTTGTGCCAGGAGTGGCATAAAGTCACCCAACATCAATGTGAAAGACTGGTGGAGAACATGCAAAGACGTATGAAAGCTGTGATTGAAAATCAGGGTTATTCCACCAAATATTTATTTCTAAACTCTTCCTAAGTTAAAACATTAGTATTGTGTTGTTTAAAAATGAACATGAACTTATTTTCTTTGCATTATTCGAGGTCTAACAACACTGCATATTTTTTGTTATTTTTACCAGTTTTCATTTTCTGCAAATAAATGCTCTAAATGACAATATTTTTATTTGGAATTTGGGAGAAATGTTGTCAGTAGTTTATAGAATAAAACAAAAATGTTAATTTCACCCAAACACATACCTATAAATAGTAAATCCAGAGAAACATATATTTTTGCAGTGGTCTCTTAATTTTTTTCAGAGCTGTATATGCTATTATTTCAATGACATACATACCTTAATATTTTCATTGTCTCTCTCATCTGATAGGATCCTTAGGAATTCTTTTAACCATGCCTCAGCTCTGGTGGTGTGACTTTCCAAGAAGTAGAAAAGCTTTACAGCTTTGGCACTTTTGACTTCACTTTTGTTATTTGCTCGAACCCCACCTATTGCAGATCCCAGAAAGATTTGTCTTGATTTGTGTGTATATAGAGGAAAAGTAATGTTTGTCTGCTCAATTCTGCTTGCGTTGAAGTCAATAATTTCCATAATCTCATTTGACACACAATGTCCATTTGTCTTTGCACATAAATGTTTGAACCTCAACTCCCTTTGGTCTACATCAACTGAGATATCTTTAACTTTATTGTTCACTTTGATAATGTTCTCAAAAGGTTCTGTGCTTAGAATATTTGATTCGTCATTGGATACCATGATGATTGATGCGTAATTCCCTTCTTCATAGACCCTCTGGCTTGAAAACTCTGCGTCGTCATTTGGAAAGTTCTCTTTGACAAAAGCCCTAGCAATCTTTGAGGGTCCACTCCTTGGTGTAAATTGTCGTTCAATGTCATTATCTTCCCTGTCTTTCAGAAAATAAAACCCACCTCCCAGAATTCCGGACACTATCAGAGTTATAACAAAAAACCAGACCGGGTAGGTGCCAACAATTCGTCCAAATTTCTCAAAGAGATTCGACAAGGGCTTCTCAATGCAGTCTGTACGTTGGCAGCCCATCCTATGACTTGAGTTTGTTCTTCATTCAGGCACAGTAGAGCGCTGAGGCTGCTGGTGGCCTTTCTATAAATTAGAGACTGGTTAAAGACTGACAGGCATATTTATTCATAAACTGTACTCCTCCAGTACACCTGACCTATCGGAACAAGAAGGGTTGGGTTGTTTGCAAATTAAGATAAAAGAATAAAAGGCTTTTGTAAAAATAATACAATTGTGGAAAGTCAAACAACTTCCCTAAACAAATAAGACACCTATACAAAGGCTCCTGAATAGCTTCTACCCCCAAGCCATAAGACTGCTGAACAGTTAATCAAATGGCTACCCTGACTATTTGCATTGACCCCCTTTTTATTTGCACTGGCTCTGACTCTATGCACACTCACTGGACTCTACCCACACACTCACGCATACTACACTGACACTCAAACACACACATACACACACACACACACTACATACGCTCACACACACAAAACACACACACACATGCATAGTGACACCACACACTCACACACGTTCACATTCTTCCCATACGCTGTTGCTACTCTGTTTATTATCTATCCTGATTGCCTAGTCACTTTTACCCCAACCTACATGTACATATTACCTCAAGTACCTCAACTACAGTGGGGGAAAAAAGTATTTAGTCAGCCACCAATTGTGCAAGTTCTCCCACTTAAAAAGATGAGAGGCCTGTAATTTTCATCATAGGTACACGTCAACTATGACAGACATATTGAGAATTTTTTTTCCAGAAAATCACATTGTAGGATTTTTAATGAATTTATTTGCAAATTATGGTGGAAAATAAGTATTTGGTCACCTACAAACAAGCAAGATTTCTGGCTCTCACAGACCTGTAACTTCTTCTTTAAGAGGCTCCTCTGTCCTCCACTCGTTACCTGTATTAAAGGCACCTATTTGAACTTGTTATCAGTATAAAAGACACCTGTCCACAACCTCAAACAGTCACACTCCAAACTTCACTATGGCCAAGACCAAAGAGCTGTCAAAGGACACCAGAAACAAAATTGTAGACATGCACCAGGCTGGGAAGACTGCATCTGCAATAGGTAAGCAGCTTGGTTTGAAGAAATCAACTGTGGGAGCAATTATTAGGAAATGGAAGACATACAAGACCACTGATAATCTCCCTCGATCTGGGGCTCCACGCAAGATCTCACCCCGTGGGGTCAAAATGATCACAAGAACGGTGAGCAAAAATCCCAGAACCACACGGGGGGACCTAGTGAATGACCTGCAGAGAGCTGGGACCAAAGTAACAAAGCCTACCATCAGTAACACACTACGCCGCCAGGGACTCAAATTCTGCAGTGCCAGACGTGTCCCCCTGCTTAAGTCAGTACATGTCCAGGCCCGTCTGAAGTTTGCTAGAGTGCATTTGGATGATCCAGAAGAGGATTGGGAGAATGTCATATGGTCAGATGAAACCAAAATAGAACTTTTTGGTAAAAACTCAACTCGTCGTGTTTGGAGGACAAAGAATGCTGAGTTGTATCCAAAGAACACCATACCTACTGTGAAGCATGGGGGTGGAAACATCATGCTTTGGGGCTGTTTTTCTGCAAAGGGACCAGGACAACTGATCCGTGTAAAGGAAAGAATGAATGGGGCCATGTATCGTGAGATTTTGAGTGAAAACCTCCTTCCATCAGCAAGGGCATTGAAGATGAAACGTGGCTGGGTCTTTCAGCATTACAATGATCCCAAACACACCGCCCGGGCAACGAAGGAGTGGCTTCGTAAGAAGCATTTCAAGGTCCTGGAGTGGCCTAGCCAGTCTCCAGATCTCAACCCCATAGAAAATCTTTGGAGGGAGTTGAAAGTCCGTGTTGCCCAGCGACAGCCCCAAAACATCACTGCTCTAGAGGAGATCTGCATGGAGGAATGGGCCAAAATACCGGCAACAGTGTGTGAAAACTTTGTGAAGACTTACAGAAAACGTTTGACCTGTGTCATTGCCAACAAAGGGTATATAACAAAGTATTGAGAAACTTTTGTTATTGACCAAATACTTATTTTCCACCATAATTTGCAAATAAATTCATTAAAAATCCTACAATGTGATTTTCTGGATTTTTATTTCTCAATATGTCTGTCATAGTTGACGTGTACCTATGCTGAAAATTACAGGCCTCTCTCATCTTTTTAAGTGGGAGAACTTGCACAATTGGTGGCTGACTAAATGCTTTTTTCCCCACTGTACCTCATACCCCTGCACATTGACTCGGTACCGGTATACTCTTTGTATATGGTCTTGTTATTGTTATTTTATTGTATAACTTTTTTTTTTTTTTTTTACAATTGTCTTACTTTTTAACTCTGCATTGTTGAAAGGGCTCGTAAGTAAAATAAGTCTAGACCTGTTGTATTAGGCGGTTTTTTTTGTGTGGATTTGTGTGGATTTGATTTGATTTGATTCGGTGCCTTTTGAGAATGCAACTTGGTTAAAACTTTTTTTTTAACATTCTGTCATAAAGAGCACATGTTCAACTTCATAAAAAACATGTTTTCCCATCTCAAGAGGTTAAATAAAAAAATTACTATAGTAAGTGCCTACTAAGTGCCTATTAAGGTCTTAAGGTACAGCATGTAACACCAAGGGAGTGGGTTCGATTCCCGGGACCACCCATACATAAAATGTATGCACGCATGACTGTAAATCGCTTTGGATTAAAGCGTCTGCTAAATGGCATATATTATTAAGTGCCAAATAAAGTAACAGGGTTGATAATTTCATATTAAATCAGCCATAAATCCCCTCGAGACAGTGGGAATGGAAGCTTGTTGTATGCAACAGGGAGCCAATTGCCACAGCAGGAAAATAATCCCGCAGCAACAGGAAATGTGAATTATGATGTGGATTATAATTAATGGACATTTTTGTGGGGGTTGATACACTGTACATTTTCCGTAAGGGAAAGTCAAGCCTAAAATTTCAAAGTGGAAATTACAAACTTTAGAAGCTTTTTAAACCTCACTACAAGTTTTACATTTCCTGCCTTGCAGGAAAGTTTTCCTGCAACCGGGTGATCAACTTAAGTTCCTACATCTGTACATTTCTAGCCTGTCTATCTACGGGTAACAGGGTTGGCATGTTATGCTCGACCCGCTCAGTTTTCCACCACAAAACACCAGAAAATTGCAAAAAATTGTAAAACCAGCTCAACTGCTTTTACACCATGATTTGACTATTAGATGTTCAATGTTTCTTTTGATCATTTTTTTTTTTTATGAATAATTTCACCATATTGAAACAAGAGTTCAGTTCATGTAACAGGGTTGACCTTAAAATAACGGACAGACGTAAATGAATCACTAATCACATAAAATAAATAATAATCTTCAGAAATGAATTTATCAAAGCAACAAAATAACTAAGGCTTTACAATGATGGTGAAACTTGGAGAAATGTTGGGATTAAGTGGGTTGAAATCTTCCTAGAGGGTTGAGGAAGGGACATGTAAAAATGCTGAATTTTGGCACTTTACCAAACCTTTATTTATTACAAAAATCTGATTTATTGAATTCTCCATATGGTCTACATTAACGGGCACTTCATTTAATATAACAGGCTCTTAAAATGGAATATTGGTACAGAATTTCTACTTAAAATACATGTATCAAAGGGATGCAAAAGGTAACTTTTTTTGTGGAACGACCCAAACACAAAGAATATCTTGGTTAAACAGGCTCTTTTGCGCAGGAAGGTTACTATAGGTTGTCAACCCTCTGATACCCTCTTGTTCCAGTAAACATTTGAGTTGTCAGAAGTTTGCATTAAGACGTGGATAAGGCGTTTGTTTTTAGATCAAAGACAAAAAGTTCATTAACTTTCAAAATAAAGTTAATGTGCACTAGCTAAGTATGAAATCAACGTTTGAGATTAGATAAAAAAATATATTAAAATAATAATCATGGTTATGTAAATATCATATCCGAATTGTTCAATGTTTCATCAGCTGTTAATTATGCTGGAATTATATAATTAATTGGGTTGTATTCCCATGATTGATACTGTACATTAATTATCGTTCATTTATATCAATGCACTGTGTTCAATACACCCTCATTCAGGCAGTTGAACAGTTATGAACTCATCTTATTATGCAAATATTAAGGTATAAACAGACTGAAATACAATAAGATGCCATCTATCAAAACCTTCAACATGATCAAGTAGAAAATCCAACAGAACAAAGAACAGAACCTACGGAGCTCAGCTGTGGCCATCCTCTGTGTATCCACCCTGCCCTGTGCACACAACCACCCACACGTTTCAATTTCCAATTCCTTGGCATGGTCGAGTGCCAGTCTGAGGAGGATTGTTTTACAACTCTCAACCAGCCTGTCTCTATGTGGCAGTTAACCCCTGTCAGTCACCTGTCAGTCAGGCACACGCCGCGTTCACCAAGACAGAGCTCATATTGCATTTCATACAGATCCATCTCACAGCCATTGATTTCCCCGACTCCATGTGAGAAATGGATTCTTCTTTCCCTCATCACAAAGAGAGAGAGAGAGGACTGACCACCCTCAATGCTCGCCGACAGACAGCTCGGCCTCCTCTGGGGAGGTTGAAGTTAGATGGAATCCATTTTGATACCATTCTCAGGTGCCTGGCTGTAATTTTGTTCATCGTTAATTGGAATGTTGCTATCATGGCTGTTGCTGAATGTGTCTGAATGAAAGAATGTGATCCATGATGATTGTGTAAGTAGGTGTGCGTTTACATGTGTCTGTGGGGTGTGTTTGTCTTTGTGTGGGCCTGTTTGTTTAAATGTGTATGTCCGTAGGTTGGGCTTGCCATTTCATATAAACAGAAAGGGTGAGTAGAGCTACTCAAATGAAACAGGGATATTTTTGACTCAATGATCACTGGGAGTGTCCGGAAGATATACCCGAACAGCCACATAGCACATCTGAACATCTTGTTCACCTAAGGCTTCTCTACTAATTAGCAAAGGCATTGATTCTCACCTGAAAATATCCCTTTGAAGTGGGTGGGAGAGAGAGAGAGAGAGAGAGAGAGAGAGAGAGAGAGAGAGAGAGAGAGAGAGAGAGAGAGAGAGAGAGAGAGAGAGAGAGAGAGAGAGAGAGAGAGAGAGAGAGAGAGAGAGAGAGAGAGAGAGAGAGAGAGAGAGAGAGAGAGAGAGAGAGAGAGAGAGAGAGAGAGAGAGAGAGAGAGAGAGAGAGAGAGAGAGAGAGAGAGAGAGAGAGAGAGAGAGAGAGAGAGAGAGAGAGAGAATACAGATCTAAATGTAACAAGACTTCTCCTCCAAAATATACTTTTTTATAAACTAGTGATCATAGGAAGGGTAATGTCAGCAATTATTGTAATTTAGATTGAGGTGACATGTAGTTTCATTTAGATGTCGTTCATTTAGACATCGTTTGCCTACTGTATCAGTCTGGAATGGCAAGAAGTGGGACCTATCCTAGATCAGATAATATCTGCAAAGAGGAGATGTCCCCAGTGACCGGATAACATACACACTAATATAGCCTATTAAGTCAAAAGGTAATCAATCCAAAAAGCAGGAACTATGGTCTCGGGCTCAATGTTGGTGGTCCTTCCACTGCATAATATTTGAAGTCATTTGGAGCACTTCATAAAGTTGGTGACATTAAACCAAATTATATTAAACAATTAAAGTTTAATCTCCTGTGTATTTTCTGAAATTCCTGAGATAACAAAAGTGAGATAAAATAAAATAAAAAATGAGAGCAGGAAGTCCTTGTTTTTTTCCTAACTCTACCAAAATGAGTGAGTCATTGTAACTCCTGGTGTCAAAGTCCCAGCTTTTTAATTACAAAGATAACACAGTTTAATTGATCTGCGAGGCCCTAACGAGGGATCAGAGTGGCTCTTTGAGTATGCCAAATACTATTTTGATGGTGAACTTCCCTTTGAAGTGGAACTGATAGCAGTGTCTCATAGAACCCATATAATGATGAACCCCATGACCTTGAAGCTTCAGGTACATATGTAGAATAATGTTGTGAAGAACTTAATCTGTCTAAGTAAATTGAAGTTACAGTGGGGTCCGAAATTATTGACACCATTGATAAAGATGAGCAAAAATAACTGTATAAAATAAATAATTCAAATACTGAGCTACAGTATATTGTATGCTCACATTTTTAGGGAAAATTATATTATTTTATACTAATACAATTGTTCAGAGAAAGAGATTTTGTTTAACAAGTAATATTTTTTTTCTACAAAAAGGTAGAGGTCAACATTATTGACACTCCTGTTTTCAATACCTTTCAATACCTCACCTTGCAAGAATAACGGCACTGAGCCTTTTTCTAAAATGTTTTATGAGCTGGACAACACATTGGGAGGAATATTAAACCATTCCTCCATACAGAATCCTTTGAGATCCTTGATATCGTTTGAATGCGCTTATAGACTGCCCTCTTCAATTAAAACCATGTTTTTTCAATGGGTAATTTTCGACTTGCTAACTGATTGAACGCGTCACGTGTATAACTACAACCTGTTAACAAATTAAACATGTAGGAGTTTCCTAGTTCCGTGTAGTACATGAACGCAGCATACTTCCCGTTGTTGCATGCATGGTCTCATCAGATTAGTATGGCAAAATAAAATTATATCAGATAGGGATGTGCAGCATAACGTCCCACTTCATAGGATGACACATAAGTATAGGCTAAAGGGATTTTCTATAGAAAAAAATATATTACCCTTATTTTTCATTGGTCTAACTTTCCCACCGCGAGGGAACTTCTGACAGCTATCAGACCCTCGGAAAATAACTTCCCCGTTCCAAATTATCCCATGCAACTATAGAAATGCGATTTGTGCTCCCTGACCAATTTGTGATTGGGATAGGCATAATGTTCTAATATAACGTTTTTATTTTCAAAATTATAAACGTGATAGACTAAATTAGTAACAGTTGTATCTTTTTACAAGCTGCCTTCGAGCAAGCAAGACAAGCTTTCTCCAGCGAGCGAGCAGGACTGAACTGTCAATGTCTGATGTGATTTAAGACAATAGAAAAGTTATACTTATAAATTTGCATCAAATAGCCTTGTCTACTCCTAATTGTGTATGCCTATTCATATAGATTATACATTATCATAACGCATTGTAAAGAGACGGTTTTCTAAACAACTAATGACAGACAGACATCGGTTAAATTATTTGAATTCCATTTCGATCTTTTTTTTCCAGTGAACTCAATGCGCACATTGCACAGTTTCTCTAGAGATAAATCAGATCCAGCCTGAACTGTGCGATGTAGTAGGGAGTTGTAGTTTCCAACAGGCCAATATTCTACAGTTTAGCGCATACAGTGCAGAAAAAAAAACCTTGCACTACAGAGGGCTATTTTGTAAGGCACTACTTTTGTAAGAGAAAATAAATAAAATAATAATTATATATATGTATACATATACACTACCATACAAAAGTTTGGGGTCACTTAGAAATGTCCTTGTTTTCGAAAGAATACATTAGAGTGTCTAGTTTGAGAAACAGGCACCTAACAGGTCCTGAACTGGCAGCTTCATTAAATAGTACCCGCAAAACACCAGTCTCAACGTCTACAGTGAAGAGGCGACTCCGGGATGCTGACCTTCTAGGCAGAGTTGCAAAGAAAAAGCCATCTCTCAGACTGGCCAATAAAAATAAAAGATTAAGATGGGCAGTCTGAGATATGGCTTTTTCTGCCTAGAAGGTCAACATCCCAGAGTCGCCTCTTCATTGTTGACGTTGAGACTGGTGTTTCGCGGGTACTATTTAATGAAGCTGCCAGTTGAGGACCTGTGAGACACCTGTTTCTCAAACTAGACACTCTAATGTATTTGTCCTCTTGCTCAGTTGTGCACCGGGGCCTCCCACTCCTCTTTCTATTCTGGTTAGAGCCAGTTTGCGCTGTTCTCTGAAGGGAGTAGTACACAGTGTTGTACGAGATCTTCAGTTTCTTGGAAATTTCTCGCATGGAATAGCCTTCATTTCTCAGAACAAGAATAGACTGATGAGTTTCAGAAGAAAGTTATTTGTTTCTGCCCATTTTGAGCCTGTAATCGAACCCACAATTGCTGATGCTCCAGATACTCAACTAATCTCAAGAAGGCCAGTTTTATTGCTTCTTTAATCAGCACAACAGTTTTCAGCTGTGCTAACATAATTGCAAAAGGGTTTTCTAATGATCAATTAGCCTTTTAAAATGATAAACTTGGATTAGCAAACACAACGTGCCATTGGAACACAGGACTGATGGTTGCTGATAATGGGCCTCTGTACGTCTATGTAGATATTCCATTAAAAATCAGCCGTTTCCAGCTACAATAGCCATTTACAACATTAACAATGTCTACACTGTATTTCTGATCAATTTGGTGTTATTTTAATGGACAAAAAATTTGCTTTTCTTTCAAAAACAAGGACATTTCTGAGTGACCCCAAACTTTTGAATGGTAGTGTGTATATATACACTGCTCAAAAAAATAAAGGGAACACTTAAACAACACAATGTAATTCCAAGTCAATCACACTTCTGTGAAATCAAACTGTCCACTTAGGAAGCAACACTGATTGACAATACATTTCACATGCTGTTGTGCAAATGGAATAGACAACAGGTGGAAATTATAGGCAATTAGCAAGACACCCCCAATAAAGGACTGGTTTTGCAGGTGGTGACCACAGACCACTTCTCAGTTCCTATGCTTCCTGGCTGATGTTTTGGTCACTTTTGAATGCTGGCGGTGCTTTCACTCTAGTGGTAGCATGAGACAGAGTCTACAACCCACACAAGTGGCTCAGGTAGTGCAGCTCATCCAGGATGGCACATCAATGCGAGCTGTGGCAAGAAGGTTTGCTGTGTCTGTCAGCGTAGTGTCCAGAGCATGGAGGCGCTACCAGGAGACAGGCCAGTACATTAGGAGACGTGGAGGAGGCCTTAGGAGGGCAACAACCCAGCAGCAGGACTGCTACCTCCGCCATTGTGCAAGGAGGAGCAGGAGGAGCACTGCCAGAGCCCTGCAAAATGACCTCCAGCAGGCCACAAATGTGCATGTGTCTGCTCAAACGGTCAGAAACAGACTCCATGAGGGTGGTATGAGGGCCCGACGTCCACAGGTGGGGGTTGTGCTTACAGCCCAACACCGTGCAGGACGTTTGGCATTTGCCAGAGAACACCAAGATTGGCAAATTCGCCACTGGCGCCCTGTACTTTTCACAGACGAAAGCAGGTTCACACTGAGCACATGTGACAGACGTGACAGAGTCTGGAGACGCCGTGGAAAACGTTCTGCTGCCTGCAACATCCTCCAGCATGACCGGTTTGGCGGTGGGTCAGTCATGGTGTGGGGTGGTATTTCTTTGGGGGGCCGCACAGCCCTCCATGTGTTCGCCAGAGGTAGCCTGACTGCCATTAGGTACCGAGATGAGATCCTCAGACCCCTTGTGAGACCATATGCTGGTGCGGTTGGCCCTGGGTTCCTTCTAATGCAAGACAATGCTAGACCTCATGTGGCTGGAGTGTGTCAGCAGTTCCTGCAAGAGGAATGCATTGATGCTATGGACTGGCCCGCCCGTTCCCCAGACCTGAATCCAATTGAGCACATCTGGGACATCATGTCTCGCTCCATCCACCAACGCCACGTTGCACCACAGACTGTCCAGGAGTTGGCGGATGCTTTAGTCCAGGTCTGGGAGGAGATCCCTCAGGAGACCATCCGCCACCTCATCAGGAGCATGCCCAGGCGTTGTAGGGAGGTCATACAGGCACGTGGAGGCCACGCACACTACTGAGCCTCATTTTGACTTGTTTTAAGGACATTACATCAAAGTTGGATCAGCCTGTAGTGTGGTTTTCCACTTTAATTTTGAGGGTGACTCCAAATCCAGACCTCCATGGGTTGATAAATTTGATTTCCATTGATAATTTTTGTGTGATTTTGTTGTCAGCACATTCAACTATGTAAAGAAAAAAGTATTGAATAAGATTATTTCATTCATTCAGATCTAGGATGTGTTATTTTAGTGTTCCCTTAATTTTTTTGAGCAGTGTATATATGTATATATATATATACAGTGCATTCGGAAAGTATTCAGACCCTTTCCCTTTTTCCACATTTTGTTAAGTTACAGCCTTATTCTAAAATTGATTAAATTATTTTTTCCCCTCATCAATCTACACACAATATCCCATAATGACAAAGCGAAAACAGGTTTTTAGACATTTTTGCTAATTT
The DNA here is from genome assembly GCF_964263955.1 of Coregonus lavaretus. Classification (NCBI taxonomy): domain Eukaryota; kingdom Metazoa; phylum Chordata; class Actinopteri; order Salmoniformes; family Salmonidae; genus Coregonus; species Coregonus lavaretus. Next base: position 13,880,731 of record NC_139989.1, read on the forward strand.
ATAAGAAATAAAAAACTTAAATGTTACATTTAAATAAGTATTCAGATCCTTTACTCAGTACTTTGTTGAAGCACCTTTGGCAGAGATTACAGCCTTGAGTCTTCTTGGGTATGACACTACAAGCTTGGCACATCTGTATATAGGGAGTTTCTCCCATTCTTCTCTGCAGATCCTCTCAAGCTCAGTCAGGTTGGATGGGGAGCGTCGCTGCACAGCTATTTTCAGGTCTCTCCAGAGATGTTCGATTGGGTTCCAAGTCCGGGCTCTGGCTGGGCTGTCATGTGCTTTTTACTGAGGACTGGCTTCCGTCTGGCCCCCTCTACCATAAAGGCCTGATTGGTGGGGTGCTGCAGAGATGGTTGTCCTTCTAGAAGGTTCTCCCATCTCCACAGAGGAACTCTGGAAGTCTGTCAGAGGGACCATCGGGTTCTTGGTCTTATAGCAAAGGGTCTGAATACTTATGTAAATAAGGTATTTCTGTTTTCTTTAAAACATCATTTATAAAAACCTGTTTTCCCTTTGTCATTGTGGGGTATTGTGTGTAGATTGATGAGGACATAAAAAATAAAAAAAAGGCTGTAACTTAACAAAATGTGGAAAAAGTCAAGGGGTCTGAATACTTTCCGAATGCACTGTATCTCTACCTGGAAATACATGATCTAAGTGATTCATAGTTGGTATTCAGCAGTCAGTTGAAGAACTACAAAATAGTGATTTTGTCAGACAGCATAGGCAGCAGCTCTGTAGAGATTAGATGATGACTTGGAATGAAATAATAGTCATCACATAAAACAAATGTAATATAGGCTACACAACAACTGAAATATTTTATTAAAATAATGTGAAATTATGGTTAATACACGATAAGCAATAATGGGCAGTCACTACCATCATGGGACTTTTATTAATAGTTTTATTCTATGTTGTTACAGCATTCAACCCACATAATACATAGTGCATTTAATGTTGAAAACATTAATGAAACCGAAATCGAAAACCGAACCGACCTCAGAAAACCCTAGTCGCTCAGCACTACAATTAGGACAACCTGTGTGCCATCATGCCAAAGGAGGAGACATGGAATTATTGATTTAGATGGTTGGCATTACAGAAAGGTAGGCCAATATGTTTGGTTGGCATTACAGAAAGGTAGGCCAATATATTGTAATGACCCAGCGGGGTCATAAAGTAAAAGAGAGACGGGCACCAGGTGTACAGGCAGAACACAGGTTTATTCCTGAATGGGCTATTGTTCAGGCCACAGCCCACGCCGCTAAACCTCGAACATACACAAATATAACATGTCAAGTCAAGGGTCCCAAAACAGAAGAGAGAGAGATGAGACCGTAACCCCTATTTAAGCATTCCAAAACCCCGCGGGATTACTCATCATACCCCCCCAACCTTTCCATCTGTCCTGGCATATTTAACCCCTGCTAGCACCCATGAGAACGATAACACACCCACGAACACAGAACACAATACCGGGTCGTTACATAGCCCCCCCCTTTCTAAACCCTAGCCCCTAGGGTTACAAAACAAAATCCTTAAAACGACCCGGAGGTCGCATCAGTCTCTTGTGCCTGCCCTTGACTCTCACTGGTGGACCCCCAGAACACTCATCTGCCCCAATGTCATTTCCAGCGCCCTCCGAAGAGGCAGCCCCCGTTCCAGGCTCAGGTTGCGCTAGAGTCTCCTCGCTAGACTGTCCCCGTGTGCTCACATCAGAGTCCTCACTTCCATTCCTTACCGTTTTCCTCCCTCTGTAGGGCGCCAATCGGTCCCGGTGGACCACCACCTTCCTGCTCCGTGGGGGAACCTCCACCCGGTACGTCACCTCCCCCACTCTCTCTATCACCAGGCACGGCCCCACCCAGGCACTGTCCAGCTTTGGGTACCGCCCCTTCTTGCGCGTGGGGTTGTGAAGCCACACGCGTTCTCCCGCTCCAAAGTGCCTCCCCCTAGCGCGTGAGTCATAGTGGCGCTTTTGGCGCATTCCTGCGTTCTCGAGTTGCTCTCTTGTGAAGGTGTGAGCCGCTTCTAACCGGTTCTGCAGACGACGAACATAGTTCGGGCCAGGCAAAACCCTGTCGTCGTTATCAGGAGGGTGGCCAAACATCAGTTCGGCTGGGGTGCGCAACTCACGACCTAACATTAGTAGCGCTGGGGAGCACGCAGTCGATTCTTGAACAGCCGACCTACATGCCATAAGAATAAACGGTAAGTGGGTGTCCCAATCTCTCTGGTGTTTTGAGGTAACGATAGCCAGCTGTTGTGCTAATGTTCTGTTAAATCTTTCCACCAGCCCATCACTCTGGGGGTGAAGCGGAGTAGTGCGCGTCTTCTCCGCGCCTAACCGTCTACACAACTCTGAGAACACCCGTGACTCAAAGTTTCTCCCCTGGTCGCTGTGTATAGACTGTGGCACCCCAAACCGACTGATTATTCCCCCTACCAACGCATCAGCTACTGTTTCTGCCTCCTGGTCTGGGAGAGCGTAAGCCTCTGGCCACTTGGTGAAGTAGTCCATAGCAGTTAGAATCCACCTGTTACCGCTGTCTGTGGTTGGAAACGGTCCAACTATGTCTACCCCCAGTCTCTCCATGGGCTCCCCTACTGGGAATTGTTGTAGGAGGGCGTGTGACTGACCTGGAGATCCTTTCTTAGCAGCACACTCGTCGCACTGCCTGCAAAAGTCCTCCACATCCCTCCTGTGCCTGGCCCAATAGAAGCCTTTACGTACGCGCTTTAACGTTTTGGAGACCCCAAAACGCCCTGCGCCTACTCCCCCGTGAAGCTGCTGTAACACGCTCCCTTGCAGCCTTTTGGGAACCACTACCTGCCACGTAATTTCTCCAGTAGCTGGCTTTTTCCACCCCCTCTGGAGCACTCCCTCAGCCACTCTAAGGACTGAGAATTTAGCCCACAGTCCTTTGGTGACTGGTGATAGAGGGGCTACTTCCCCCCACGGCGGTCGTCTTCTCTCTTCCACCCACCCCAGCACAGAACACAGCTCTGCGTCCTCCTCCTGGCGACGCCTCCACTCCCCGACGTCCACAGCCTCAAGCTCCCGGCACTCTGTCACCCTCAGCTGACTCATCGTGGCGGTGACTCCCTCCTCCATGCACAGTTCCCTCTCTCGCTCCACCCGTTTGGCGCAGTACCCACAGCCGTCCTCAGCACACGGGCAGCTGGACAAGGCGTCTGCATTGCTGTGGCGAAGGCCGGCCCTGTGCTCCACCTGGAAGTCGTAGGGTTGCAGCTCCTCCAACCAGCGGGCGATCTGACCCTCTGGCTCCTTGAAGGAGAGAAGCCACTGCAGGGCGGAGTGATCCGTCCGCACCACAAACGGCAGGCCCCCCAGGTAGTACTTGAAATGGCGTACTGCTGCCACGACAGCCAAAAGCTCCCTACTTGTCACGCAGTAGCGTTTTTCAGCCTTATCAAAAGTTCTGCTGTAATAAGCTACTACGTGCTCCCCGTCAGAACCACGCTGAGCCAGCACAGCCCCCAAGCCCTCATTGCTTGCGTCGGTGTCCAGGATAAACGGACGGTTCGGGTCTGGTGAGGACAGGACAGGGGCCTCCACCAGGGCACGTTTGAGGGCCTCAAACGCCCGCTGGTGCTCTTCGGTCCACTGAAAAACAGTGTCCTTCTTGAGAAGGTGGTTCAAAGGAGCTGCTATCCCCGCAAACCCTTTCACAAACCTACGATAGTAGGATGCCAGACCCAGGAAGCTCTTAACCTCTTTTTTCCCCCTTGGAATTGGCCACCCCCTCACAGCCTCCACTTTGTCTGGCATCGTGCTGATGCCCTCACCACCCAGCTGATGACCCAGGAACGCCACCTTCCTTTGCATGAAATGGCACTTTTCCGGGTGTAATTTTAGCCCCGCCCCCGAGATCCTCTCCAGCACTCGCCTAAGTGCCCCCAGTGCCCCCTCAAACGATGTGCCGTGCACCAATATGTCGTCTAGGTACACGACACACTCGTCTCTCGGAACCCCCGCCAGCACTCTGTCCATGAGCCTCTCAAAGGTGGCAGGAGTATTACAAAGCCCGAAGCACAGTACCTTGAACTGCCAATGGCCCCTATCCGTGGAGAAGGCAGTTTTTTCACGTGCCCCAGGCGAGAGGGGCACCTGCCAGTAGCCACTGCGCAGATCAAGGGAAGAGAACCACGAGGACCCTCTGACGTGGTCTAGCGACTCATCGATTGTCGGTATGGGGTAAGAGTCTTTAGTGGTGACAGAATTTAGGCCCCTGTAGTCCGCACAAAACCTAAGTTTACCCCCTTTCTTAGGCACCATGACGACCGGCGCGGACCATGGGCTATCTGACGGCTCAATGAAATCAGCCCGCAACATGTCAGCAATAGCTGTGGCTGCTGCTTCCCTCTTGGCAAGGGGAATGCGACGGGGCCGAATTTTAATGGGTTGGTTGTCCCCAGTGTCGATGTCGTGCTGAACCAGGTGCGTTTGCCCTACCTCATCTTCCCCCCAAGCGAAGCTATCTTTAAAGTCAAACAGCAGCTGCTTTAACTGTCTCTGTTGTCTCTCATCCAGACCTTGACAGTTTTTCAGCCACACAGCCTCAACGGCGTCGATAACTTCCTCCTTCCCCCCGTCGGGCTGATGGGGTGAAGGAGCCAGTGTGTTTTGGGCTACTGGGCTGCCTGTGCTTGCACCATTATGGGGAGTGAAGGTCGTTGCCGCCGGAGACAGCTGCTGGGATGGCACAACGACCAAGGGAGCAGCCGGGACGACCAGTGGAGTTTCGGCAAGCTTGGAGGAAGACGGAGGGACAGCCCTGCCCCCTGCTGGCCCTCCCGAAGACGACATTCACACTGTGCCCCCCCCCCCCGACAGCCTCAAAGTGCCCGAAGCTAAGTCCAACTGAGCCCCACAGTTTTTCAAAAAGTCCATTCCCAGTATACAGGGGTCCTGTACCGCTGCTACCCACACCGGACACCCCACAGTTCTCCCCCCCACAGTCACAGACAACCGACACTTCCCTAACATGGGGGCTAGCTCTCCCGTGACAGTCCGTAGCTGGACAAGGGTCGGCTCCACCCGCACCCCAACAGGTAGTATGTCTGGTCTCACCAGGGTTACTGTAGAGCCCGTGTCGACCAGGGCCAAACATTCCACCCCCTCTACCTTGACGATGACATTGCAGAAGTCCCCAATGGTGGTACGTCCCACCACAACTACCGGACTAGGAAACACGGTGGCAGCTACACCCTGGGGAAGCAGGTCCCCACCCTCTTGCCTGCGCTGCTGGGTACCTCTTCTGCTTACTGTGGGTTTGGGGGCGGAGGGGTGGGCGGAGGGGTGGGCCAGCTCAGGGCAAGCTGTAACCCTTTCGTCTCGTCAGACCACCTCCCGGCTCTAGCCAACAACTCAAATTGAGTGAAAAAAACTTCCCATTTACCTTGTCCATTGAACTTTGGAAGTTTAGCCGCTACCGTGGCTAATGGCAATAGGGCGCTGCCATCTCTGTTTACATAAGGAGGCCCAGCCATTTCCGCACGCGGTGACATCGATATCTTCGTCGCCGTGACGTCTGTTCTGGTCGAGCGGTTTGAAGGAAAACCCGCCCGTTCTGCCATCTTGCTGACTGACAATTTAACTTCCGCCATGTGGCACTCCAGCTCTTCTACAGCCGTCGTCGCCTGACCCTCCCGACCGGGTACACCCGAGCCCACAACGGACACTTTGTCCGACTCTTCCTTAATTTTCCGCCTCGCCCCGATCATCATGACCGTAGATGCGAGTCACGCTAAAGCTAACCACTGCCTATACTGAAACAGCTAACTCGCCTAATCTCGATCGATCCCGTCAATCGAAAGCACTTCTGACACCAATGTAATGACCCAGCTGGGTCATAAAGTAAAAGAGAGACAGGCACCAGGTGTACAGGCAGAACACAGGTTTATTCCTGAATGGGCTATTGTTCAGGCCACAGCCCACGCCGCTAAACCTCGAACATACACAAATATAACATGTTAAGTCAAGGGTCCCAAAACAGAAGAGAGAGAGATGAGACCGTAACCCCTATTTAAGCATTCCAAAACCCCGCGGGATTACCCATCATACCCCCTCAACCTTTCCATCTGTCCTGGCATATTTAACCCCTGCTAGCACCCATGAGAACGATAACACACCCACGAACACAGAACACAATACCGGGTCGTTACAATATTTTTGTCTCGTGAGTGGATGAAAACAACAGTGCTTGTGTAGCCTACATTTCACAAGTGCATCAAACGTTGTTTTGTGTCCCGGAGTGGACAGGCTATGGGTGGATTCTCGTATAATATTTCCCGCAAATGTACTACAAAATTCAGCCATAAATACATCAGTGAATACATGTCTACACCATTTAGGGAATAAAAGTTGTGACCAAGATGTTTCTGATCGGGTTGACGATCATCTTCTAAAATTAGATTTGTGTCCCTCCATTTAGTATGATATGTACGGTTGTCTATCATGCATTTCGTATGATATTGTAGCAATCCTCGCTATTTGAGCCATTTTACAATTCCCATTAAGTGGGTTATCCCTATTGGCGTGATGCGTAGGGTGTTTTTCTTTCACGCCAAAAACCTGAGTTCGCTTCCCTGTCCCACTGTTCGCTATGTTGGTATCAGAAGTGGGATGGCGGCCGTGGAGCCATCGGAACACACTGCCCTGGACGTGTGAGGGCAACAGGGACTCTTTTCTGAGAGGGCAGTGTATCGATCCTCGCTATATGAGCCACATTACAATTTCCATCAAGTGGGTTAACCCCTAACAGAAAGACAGCACAAACCGTCATTCTGATACCAAACTTTGCATTTGCACTGTTGTTCAAGTAAAGGTGTTTTTGTAAAATTTTCTGTAGAAATTGTTAAAAGTAGTCCTTGTGCATAGAGTTGTATGGTTTGTTTAACTTTGCAATCATTGGTTTTTGTTTGGAATACATTTTAAAGAGAGAATTCTGAGTATCAGCATCATTCTGTTACTGTGGAATTGCCCAGTTACAAACATTTCTGACCATCACAGACAGTCAAGATGGCTTCACCCATCCTGACACACCCACTCTCTCAAACCAAGGGTGCGTTCAGTTCAATTCAATGTTTGCTACGTTGCGTGACGGTTTGTATTGAATGAAACGTTTCCCCAAAACGGTGTGCCGATTCTTTATAACAGCCTTTTGAGGTACGTTTGCTCCTGTTTGGTGGGTGTGGCCTGATCATTATGGGTGTGACAGTTTAAAAATGCTAAACTCGTGCAGCACACACCATACAGGAGCAAACGTACCTCAAAGGCTGTTATAAAGAATCGGCACACCGTTTTGGGGAAACGTTCCATCTACGGTGATAGAGGACAGAAATGAATCCGTTTCACTCTCTGGGCCTCCATAATCACACCGTTCTTCAACTGGTCGTTCAGTACAGTACCGTTTCCGTACAGCCTATACATCTCATGGAACCTTCGATTCCAATTGAATAACATTAAAAGAAGGAATAACACAAATGTATGAATCAAATATAACATATTTATGGGAGAACTGCTATCACAGAACCTTAGCAACCCCCTCTCTCATTTCCTAACCTCTCTCTCCTTTCTTTTCGTTTTTCCTCCCTCCTTCATGGCGAATGAGCAGTTTCCATTATGCCACAGGTCCACGTTAAGGAGATGGAAACAGGCTGGCACCTGCAATTATCCCTGCTCACCCAGCCATGGGCCGTTAGGTGCTGAGGAACAGTTCTCTCTCTCTCTCTCTCTCTCTCGCTCTCTCTCAGTCACAAACACACCTCCCCCACACTCCTCACACACCTGCCAAAGAGCCTGATTAATAAGACTGCAGCACTGTGTGGGTTTCTGTGTACACACACACACACACACACACACACACACACACACACACACACACACACACACACACAGGCACAGATGTAAACATGCATGCATCACCAACACATTTATTGCTATAGGTAGACATATAGTACGGTTACACACACACCCTTCAGTGCACAATCACAGTGCACACTAACAAAAAGACAGCGAGGATAGATACAATGGCACACTCACAAATAATGTGGACAGAGACACACACACAGGTGCGCATGCACGTGACACACACACAGTCTAACTCATAATTTATCCTAATGTCCCCAGTCCTTTTCTCTCTATCTGTCTGCCTCAGGCCCAATAACCCAGGTGCAGAAGCCTTTCATTGTGACAAATAGATCACCTTAAACCAGGGCCCTCTCTTATCTCTCTTTATATCTCGCACATTCAAACACACACACACAAACACATACAGTACTGTTGTGAAGACATAGCCAGAATTCATGTGGGAGAATGATAGAACTCTACAGAGGGAACTTGCCAGATGTTTCCATATAACGTGCATTGTGGCATCATTTTGACATTTTAATTGGTTAGCCGCAGAATAGGGCATAAAGATTTCTTAGTAGACAAAAACCAGACTCATTTTAACTATCATGCATCTGTGTAATGATAAGAAAACGCATAACGTAAGGCAAACTGTATTCTACAGCTGAATAAATGTAGACAAGGCAAAAAAACAAACAAGCTCTTCACTATTCTGCCAGAGAGACAGTGATCCAAACGAGAAGGCACACCGGAGAAGTGTTTCATCTAACGTGGCCTGAACCTCGATCTATTTTAACAACTGCAGTCATAAGCAATCCTGGAGATCTATGAAACGTATGTTTTCCCTCCCCCCTCCAGCTGCTGAGGCAGCACCTGCATGGATTTAAATGACTGCATTGATATGCAGAGACGGATTCATTTCTGTCCTCTATCACCGTAGATGGAGACAGGTAGGAGAAAGTCCCCCAGCATGAAATGACCATTCATTGCGTATCGCCTTCCAGAATGGTGAACAGTTCTATTTTAAGCTGGTTGAATGTTAGCAGCACAGTGGGAGAGGATTTGGAGGCTTGAATAGTACAGGAGCAAATGCCATGTTCCATACTCTATTTTCAGATCATTTCCTGGTTCACTCCTAGGTTGAATATACATGCGTTGTTGGACCTAGATTTACTTATAATGAGGTCATACTGATAGCACAGTTGACTTTGAAACCTTGAACATCATACTAACTTATCTTCTACTAATCTTTTAGGTGTTTGGGGGGAAATACTGATGCCCTTCCACCTGAACAGTAAAAGCAAAGTCACTTCCTTGTGGGGCCCTATTGTTCAACCTCTTCATGTGTCATGATGAAATACTATGCTATCACAACCAATTTCGGTATGGGCATGAAAATATATATGGTAGAGACAAAAGAGAGACTAACAATGACAGAAAAATAGGCTTAACATTTTAATAGAAATGTAAATTGCTTTGAAACCTGCCTCTTATTTCTTGGTTTGATAGCTAATCTACTAGTATGACAGATCTGAGGGATAGCGCAAACAGTAAAAGGATGTGCAGCAATAAAGGCCAGCTGTGTTAGTAGAAGCCTAGTTAATGAGTGTGTGGACATTGATAGGAGGTTCTCACATCTCGCCTGTCTCACTGCCTCTCCAACTTTGCCCAGCAATTACTGGACCGTGAACCTTGACGAGATCAATTAGCCAGGTTTTAATGTCACGAGGAGAGATTCGCCATTTTGCTTTATCAGCACCTCAGCTATTCTCTTCACTTCTCTGGCAGAAGTGGAGGATGTGGGGGGTTCTGGAACTTCTGGTTCTGGATACAATTGCACTCATTCTCAGAGAGCTATTTGGTTTGTTTATTAGAGAAAAATATTTTCCCAGCAAAAGTTGTATTTCTTATTTATGGATCACTATGACTGTCTGATGTGGAACTGTTGTTCAGTGGATGAACCTATATTCAAAACCATTCATATCAAAAGAGAATAATGACTTTACACAAAAAAAAACATTTAATACCAATGACCAGATAAATATCAACCGGAGTATATCCTTCGTGTTGATTAGGATTGTAATATGACAGTTCTGACAGTTACATAAAATAGTACATCCAAAAGAAGGGTAATGAACATACATTTGTAAAAAATAAACAAGATCAGAAACAGCACATCTGGGTTAAACCATCCTACATGACAAACATGAACAAGCATATTTAGTTCTATATATAGTTATTCCTTTGGCACAAGGTAATGACTCCACAATTCAGTCTCATGTATTGGGCCTTTGGGACTAGTTAGGAGCTACTAACAGCAGGGCTGCTTCCTCATACTGTTCTGAACCACGACTACCGATCATGAAACCTGAGGGGACCTCTTGGCTGCATAGGAGCCATGTGGTAAATATCACCATCTAGTGGGTACAGAAGACTTACAGTGCCTTCGGAAAGTATTCAGACCCCTTGACTTTTTCCACATTTTGTTACGTTACAGCCTTATTCTAAAATGGATTAAATATTTATTTGTTTCTCAGCAATCTACACACAATACCCCATAATGACAAAGCGAAAACAGGTTTTTAGAAATAAAAAACAGAAATACCTTATTTACATAAGTATTTAGAACCTTTGCTATGAGACTCTAAATTTAGCTCAGGTGCATTTTGTTTCCATTGATCATCCTTGAGATGTTTCTACAACTTGAGTGGAGTCCACCTGTGGTAAATTCAATTGATTGGACATGATTTGGAAAGGCACACACCTGTCTATATAAGGTCCCAAAGTTGACAGTGCATGTCAGAGCAAAAACCAAGCCATGAGATCGAAGGAATTGTCCGTAAAGCTCCGAGACATGATTGTGTCGAGGCACAGATCTGGGAAAGGGTACCAAAAAATGTCTGCAGCATTGAAGGTCCCCAAGAACACAGTGGCCTCCATCATTCTTAAATGGAAGAAGTTTGGAACCACCAAGACTCTGGCCGCCCGCCCAAACTGAGCAATCGGGCGAGAAGGGCCTTGGTCAGGGAGGTGACCAAGAACCTGATGGTCACTCTGACAGAGCTCTAGAGTTCCTCTGTGGAGATGGGAGAACCTTCCAGAAGGACAACCATCTCTGCAGCACTCTACCAATCAGGCCTTTATGGTAGAGTGGGCAGACGAAAGCCACTCCTCAGTAAAAGGCACATGACAGCCCGCTTGGAGTTTGACAAAAGGCACCTAACGATTCTCTGGTCTGATGAAACCAAGATTGAACTCTTTGACCTGAATGCTAAGCAGGGAGAGGGAGACTAGTCAGGATCGAGGCAAAGATGAACGGAGCAAAGTACAGAGAGATCCTTGATGAAAACCTGCTCCAGAGTGCTCAGGACCTCAGACTGGGGCGAAGGTTCACCTTCTAACAGGACAACAACCCTAAGCAGACAGCCAAGACAACGCAGGAGTGGCTTCGGGAAAAGTCTCTGAATGTCCTTGAGTGGCCCAGCCAGAGCCCGGACTTGAACCCGATCGAACATCTCTGGAGAGACCTGAAGATAGCAACGCTCCCCATCCAACCTGACAGAACTTGAGAGGATCTGCAGAGAAGAATGGGAGAAACTCCCCAAATACAGGTGTGCCAAGCTTGTAGCGTCATTCCCAAGAAGACTATGCTGTAATCGCTGCCAAAGGTGCTTCAACAAAGTACTGAGTAAAAGATCTGAATACTTATGTAAATGTGGTATTTCCGTTTTTTATGTTGAATAAATTAGCAAAAAAAAAAAACGTTTTTTGTTATTATGAGGTATTGTGTGTAGATTGCTGAGGGGAAAAAACTACACTGCTCAAAAAAATTAAGGGAACACTAAAATAACACATCCTAGATCTGAATGAATGAAATAATCTTATTAAATATTTTTTTCTTTACATAGTTGAATGTGCTGACAACAAAATCACACAAAAATTATCAATGGAAATCAAATTTATCAACCCATGGAGGTCTGGATTTGGAGTCACCACACTACAGGCTGATCCAACTTTGATGTAATGTCCTTAAAACAAGTCAAAATGAGGCTCAGTAGTGTGTGTGGCCTCCACGTGCCTGTATGACCTCCCTACAACGCCTGGGCATGCTCCTGATGAGGTGGCGGATGGTCTCCTGAGGGATCTCCTCCCAGACCTGGACTAAAGCATCCGCCAACTCCTGGACAGTCTGTGGTGCAACGTGGCGTTGGTGGATGGAGCGAGACATGATGTCCCAGATGTGCTCAATTGGATTCAGGTCTGGGGAACGGGCGGGCCAGTCCATAGCATCAATGCCTTCCTCTTGCAGGAACTGCTGACACACTCCAGCCACATGAGGTCTAGCATTGTCTTGCATTAGGAGGAACCCAGGGCCAACCGCACCAGCATATGGTCTCACAAGGGGTCTGAGGATCTCATCTCGGTACCTAATGGCAGTCAGGCTACCTCTGGCGAGCACATGGAGGGCTGTGCGGCCCCCCAAAGAAAAGCCACCCCACACCATGACTGACCCACCGCCAAACCGGTCATGCTGGAGGATGTTGCAGGCAGCAGAACGTTCTCCACGGCGTCTCCAGACTCTGTCACGTCTGTCACATGTGCTCAGTGTGAACCTGCTTTCATCTGTGAAGAGCACAGGGCGCCAGTGGCGAATTTGCCAATCTTGGTGTTCTCTGGCAAATGCCAAACATCATGCATGGTGTTGGGCTGTAAGCACAACCCCCACCTGTGGACGTCGGGCCCTCATACCACCCTCATGGAGTCTGTTTTTGAGCAGACACATGCACATTTGTGGCCTGCTGGAGGTCATTTTGCAGGGCTCTGGCAGTGCTCCTCCTGCTCCTCCTTGCACAAAGGCGGAGGTAACAGTCCTGCTGCTGGGTTGTTGCCCTCCTACGGCCTCCTCCACGTCTCCTGATGTACTGGCCTGTCTCCTGGTAGCGCCTCCATGCTCTGGACACTACGCTGACAGACACAGCAAACCTTCTTGCCACAGCTCGCATTGATGTGCCATCCTGGATGAGCTGCACTACCTGAGCCACTTGTGTGGGTTGTAGACTCCGTCTCATGCTACCACTAGAGTGAAAGCACCACCAGCATTCAAAAGTGACCAAAACATCAGCCAGGAAGCATAGGAACTGAGAAGTGGTCTGTGGTCACCACCTGCAAAACCAGTCCATTATTGGGGGTGTCTTGCTAATTGCCTATAATTTCCACCTGTTGTCTATTCCATTTGCACAACAGCATGTGAAATGTATTGTCAATCAGTGTTGCTTCCTAAGTGGACAGTTTGATTTCACAGAAGTGTGATTGACTTGGAGTTACATTGTGTTGTTTAAATGTTCCCTTTATTTTTTTGAGCAGTGTATTTAATAAATTTTAGAATAAGGCTGTAATGTAACAAAATGTGGAAAAAGTCAAGTGGTCTGAATACTTTCTGAAGGCACTGTATGTGGTTAGGACATCTCCAGTCGCTGTAGAAACATAATCTAAACCCAAATTCTGTCAAATAAGGAGATCAATTGCACAATTCATAAGACAAAAAAAACCCACATGAATTCATATAATGGTTTATCAATTCATGAATTGACTTTCATGTTCAACTGCCCTCAACAGACTGAATGAAAATAAAATGTACCACACTACCACACTACACCTGGTCCAGAGTCATTAACTGTTTGTTTATCTGAAAGAGACCTAAAGAACTTTCAAGAAAGAGTCTTGAATCATGGATTCCACCTCCTCCACTAACACACTGAAATCAGCTTGACACACTGTATGTTCTCCTCTACTGTTTTCCTTCAGGCACTGAAGCATTTTTTGGTGCATCCGAGGTGTGGACGCTAAAGAGGCCAGCTCCCTCAGCTGGTCCAGAGGATCTGAGGTGTTGTAATGAGTGTTCGGGCACTGCAGCGCTTTGAGGACTGCGGGGGCAAACTTCCCGTGGTGCGCCGTGGAACAGATCACCACTGGACACCACGGGTCCTGTAGCCGGTCAGCAACCGCCTTGGCAACGGCGGTGTGTGTGTCCATCACGTAACCAGTTTTGGTGTGAACATTTTGGATGGCAGCCAGACATTCCTCTTCAGAGCACCAGCCAGCCACCACATCCTCCTGTATCTTTTGAAGCAATGACTCAGAGACTTTGAAGTACTGGTCTTTCTCTAAGCGTGTGAACAGATCTCTAACAAGATGGCCATCACCACCTGAGGTGTGGTAGAGAAATCTCTCCAGGTTGGAGGATTTAAGGATGTCTATGGCTGGGGAGTGCGAGGCAATGAGAGGCTGGTTTCGGAGATCACACACCCCTGTCGTAATAAATTCGGAAACTATTCGGTTTTGGTTGGAAGCGCAGATGATTTTTCTTATTGGGATACCCATTTGCTTAGCGTACAGGGCTGCCATGGCATTGCCAAAGTTACCGGTAGGGATGCATACATCAATGGGCTCTCCGAACTTGACAACCCCATCTTTGAAAAGATCTAGATATGCTGAGGCGTGATAGACCACCTGGGGAGAAACAGGAGGTAATGAAGTAATGCTACTTGAGCTGTACAACAACATACCAAGATATTAAGTAGCCTAGACTGAATGAAATGAAATGAATAAATCAAACAATAATGAATTGTTTAGGATAGCTATATGTAATTCATGTTAATTTAGAATGTATTCACCCCCACCCCTGTATAGAATTAAGAAGGGTTTGTTAATCCCCTATAATACAAATAAGAAATAATCAGTTTACAGTTCATATATCAAGCACATTTTGTGAGTCGTAATAACACAAGTACTACCATGTCATCTTACAGCATGACCTCACCTGTGGTAGCAGCCTTGCCCAATTGATGGAGTTAGCGGTGCTGAGGACAGTGCCATACTCCATAGCCAAATGTCCTGTCAGACCTGAATCCCCAAACATGGTCTTAATGGCCCTCTGGCAGAAGTCAAAGTCGGATAGGACACTGACAGCCCTGGCATTGGCCTTTATGTAGGCTGTCAACTGTAGCTTCTGGATCTCACTCACTCCTTCCTCTGGGAAGAACACCAGCACGCCGACCCTCTGCCGGTCCAGGTCATTCAGGCTGCCGAACCCACTCAGCACTGCACTGCCGGTATCACCGGATGTTGCCACAAGGATGAGGTAGTTGCACATTTGTGGGAGACAATAGGCAAAGAGCTGAGGCATCAACTGCAATGCCAGGTCTTTAAACGAAGCAGTGGGGCCGTGGAAGAGCTCCTGCACAAACTGGTTATGAATAAGGTGTTTCACCGGTGCAATGGCCTCGCTGGCAAAGTTAACCCCGTAAGCTCTGAACACCATTCTTCTGAGCTCGGTACCAGGGATATCCATGGGGTGTATGCACTTTTCAAGGATGGCTAAGGCTCGTTCAGGATAGGACATTTCTGCTAGTCTTAGCCATTCTCGTGCGTCGAGCTTTGGAAAGCCTTTTTGGGGCACGTATAGTCCACCATCAGGAGCTAACCCCTCTAAAACAACGTCACTGAAGTATTTTGAATCACTAGATGATCCGTTATCACTCCTGGTTGACACAAAGGTCTCCGAATCCGAGTTCTGGTATCTCTCCACAGCCTGAAGCACCTTCTCTGCAATCTCCTCAACAGTATCTCCAGTCCCACAGAGCACTCTAGTGTCAAGCCATTTCTCATAAATCTGCTTCCTGTAGTGTAGAATCTGCCTCATGGGGACCCCAGCCTCCTGGCCCACAATCCTGTTAACCTTCATCCTGGAGAGCCTCTGTATGATGTCATCGGTGGCTACATCCAGATACACTACCAGGCCAGTGCGTTTGAGGTGCTGCATAGCCCCAGAGTGGAGTGGGTTGGATCCTGTTAGGGAGATGACACTACCAGAGGTGGAGAATTTGCACAGAGCCTGACCCTCTTCTTCCAGGAAACGTTCACCTCCGACCTCAGCCAGCTTGTCAGCCACCGGCATCTTCCATGTCACCTCCAGGACATGGTCGTCCACGTCAATGACAGGCACTCCTAGTCTTTGAGCAACAACACGCCCCACTGAGGTTTTTCCTGCTCCAGGCAGACCCATTAGCAGGATGTTTTGGTCCCCTATCTGGGGTACAGTAGATAGCCATGATCTGGATATTGAGAAAGGGCTTGTGCTAGTCTGCCATCTCACAGCTTTCAGAGCAAGCTGCCGTGTGTTGTTCAACACTCCCATCGCTATAAACATTTTCACCCTTTGACAGTAGGCTACTGGAAGCATTTTGATGTGGTTGTTATGTCAGATCTGTAAGACAGATAAGATAAGATTGATTGTACAGGGCTAATGACATCAAATAATAACAGGCAATACATTAATTGATGTAAATTCCTTGTCAGGAGCTGTTGAAATGTCTAATTTATGTAGCTACTGTACATGTTGATAACATAATATATCCTGGTTATAGCTACAGCATTTTAGCAGATACTAATTTTAGCCTTTGCTAAGTTACTTGACCAGTGTGAATAATAATGTATAATTTATAAATTTTCTATTGCCCTTTTCATAACAATCACAAAGTGCTTCAAAAGCAAAAAACAAACAAGCAATACATCATCACGAGTAGCCTAGCTACTGTATAGTTACATCAACCAATACAGGCCAAGTCTTTGAGTGCCAAAAATGGAGAGGGACAGTTCATGGCTTGAATAGAGGAAGGTGGTCAGGGAGATGGTTGATGAAGAATATTATTTTTTTTAATTAAAAAAGATGAATAGACCCTAGCTCTCAAACTCTAGGTGGCATTCTGCCTTCTCCCTACAGTTCTCAGCCATAGTCCTCCACAATGGACGCGCCATAATACCCATAAAAACACGGAAATGGTCCCAATGGGTTTTCCGCCATTCATTTAACAAAAAATTCAAATGAATTGTGTGTTTGGTGTAGGCTTACCTTGTGATGTTTTGCTAGCCGTGTAATTATTTCTCGGACAAGTTGAGTTTTATCAATATATTATTTACTCTAAAAAAATGAGCAAAGCTAATTACTGATAAAAGTGACCTTGTCCTAGAGAGATTTGTGCGGTTATCAAAACGTCAAGCCAGGGTAAGCCTACACAAAACACAGACCTTATATGAAGTAGTTCTAAAATCCCAGATGGAAAAATGTATGGTGAAAAAACAATTGGAACCATCTCCAGGTTGTCTGACTCATACTGTGCTACTCAATTAGCTTTGCCCACAACTACAATCCCAATGCTGGGTTAAAGCTGCAATATGTAACTTTTTGGGGGACCCAACGAAATTCGCATAGAAATGTGTGTTATAGATCTGTCATTCTCATTGAACGCAAGTCTGCAAAATGGTAGATCTGTTATATGTGTGCTATTTCTATGCTCCCTGTTCTTAAGTTTCGTTTTTGCATATTTTACTTTTGGTTTTGTACACCAGCTTCAAACAGCTGAAAATACAATATTTTTGGTTATGGAACAGATATTTCACAGCAGTTTAGATGGTACAATGATAGTCTACACTATACTAGCTTGTTTTGTCACATAAACTGAAATTAGGCAAACTATTAGACTGTTAGCAACCAGGAAATTGTGGAGCGTTGTCTGCATAGTGCATATTTAACGTTTAGAAACGTAAATAATCATCGCTTGTGATAAGGCTTTCGAAACATATAGCCATTATCTTTCATCAGCGAGAAAGAATCCTTCGAATAAAATTACTGTAGCAGTTTTGCATAGATCCATACAGCTATGGATGCCTCCATCCAACGAAACTACATTTCTTGCTAGACTTCCTGAATTATGCTTATGCACAGCTGTTCTGGGCATGCTAGATAGCTAATTAGCACAGGTGGTCGCCTCTTGTCTTCTGTCTGTTTTCCGTAAACAAGTGCTGTAACATGGTGATATGGCCGTATGGGAACACAAACCACCCTGTCTCGCTGATATGAAAGAGAAGGTCCTTATGCTTCCAATACCGTACCGCAAGCGATGCGTGTTAATGTTCAGATCTAGCGTCAGGGATGTTAACAAAACACCCCCCTACAGAAGACGCCTTTGTCCAATGACTTATGTGTCATGTAATGGAACGGAGTCATGATCAATGGCTAAATAGAACCCATAGGGCTCATACTTACATTTGTCTTCTAAAATACTATTCTGTTTAACACATATTTTAGGAAATAATTTCGTTGACATATCTACTGTTTCTAGCTAGATAGGTCATGTTAGATAGCTACTGTACCTAGCTTGCTACAGCAACCTTTGTCATCAAGAGATTGCTCTCTGTTATCATGTGACGCATGCGTCACTCGATAATGACTTTTCATTTATTTTATACACTAGGCCTAGCTGGATAATATTTTACAGTACCTTAGCTAGTAAATTTTAATTATTCTAGTAAAGAAACAGCTGATGAAAATAAACCAATGTCAGCCACATTCGACATTGGCTTGTTGACATCAGCTTCTCGTCAGCAACACTAAAAAAGTACTTCCGGGTCACGGAATTTCAGACGTTTTCGGAATAAAAGTCCCCACGTAATAGTAGAAAAGTGTCAATAACCTGTACTTATTCATGATACTGTATATTACAAATTGTTGTCAAAACATTAACAATGATTCATATTCGTTAATATTTAAGTGACATTTGCATTAAATGTATGTTTTAAAACATGTTCCAAGGTCAAATAAATGCCCCCAATGCGAATCACTGTATATGTAATATATTGGCTTATAGAGCAAAAACGAATCTGTAGGGAATACTCAGTAGGGTCTGTAGAATGTATATATGGTGTCATTTCATGGAGCTCTGAATAATACTGAGTGTTGCTGGGCTTTTTCTCCACCCATTCCATTGGCGGCCACAATGCGAATCACTGTATATGGCATAGTTTTCGCATTGTCTTGACACATTTTACAGGAAAAGTAAAGGGACAAACTGTATTTCGTAAGTACCGTATTACATGTAAACTGAGAGAAGGCAAAACAGACAAGACGCAGATTGCATTCAAGTTGCGACACAATGTAATAATACTACAGATAGAACAATTAGCATCTTTGGTAATACCACAGATTTATAAAAACTTTTTTCTAATACTGTCCTCTATGCCCAATGAGCCATTTCAGAGGTGATACAATGTAGCAGCAGTGGAATTCTTAGATTGTACCACACTGGTGCTGTCAAAATCATTCCCCGGCAGTTGCCCAGCAACTGTTGCACAGGAAGCTTGTTGTCAAACAAAACATTCACGCAGAGCTAGTTAGAGTTGAGTGATTTTGTATTCTTTTGGTGCATGTTTGGCAACACAAATTATGTTGACCACTAGCTAGCTATGTAAATTATGTTGACCACTAGCTAGCTATGTATCCACCAGAAAGCATATATAACCTTATTCCAAGGGAGGAGGTTAAAGTAGATATTATGTCTGATGTACGCAACTCTGTGCCATGCTTGATGAAATGTATAAAAACATATGGGATTTACTCAGGATATAAACTTAATGTATGTAAAACTGAAGCCTACGCTATGAATGGGTCCACCCCCCATCAGGTACCCTGTCTGCCAATTTTCAGGTGGCCTGACAAGGGAATAAAATATATAGGCATTACTATTCCTACCTCTCTTGAGGATCTGTATTAAACGAATTATACCAAATTAATTGATGTGATAACCACAAATCTTAGAAGATGGATGATTTTATCTCTCACTTTATCAGGAAAGGTAGAAACAAGATAAATATTCTTCCCACACTGTGAACTACAAACAACTAGCTAGCTAATTAGCTAATGTTAGCTAACAAAGTAACCGTGTAACGTTAGCTAGCTAGCTATGTAAACTATGTAAAAGCTAGCTAGCTAGATTAATCTATTTCTTAAACCTATGTTTCTGTGTGGGGATTGGGAATGTGTGGGCATACTTTGTTGTGCCCTCCCCAGAGAAATATCTGCTCAAGCACTCCAAGGAACCCACATTTACTGAAAGTAAGCAATAGGGCGAGATTACATCTCAATATCACTTTGGAGGTAATTTCCTAACTCTAATTCTGTGTTTATATTTTTACACCACTAGAGAAACTTATTTCATATTTGTATGATGATACTGTCAAGAAAACACAAATACCAGTATTCACTCCAAAAAGTACTTTGTAAAGACATATGCCTTTGAGAACATCATGGCAGTGCCAAGGAAGCCACAGCCTATCTACGCCGACACTAAAACTGGAAACAAACAGCTCCTGGAAAATTCAGGACTGGTCCCAAAGTACATCAAGAAAAACGTGAACTTACCACTACATATGAAAAGACTGCTTTTGCTTTGTCTGTCAAGCAGGTAGTGAATTTGTCCAAGATATTGACTTGCTATTCAAAGAAAGACGCTTATATGCTTATTGCACCAAGACTGGACACTCAATCAATGTGAACTGAACTGAAGAGGATCCCAACATAACTATTTTCCCATCCCCTCCCTAGGACTTCGGAAAGACCCCTGAGTACCTGCAGCAGCGCGCTGAGGTGAGGAGGCCTCAGGACAAGTATGAAAGCTATGTCAAGGAGTGCATGAAACAGGGCACCATGAAACAGCTCTCTGAGGATGAGTGAAACAACATCATACAGGTAAACCACATAGGTCCTTAGAACCAAGCCAATAGAATCTGTCCTAGAATAGATCATAATGATACATTACATTAATGTATGTGTTTTAGCTGATCAGTCAGTTAGATAAGGTTCAGTATTAGATCAATGTATCAAATGATGAATAGGCTTACAAATTCTGTTAAGCACCAGCATACATTCAAAGGGTTTGAGAGAGACATTTCCCAGAAAGACATTCCCATTACGCTGACATACATGGGCTTATTGATAATGAATTGTTCTTGAGCAAGAATGGAAAGCTCATCTCCCTTGCCTGTGTTTTTGATGGGTCATCCTCTTTCCAGGGCATGAAGAAGAACTGGGGGGAGCTGCACCATCAGTACCAGGAACTCTCTGTTGTCATGGACACCACCCCCAAGAAGTACTGCAAGGAGCGTCTGGAGCTGGAGATGAAGCAGCTGGAGAGGGACATTGACCTCATCGAGCGATACAAGACCATCTACATCGCCAACAACAACTAACACACATGACACCTCTTAAGTCTCAATGGCAAATGCCAACATTGTAAACAGATATTCAGTGAGGAAAAAAACATATGCCCTGAGTGCTAGATATGAAACTTCCTGGCAAATTGTCATATCCCTCTCACTGTCCCTGTCTATGATTTCACATTGTTTTGGGAAACTAAATCAACTCTCTGCACTATATTTGAAGATATTTTGATGTCATTTAATCTCAAACATAACATGTCAGTATTTTATGTGGTGCTTTTGTTTATTTGGTAATTTCATGTGGTAAATGCAATTATTTTTTTATTTTTTTAATCTGCTTACAAACTGTTTATAAACATTACTACATACTACGTCATGATGTAATCTTGTAGTTCATTATACGAGAGCCTAAATTAGACTATACTTATCTGGTCCTTTGCCACAGTTTCTTGAACCAAATTAGTCACTTTTCCTTTTTAGCAAGCAACCGTGCTTACAGGAAAACTACTACAGGAAATCACATGCAGCTGATTATCCACCCCTGTGGATCTAATTGTGCCATTCGGTGGTTTATTCAGAAGGACTGGAATACAACAACCACCTCTTTTTAGTCACACTAATGACTTCAGCATGACCACAGCATGCTTGACTTGTTGGCTAGTTTTGAGTTTCAGCCTAAAATTGCACAAAGAATCTCTCCTTAAAAAGTGGAAAAGGTAAGGGACAGAATAAAGCCGAAAAGTTGTCATATTACAGGGAGGGTTAACTTCGAAGAACACTACTTCATTATTATCTTGCATGTAATTGTTGTAATTTGTTCGTTCCCCTTCAGTCCTTGTCTGCTGACTGCATTTTTACATCAACTGTATGTTATCGCGGAAAAACATCATGGCAGAATGCGTTCCATCCAGAGCCACGGGAATGGAAGGAGGAATTGTGGTAAATAGTTTCAAACTTTTTGTTTTGTAGTAGACTATTGTTATATACCCATATTTATCCTATCTGTGGTTTGTTTTCTTGAGTAACTTGTTGCAGCTAATTTCAGCTGATCAAGCACTGTCTTCTGATCATGGACTTTTTAAATTGATAGGCTACTTACAGATATAGCCAATTGGAATATTGCATTAATGAATTGATCATAACTTTGCAAGTGTTCCTTATCTTTGTTTATCATATCTTAGATTAAAGATGATTGGCCCGGATACAGTTTAGAGCTCTTCACTTATCCAGAGCATTACCGTGAAGATATAGAGAGTGTCTACATTCCACATGGGGTTATCATGGACAGGTAAAATTTATTTTATAATCTGGAGGAAATTCATACAAACCTTTTCACCAACTTGCTGAGGTGATCAGAAGCCAATGTACTATTATATTTATGTTATTGTAGTTACAATATGGAACATACATTACTACAGTACTGTGCTTTAAAGGATGCTCTTAAATAGGAATATCACCCCCTTTTTAAAAATCCTTATCACTGGACTTGACCCACTTTATTGGTCTTCTCCTGGTGCACTCATTGGCCTGGGTTCACAGCTCTGATTTTCTACCTCATGTGGAAAGGAATGCTGGTGCGTGCCACATTTCTACCAACCAGGGAGGCTTGGAGGACTTCAAGAAGTCATTGAGTTGAGAACTGTGTATTGAAAGTACACAATAAACTATACCATTGTGTGTGCGCGTGTGCGTGCGTCATACAGACTGAATGCCTTGGCAATTAGTGATAAAGCGTCAACTCTATGGTATCATGTGACCTCAAAATTTAATCACACACTGCTCTGTCTGTGTAATTGTGATTTTCTGGGGAGGTTTAACATGATTTGTACTGTAGGACGGAGCGCCTGGCCCGACACATCATGGATGACATTGGGGATCATGACATGGTGGTGCTGTGTGTACTGAAGGGAGGGTACAAGTTCTGTTCTGACCTGGTGGAGTTCATTAAGGTACAATGCCGCAACTCCAACAAGCACCTGGAGACCAGAGTGGAGTTTATTAGGCTGAAGAGCTACCTGGTAAGTAACATCAAGTTCTTTTAAAGTATTTTGAAAAGGCTGTATCATCACATCATTTATCAGTCGCTTGTGATGAAGTTAGAGATAAACATAGTAGTGAATATGAGGTTCTCTAGTTTCATGTAGTTGAGGAGCTGCTTGGTTGGTGCCACAATATCCTACTATTTATTTGTCCTTTGAAATCTTCTGCATGTATTGTTTATGCAGCTGGGCTTCTCTTCACCAGAGCAACTGGGAGGCCTGTTCAGATGCTGTATCGTCAATGTATAACATTCAAATCTCGAAATGGTCATATTTTAGCACTGACTTCAGAACATTCAGGAAAATACTTGAGTTGAATAGAAATAGAAGCAACCTGTTATTTCTGTTATTAATAATTGGTTCATGTTTGGAGATGGAAGAGTATATAGTCTGTCTGAGTGTGTGTGTGTGTGTGTGTGTGTGTGTGTGTGTGTGTGTGTGTGTGTGTGTGTGTGTGTGTGTGTGTGTGTGTGTGTGTGTAATGTGTATGTGTATGTGTGTGTGACTTTGTTGAGCTACACAATCAATTTGAGAGACTTTTGGTAATGTAGTAGTGTATGTGGACACCTGCTCGGAGTTGGTCCCCCCTTTGCTGCTATAACAGCCTCCACTCTTCTGGGAAGGCTTTCTACTAGATGTTGGAACATTGCTGCGTGGACTTGCTTCCATTCAGCCACGAGCATTAGTGAGGTCAGGCACTGATGTTGGGCAATTAGGCCTGGCTCGCATTCGGTGTGTCAATTCATCCCAAAGGTGTTCGATGGGGTTGAGGTCAGGGCTCTGTGCAGGCCAGTCAAGTTCTTCCACACTGATCTCGACAAACCATTTCTGTATGGACCTTGCTTTGTGCACAGGGGCATTTTCATGCTGAAACCAGAAAGGGCCTTCCCCAAACTGTCACCACAAATTTGGAAGCACAGAATCGTCTATAATGTCATTGTATGCTTAGCGTTAAGATTTCCCTTCACTTGAACTAAGGGGTCTAACCCGAACCATGAAAAACTGCCCCAAACCATTATTCCTCCTCCACCAAACTTTACAGTTGGCACTATGCATTTGGGCAGGTAGCGTTCTCCTGGCATCCGCCAAACCCAGATACGTCCGTCGGACTGCCAGATGGTGAAGCGTGATTCCTCACTGCAGAGAACGCGTTTCCACTGCTCCAGAGTCCAATGGCGGTGGTCTTTACACCACTCCAGCCGACGCTTGGCATTGCACATGGTGATCTTAGGCTTATGTGCGGCTGCTCGGCCATGGAAACCCATTTCATGAAGCTCCCAAAAACAGTTATTGTGCTGATGTTGCTTCCAGAGGCAGTTTGGAACTTGGTAGTGAGTGTTGCAACCGTGGACAGACAATTTTTACGCGCTACACACTTCAGCACTCGGCAGTTGACCGGGGCAGCTCTAGCAGGGCAGAAATTTGACAAACTGACTTGTTGGAAAGGTGTTATCCTATGACGGTGCCACGTTGCAAGTCACTGAGTCCTTCAGTACGTGCCATTCTACTGCCAATGTTTGTCTATGGAGATTGCATGGCTGTGTGCTCAATTTATATACCTGTCAGCAACGGGTGTGGCTGAAATAGCCGAATCCACTCATTTGAAGGGGTGTCCACATACTTTTGTGTGTGTAGTGTACTTTAGGATGGTTCGATATGAGCGTTAGGAAATTAGCTTAAGGAAATTAAACGTGAAATGAGAAATTATTGGAAATGATAACTTTTTCAGTCTCCTCATTGTGCGCTATACTCCTATGAAAGGTCATGAATTTCTGTCACATCGATTAAGGCAGCCCCCCGCACATTTCTGATTCAGAGGGGTTGGGTTAAATGCGCAAGACCAATTTCGGTTGAATGCATTCGGTTGTGCAACTGACTAGATATCCCCTTTCACTTGGGATTTTGTATTTTGGCTAACTCAGCATCTGAAATATCTGACTCCAGCATGATTGTAGAATTGAGCTGACCTGAATGACAGTGTCTGTATTAGCTCCATTGTCACTGTCCTTTATTCTGGCCCTTTTCCATTCCATCTAAAGCCTCACTGTCTAAATGATAGTGATTATGTAGACACTAGACAGTCACCATCATGGACATTTCACTGATCTGTGCAGCATAGTCATCCTGGATGTCATGTTTGGGGACATCTCTGTGAGGTTATCTGTGTCTTGCCTCTGTCCAGGACAGAATGGTGACTGTTCACACACTCAATACCGTTTTTTTCTTCTTCTCTAGAATGACCAATCAACAGAGGACCTGCACATAATAGGAAGTCAAGATCTATCTGTTCTACGAGGCAAGGTATGTACATGCTTAAATAAATTGGAATGATTTATTTCTGTAAATAATCTTTCCATTGCTATCCCTCTGGGAATTTAGATTATATGCTGTCAGATACCCTTTGTTCTAAAGAATTTGAGCGTGAAGAACGTTTTTGATATAAGGTCATAACTAGCCACAAGGGGGCGCACTCAGCTCTGCTGTTGAGTGTTGACAGGGCTCTTGGAAATGTATCAGTGTGCTCATTTGGGTGGTAAAGGAAGAAAGAGAAAGACACACACACTTTTAAGACAAATTCAGATAAGGTATACGATCTATAAGAAGAAATAAGAAGATTGAGCTGAAGAATGAACTACCCCTGGTATATTTCACATAGGTGTGGCCCTCTATGTCTAAGGAGTGGGCCCAACGAATCACCACAAGGCATAGTAGATCCATATAATGAAAATACATATTTTGACTCTATGGCATGAGGCAAGGTTTAGGTCCTTCCATAAGAGACAGACAGTTTAAGACATTCCTGCGTAAAATTGTGTCTACTAAACTACATTTCTGGACTGGAGCGAAGAGAGTGAACCCAGTGTCATCCTGCGTTCATTCGGCTGGTCATACATTTTGGGGTTTTCCCTGACAACCGTCCTCTTTGTGTACCCTTCATAAGTGTAACTTTGTCAGTGTGTTGCAGCCATCACCAGGTTGAGAATGAATCACTCATCTAGTCCTATCCTCTTCCTAAGGAAATACTTGACGATAAAAAATAGGGTTTTGGTGGATCATCATCCACCCCACACAGTACCATTGAAAGATTTGATGGAGTTTATGTCAACGGTGCTCAAGATGATGGTATGTGAGTGGTGTTGGGAGTGATGCCCCCATCTAGAAAGAATGTAGTCTTACAGCACAGAGTTACTGTCTCTATCTCAGTAGCAAGGTATATTTTAGGAGTCAGAAGAGGACACCGGCAATGTCATGCAAAGTTTTTTTTAACATACAACTGAACAGGCAAAAACCTTAACTAAGATTTGTTTTTGCTCAGGGTTAGGAGGTCAACAAGAATAGCTGTCTGTCTAACCCAGCAAATTTGCGCAAGTCAGGAACATTAATCTTCACCATGGGTAACTAGATGGCTGCCATCAATCTTCACTAAATGGCTGCCATCTCAGCGTCATGCCGTCATCCCATGGCACAGCTGAGTGGTGCCAGTCATTGGGGCATGTGCCAGTCATAAGGGGTGCCAGTTATTAGGGGCGTGGACTCTGGCCAACCGTCAACTAGCATTATTGGCAATGGCATACCATTTATAGCACTTGCTTTTCCTAATCCCAAATGTCATCATGGAAAGTCGAGGTGTGTTAAAGTTCAAATGCATAACACTGTTGCAAATATGTAAGTGGGGGAGGCTGGCTGGATAGGTTCAAGAACAGATCTGTCAAATGACTTGATTTTGCAGGATTCTCTGCATGGGGTCGAGTTTCTATAGCTTACCTCCTTTCCCAGTCCATCATCAGCAGAAGGGAGGCAAGTACAGGATTTTATTTGGGATTTTAGCAATAGGACAGATAGCGGAATGAGGGCAAAAGCCTTTGGGTGTAGTGGAGGGGGTTAGAATGATGTAACACATTGTCTGGTAGAATAATACACCAATTACCTCCAAGCATTTGTGTTTCGTATCTTTAACATTCTTGAGGGGAAATGTAATCCATATTGAATAAGGTCATATAAAAGCCACTGATGTGGTTTTTTGAGGCTGTTTTGTTTACCTCTTTTTCATGTGGCAAAGCAGGTTAGTTCTGCTCAAGGTTTCCATGTTTTCTCTCTCTCTACTACACTAAACAAAAATATAAACGCAACATGTAAACTGTTGGTCTCATGTTTCATGAGCTAAAATAAAAGATCCCAGAAATGTTCCATACTCACAAAAAGCTTATTTCTCTCAAATGTTGTACACCAAGTTGTTTACATCCCTGTTAGTAAGCATTTCTCCTTTGCCAAGATAATCCATCCACCTGACAGGTGTGGCATATCAAGAAGATGATTAAACAGCATGATCATTACACGATGGGGTTATGGTATGGGAAGGCATAAACTACAGACTACGAACACAATTGCATTTTATCGATGGCAAAAATACTGTGACGAGATCCTGAGGCCCATTGTGAGGCCCATTTTTTTAAAGGTATCTGTGACCAACAGATTCATATCTATATTCCCAGTCCTGAAATCCATAGATTAGGGACTAATGAATTTATTTCAATTGACTGATTTCCTCATAGTCTCCTGAGTGGCGCAGTGGTCTAAGGCACTGCATCGCAGTGCTAGCTGTGCCACTAGAGATCCTGGTTCGAATCCAGGCTCTGTCGTAGCCGGCCGTGACCGGGAGACCCATGGGACGGCGCGCAATTGGCCTAGCGTCGTCCAGCGTAGGGGAGGGAATGGCCGGCAGGGATGTAGCTCAGTTGATAGAGCATGGCGTTTGCAACGCCAGGGTTGTGGGTTCGATTCCCACAGGGGGTATGAAAAAAAATAAAAATTATGTAAGTTGCTCTGGATAAGAGCGTCTGCTAAATGACGTAAATGTAATATGAACTGTAACTAATATCTTTGCTCAGCATAGTTACATGTCCTTACTCCCTATTCATAGTTTTACATAACACGGTTCAGGTGTAGCGTGTAGGCCCACAACATTGGCCTCCTGCCTGCATTCTCTCAGAGCACTCGCCTCAAACCATAGATACACTCCACCAGCCAGACAAAGAGCCTCATACACAGCCAAGGGGGGAAAGCTGTCATTTGAACCCCTGCACCAGAGAAAGAGTCCAACTGTAATTATCTTTCTGTCTAAGACATTTGGAAGTGCATTTGGCTCAGTGTTAGGAACAACTGTACATTATGAGGGAGTATAATGACATGTCTGTGTGTCTCTTTGGGACTAAAATTAGATCCAAGATTGTCACTATAGCTACAGTCTAACAAGTGTGAAGTCAAACTCCCAAGTATTTGCCCCTATGTTTGAATGGAAGTTGTTGTGATGTTGCAGTTCAGAGATGTTAAAGATGGGTTTCTCTCTTTTTTTTACATGGCACAAAGAATGTCTTGATTGTAGAGGTAAGTGACTTGCATCATCTCATGGTACAGTATTGCAAATGCCTTGAATTTGCCTTGATGCCTTGAATAAAGTTGATAAAAATTGTCAAAGACTCCAGCCACCCAAGTCATAGACTGTTCTCTCTGCTACCGCACGGCAAGCGGTACCGGTGCACCAAGTCTGGAACCAACAGGACCCTGAACAGCTTCCATCCCCAAGCCATAAGACTGATAAATAGTTAGTTAAACAGTTAACCAAATAGCTACCCGGACTATCTGTATTGACCCTTTATGCACTAACTTTATTGACTCATCACATAAGCTGCTACTGTTTATTATCTGTCACTTTATTCCTAGTTATATGTACATACAGTATCTACCTCAATTACCTTGTACCCCTGCACATCGACTTGGTACTGGTACCACTTGTACATAACCAAGTTATTGTTACTCATTGTGTAACTATTATTACTTTCATTATTACGTGTTTTACTTTTCTATTATCTATCTATTTTCTTTTTCTCTGCATTGTTGGGAAGGGCCCTTAAGTAAGCATTTCACTGTTAGTCCACACATGTTGTTTATGAAGTACAGTGCCATGAAAAAGTATTTGCCCCCTTTCTTATTTTCTCTGTTTTTACATGTTTTTTATACCGAATGTTATCAGATCTTCAACCAAAACCTAATATTAGGGAACCTGAGTAAAACAATATTTAAAAAATTGATACTTATTTTATTTATTTAATTAACAAAGTTATGCAACATCCAATTCCCCTGTGTGAAAAAGTAATTGCCCCCTTACACTCAATAACTGGTTGTGCCACCTTTAGCTGCAATGACTCCAACCAAACGCTTCCTGTAGTTGTTGATCAGTCTCTCACATCACTGTGGAAGAATTTTGACCCACTTGCATGCAGAACTGCTATAACTGCTATAACATTTGTGGGTTTTCAAGCATGAACTGCTCGTTTCAAGTCCTGCCACAACATCTCAATTGGGATTAGGTCTGGACTTTGACTAGGCCATTCCAAAACTTCAAATGTGTTGCTTTTTGACCATTTTCGTGTAGACTTGATTGTGTGTTTTGGATCATTGTCTTGCTGCATGACCCAGTTGCGCTTCAGCTTCAGCTCACAGACGGATGGCCTGACATTCTCCTGTAAAAAGCTCTGATACAGAGCAGAATACATGGTTCCTTCTATTAAGGCAAGTCGTCCAGATCCTGAGGCAGTGAAGCATCCCCAAACCATCACACTACCACCACCATGCTTGACCGTTGGTATGATGTTCTTACTGTTGAATGCAGTGACATAATGGGACCCGTCTTGTCCAAAAAGTTGACTCAAGTTTGCCAAAAAGCACCTGGAAGCACCTGGATGATCATCAAGACTCTTGGAAGAATGTTCTATGGACAGATGAGTCAAAATTATTACTTTTTGGACGAGATGGGTCCCATTATGCCTGTCAAAAACCAAACACTGCATTCCACAGTAAGAACCTTATACCAACGGTCAAGCATGGTGGTGGTAGTGTGATGGTTTGGAGATGCTTTGCTGCTTCAGGACCTGGACGACTTTCCTTAATAGAAGGAACCATTAATTCTGCTCTGTATCAGAGCTTTTTACAGGATAATGTCAGGCTATCTGTCTGTGAGCTGAAGCTGAAGGGCAACTGGGTCATGCAGCAAGACAATGATCCAAAACACAAAATCAAGTCTACATGAAAATGGTTAAAAAGCAACAAATTTGAAGTTTTGGAATGGCTTAGTCAAAGTCCAGACCTAATCCCAATTGAGATGTTGTGGCAGGACTTGAAACGAGCAGTTCATACTTGAAAACCCACAAATGTCGCTGAGTTAAAGCAGTTCTGCATAGAAGATTGTGCCAAAATTCCTCCACAGCGACGTGAGAGGCTGATCAACAACTACAGAAAGTGTTTGGTTGGCGTCATTGTAGCTAAAGGTGGCACTAGTTATTGAGTATAAGGGGGGCAATTACATTTTCAAACAGGGGCGTTTGGTGATGGCATTATTTTGTTTATGAAATAAATAAAATAAGTTTGTAATTGTTGTGTTATTTCTTCACTCAGGTTCCCTTCAACTAACATTAGGTTTTGGTTGAAGATCTGTTAACATTCCGTATGAAAAATATGTAGAGAAAATTAGAAAGGGGCAAATACTTTTTCACAGCACTGTATGTGAGGAATACAATTTGATTTGGTTTGATCTATATGCAGGCTTATTATATTATACAGTAGGCCTATAAATATGCCATATTCCCTCCTGCTTATGAATAAATATGAAATGTAATATACGAAAATATTGAATTTCTTCACTTATTCTGATTTACTATTTTGATAATCAGGTCTTAAATAATGCAATAACAACCAAACGGCAAGGGATCGATAAATTGCATAGATTACATCATAACATATAACATGCCTATCATTGCATACAGGCAATAATTGCTTTAAATTAATAGTTTTCCTGCTACCCTCCAAGCTCCTGGTGCACATAGGCCAGACCTCTCTTTTTTGTATTTTTTTCCCCCTTTGAGATGTTTCAGATGTGAAAGTTTCCAGACTGAAGTCATCCATGCATAAACACTAGGCCTTCACCACATGATGGCTGTTTAGCCAACACTCTAGAGGAAAAACAGCATCTGAGATCCAATCAACATTCTAGATAGGCTGTGTGATATACACACACATACACAACTGCATGAATTTTGTCACATTGCATTCTGCACTTCTATATAATTCGTGTAATTGTTAATCAGAGATTTCAAGGAACAATTTCAAAGCAAAGCAAAACATTGTCATTGATATCTGTAAAAAATCTGTGGATTCATGTTATCGGTTGCTATTGCGATCCATTCTCTTCTGAGAGCAGTCCACATTCATGGCCCTCCCTTCCTCTATCCCTCTTCTTTCCCATGTCTCTAGGCTATAGTCGACACAGGAAAGACCATGAAGGCCCTTCTGAAGCATGTGGAGGCCTTTGAACCCAAGATGGTCAAGGTCGCCGGGTGAGTCAGTCTGTCAGAGCTCTCCATGTCCACGGAATGCCGAGCCTGTGACAGCCACAGGAACAATGTAAAGTTTGCAATTGTGTTTCATTGCTTGAATTCAACTATGTTAGTATATAATTGTTTTAATAAATCAATCCTTATGTATACCCCAATATATTTTAGATTTAGAATGGCATAGGTACTGTACTGTATGCCCTTAGTTTCCACTTTGAAGCTTCCGTAATCAGTGTTGTTCCTGTCTGAATGATAAGAATAGCTACCCTATCGCCATCTTCACTATAATCTAGGCATGAACTGCTTATGTAGTATCACTGTAAATTGTTTTAATCTGAGATCAAATCTCTTCTGCATGATTCATTGCAAATGATTGTGGAGATTAGCTTCGTTAATGGTTGTACTGTCATGTCTGTTTCAGTCTGCTGGTGAAAAGGGTCCCTAATGTGGTTGGAAGCCTTCCAGACTGTAAGTGCATCTCTATTTAATGTCATCCATGATGCCATCCAGGATTTCACTCATCCTTCATTCATCCTTCAGAACAAGATTTATACTGTACATGTCATGTTACTGATATCTCAGTCTAAAGCCCAGGTGGTTTCGAATATTGAATGAGCTTGTATTTTAAATGTTGTATGTTTAATACATTACAAGGTGCTTTGTTTGAGGTTGGTATTTGATCGTGAGACATTTCGAGAAGATTTTCTGCTATACAGACCTAATATAACCCCTGACATTGACTCAAGTTTGAATTTATGGTTTATTCAGACCATCTCTACATATTTAGCATATCAAATTTTCTGTGTCTGTATATGTTTTAACAGATGTGGGGTTTGAAATTCCCAACCGTTTTGTCGTGGGCTATGCCTTGGACTACAACGAGTATTTCCGTGACCTGAATGTAAGACCCTACTTTTACTTCTGAACTACACATGACCTTTTAGTTTAAAGAGCTGTTTGAAAGGGATGAAAGAGCCGGGAGCTGAGAGTAAACATAGTCAAAGAGACACTTCTCTCCCTGAAATCTAAACTCACCCAGGTATCCTCGGTGTGTGTTTGTGTGTATCCCTGTGTGTCTCTCTCTGTGTGTGTGTCTCTGTGTGTGTGGGTGTCTCTCTCTCTCTGTGTGTGTGTGTGTGTCTCTCTGTGTGTCTCTCTCTGTGTGTCTCTCTGTGTGTGTGTGTCTCTGTGTGTGTGGGTGTCTCTCTCTCTCTCTCTCTCTCTGTGTGTGTGTGTGTGTGTGTGTGTGTGTGTGTGTGTGTGTGTGTGTGTGTGTGTGTGTGTGTGTGTGTGTGTGTGTGTGTGTGTGTGTGTGTGTGTGTGTGTGTGTGTGTGTGTGTGTGTGTGTGTGCGTGCGTGCGTGTGTGTGTGTGCGGGTGCTCGTTGGGGCGCATGGGCCTTCGAGTGTGTGCGCGTTCGGGGGTGTGTATGTGTGCACTGTATGTTTTGGAATACCTGTATGTTTTCCTGACCTCTTGCACTGTGCCCCATGCCAACACTCCTATGTTAAATTGAGTTACAGTGTTCTTATTTTAAATGTACTGCCCTTACCTCTATTATGAATACCTGTATCAAGGAGATACTCAGATTTGTCTGAAACACAGCACCCCAAACTCACACCCACACCTTTGGCCTGTGTGTGTTTTGTGTGTGTTTGCGTGTGTTTGCGTGTGTGTGTGTGTGTTTGTGTGTGTGTGTGTGTGTGTGTGTGTGTGTGTGTGTGTGTGTGTGTGTGTGTGTGTGTGTGTGTGTGTGTGTGTGTGGTATTCATTACAGAAATTGGAAGGAAGGTCAAACCAGGAATGTAACGGTTAGGATCTGCTTATCTGGCAGAGTGAGGGCTTCCCTTCTCATCTTAGACATCTTAATTCCCCACTTAACGACTATTAGTAATACCAGTTAGCACATGCTACATATCAGTACAATCATATGATTGTTATCAAGGAAGTGTTCATTTATCAGTTTGAGATTGACCTTCGATGACCTTTGAACCCTGAATCTTTAAATTATGTAAAGTTCAGTGCGCTAGCATAATGGAGAGGCGAGATGATTCCTGTCATATGGGGAAAGTCTGACCTTGCTTTCCCAAATTCACATCCCTCCACAATCTCTAATCAACTCAAAACATTTATCTTCTGAGGGCTCGTCGTCACCGTGGTATTTCAACACTCCAGCAGATAAAACACAACAGATAACTAATTTATGTTCTGTAAACATGGGGGATTAAAACATATTTCAGTGACGTTCTATAAACGATCAAAGTGTTGCTCGCTTGATTTAACATCTGACTGAGCGGAACAACTCTCTTTCTCTTCCTCCCTCTAGCATATCTGTGTCATAAGTGAGATTGGAAAAGTGAAGTACAAGATTTGAAGAGAAGTCACATGGGTTGTTCAGAGTTGCAGTGTTTTCAACTTGTGGCAGCATGACAAGTGCCTTCCCTTCTCATATCTTCGTTCGTGCTCTGTTGTGGATTATTGTTGGTTTATTCATTTCATAATAAGAGACACCTTGCATGTGCTTTATGCAAAACATATAAGTTCTGAGTTATTCAAGTTACATACAACCTTGATTTCCAAATTTTAAGACAGTCACACAGTGAATTATTTTTTTCATTTTTTTTTTCATATGCTATTGTTTTTGTAAACATCATATTACAGTGTTGACAGAATATGCTTTAACGTAATATGCATCTATAACTTTATATGTAAAATACTAATGTTGTCACCAATTATCTAATATGTGCCAAGCACAAAAAATAAAACAAGAAAGAGTCTGGGTTATCAGTGGCCGATTGCTTTTGATTGAAAGAGAAGAGGTTGAAAGAAGGAGTTGAATGTTGGCCTAAAGAGGGAGCACCCCAGCCTGAAATGTATGTTCTGACTGTCTATTTTACCCAGCTGTTTATCCAAAACAACACTGCCTGTTTAGCTTCAGTGTCATTTGTGCTAACTAAGTTTATTATTTGGCATAAGCTGGCTTTCTCTCTCTTTGTCTTTCTGTCTTTTATCTTAGTAATTCATAATATGTTATGAACAAATTTGGAATCAAACATGAAACCATCCTGGCAAGCCACAAGACATGGTTTGTATTAGCTCAAAGTTAGCTCAACCATGCAAGGAGGCAACAACTATCCAAACATTTATTTTGCTATACAGTATATACCATGAAACAGGAAAATAAATATCCATTAGGTAGATTTTAGTGCAAGCCAGACCCCTGGTTTTCTCTCTAATGTGTGGGTGGTTTGGTGGGTGTTTGTGTGTGTGTTGTGTAGAGGGGTACATGAGGGGTCGAGTAATAGGAACAGAGTGTTCCTGCCCAGAGAGCAAAGAGAGGGAAAAGAACATCACAAAGGAACTGTATATCCAGATACAGTACTCACCAAGCACTTCCATCTAACGAATAGCAATGCAGTGGACCTATTTATTTTCCACAATGATTTTACAATAGCTTCCAACAGCACAAATGTAGCTGAACTCAAACAATTTGAACGAGTAACTGACATGGCTTTCAGAATCTTTTAAACAGTATTGCAGTGCGGTGTTGTCAGATTTATATGGATAATGAATGTACTAAGAAACCCTAATAGCTTATGACAAAAAACTATGCACATATTCTATCCAAACATCAAGCCATCAATAAATAATCATAAAATAATTCAAATAAAAACTAAAATTCCTTTTATGGTTTCACCCATTTCACCCACTGACAGCCCTTGACAGATCTGAAAGTGCTGTTAAACTCAAATAATCTGTCATCAGCACTAATCATAAAGAACACAACGGTCGGTTGGAGCTTGGAGACAGACAGCTGTATGATGGTGTGGTGGAAACTAGAGAGCCAAATGGTTCTCTTTGCTGCTCCAACCCTGTGTTCCATGAGTCAGTGTGGGCGTCAGCTGGACGCTTGGATGCAAATGCCAGGACTCTCTCTCTCGCCATCTGTCACCAGTTAGTTCTCCTCCTGTTCTGAGCCATTTAGTTATTTATTAGTCCACTCATTTATTTGCTTAGTTGTGTGTTTGGCTATTCGGTTCATACAATTATAATTTCCTTTAAACTTAGGTTGTTATTTTTTACAATTGTGAGGTTGTGACCTGTCTTACACTGTTGCATTGTGGGAAATTATATATTTGGAAGGTTGTTTACAGTAATAAGGCTGTTCCTCATATCTTTAGGCTTTTCTGTTGGATGCTTTTAATCTCCCAACTAACGCATAGAGTACAAGATGTTCAAAGGAAATCTGTGCTCCACCCGTGGTGTTGGTTTTACAAGGCTCCCCATATTCTCCTGGGATGTGTATTTGCCTCTGGGTGACTAAAAGTAAATTGTGCATGTCACTGGACTACGCTTCCCAACATGCTTCACTTCACACAGCGTGCACTTGGGGAGACATGTCATGTGGCCATGCACACTTGCCTCTTAATCACTTGAAAAACTAAACAGACACCACATAAACATACGAACGTGACCCCCACACACGGACCTCCAATGACCCCCCCCCCCCCGCCTGACCGCCACACACACACACACACACACACATCTAAGAAAAACATTGGCTTAATGTAGAAGAATTCCAGGCACTCAGCTGCTCTGTCATTACCACAGCATGATGGGCCTCCAACTGAAAGAATGAGAGACCATACAGGCTGTCGGTGACCTCTCCTTTCACTGACCATCACGTTACTTCTCTCAGGTATTTCAGGAATCATTGACTTCACCCTTTAACCCCGTCCCCTTCGATCTCTTTTGTAATTCTCCATTTGCAGACCACCATAGTCTGTTGTAGGATTGTTGACATACAGTACAACTACTGAGTTCTGTGAGCATTGTGAATGCTGTAGGCCTGTACTTTCAAACACACTCTGTTGAATAATGTGTGCCATCTGACAATGTGGCATCTGCTGGGAAAGTTTTCAGCACTTGACTTCCCCTTAATAAGGTTATGCCGGGTAAAACGTAATGGATCACCTGCAGTCAATGGCCCTCTCCTGGATGGGTGACCTGATTAACAAGCCTGGAAACAGAGAAGAAAGATAGAAAGAGGGAGGTGGAGAAGACTGTTAAGAATCCAGGTGGCAGGTTGTGTGGTGGTGAGATTGGCTTACACACTCAGAAGACCCACCTATACATCCACATCCCCTTTTTAGCTTTTTTCCACTATACATCTGTGAAACACAGGCTTTGAGTGGGTCCTGAAATACAAACTGAACTCCAGCCTGATAAACACTCCTCTTTCACTAAGAGTATCAGTTATCCCAATTCTCTTAGGTTGGGATTAGTAGGAGGCCACCCTTCCACTGAACTACAGGGCATTTTGGCTCGCCTGTGTATGTGTCATATAGAAGGATCAATGGCCACCATTGTGCTGTGACTCTATGTCCCTTATCGAACATCAGCACTTGGGGACGTCGGTTAACTTACCCCCTGCGCTAAATGTCCCCCACGCCACCCTGAGAACCTGCAAGGCATTGTCTGTCACCTTGGAGCGGGATCCGGTAAGAGGGAGAGGGAACAAAGAGGCGGCCAGGGTTCTCATGCTGGGGCTTTGTAGTGCTCCGCTGAGGAAACAGAGGACAGGGCCGTGCAGAGAAAGCAGGCTACAGGTAGACTGGGAGAGTACAAAGGGAGCAAAATGGGTCCTGTGAATGGCCACACATGTATGCGCTTGACATACGAAGCCTCCGAGTCAGCGTTTAAACAGAGCGGCATGGATTTGATTTCAAATTACCTGGCCAACAGATAGAACTTGTTTACTCCCTAGCTTATTGTTTCTTTGTTCTTCATTTTGAGAGGTAAGACCACCTCAGTGTCAAAGTCAAGTTTAGCCTAGGGTGGCAGGTAGCCTAGCGTTTAAGAGTGTCGGTTAAGTAACTGAAAGGTTGCTAGTTCGAATCCCTGAGCCGACTAGGTGAAAAATATGTTGATTCAGTAAAGCACTTAACCCTAATTGCTCCTGTAAGTTGCTCTGGATAAGAGTGTCTGCTAAATGACACAACTCTTTTTTGTTGCCTCCCCATAAAGCCATGCCTCACTTCTTTCTAGCTGAGTCGTAGGCTTTAAACCAGCTGGTCCACTCTACCTTTAAAATGTTACACTTTGACAGACAGATAAACACTGTAAATGTACATTGATTGACACACACACTGTGATTGTACTTTGTTTACTGTACATTGTGCTCTAAATAGAGGTAGCCAGGGGGCTTCATCGATTGGTTCCTGTTGGGTTTCATTCAATTGTGCAACTTCCCAGTGGTCACAGACGTCATTTCAATGTCTAGTTTTGGTTTATGTTTGATCGAGTTGTCAACTAATGTTAATTCAAAGGGTAAAATCCATTGAATTCTTTGGATTTAGGGTCAAAGTTAGGTTTTTTTAATCCTGAAATTCCTTTATGTTGATGACTTTTGGCAAATCCAATCAGTTTTACACGTTGATTCAACGTCATCACATTGGATTGTTTTGTTGAAATGACGTGGAAACAAGGTTGATTCAACCAGTTTGTGCCCAGTGGGTCAGCTCCAACTCTCCTTGTGCAACCTTTACATCGGCTCTTCCAATACTTGTAGCAGTGTTGCTATCACCTACCTAAAGCCTTTTACTTATTCATTGATGAACAAACTCAATAAAACAGTGTTTAGCCACCACACATTATGGAGTGTGCGGGATAAGGAAGAACTGTAAGCTTCATGGGCTAATACTGTTTTGATAGGCTGTCTAAACGCATGTCTCCAAGAATAAAACTTTCTCTGACAGGAGTTATTCATTTCAAGATTATATGTATCATGTACCTCCTCATATCCCTCTTCTTTGGGTAGAAATTAGGGTTATATACAAGCCTGACTTCAGCACCTGATTCTGTTTCAACCTTTAACGGGATAATAGGAAGCCATGAAGCTATACTAATTCAGGTAATGCTAAGTGTTCTTTGGAAGCGTGCCCTAGAAAACATCACAGTTTGCATTTACTTTGTGAGATGGTAAATTTCAGCACTACACTTTTATTGCTGCCTTGTAACTCAACATTTTATAGCAGTCAAATGTCATTCCATTTAACAAATTTAGAAATGGAATGCCATTTGTTGTTTGTGAGGGAAAAGCACCAGTGTTTCTTCAGTAGTCATAGCAATTGCTCAGTCTACAAAATGTTGCTGTAAATCAATTTGGCTGCAGTAAGTAAAGCTGCTATGCCCACAGTATAACTCTGTGATACTATTTCATATTGCTAAGCCTATCATGAATGTCCCATACATATTGTGTATTAGTAAACAGCATACAAACTAATATTTTTTTGCTACCATAGTATGCAAACCCCTCATAAATAAAGCTCAAGCCTGCACTGTGTGGTTGAGGGTGCAGCGGCTCTTTAAACAATGGATTTTCTCTGAAGCTAGGGAG
Organism: Coregonus lavaretus; assembly: GCF_964263955.1. Classification (NCBI taxonomy): domain Eukaryota; kingdom Metazoa; phylum Chordata; class Actinopteri; order Salmoniformes; family Salmonidae; genus Coregonus; species Coregonus lavaretus. The sequence continues at coordinate 13,919,493 of NC_139989.1, forward strand.
CCCTCAACACAGAATGGGTCAAAAGAGTCCTCCTATTGTCCCACTTCTATTGTTCTGTTGGAGTGGCCTGCAAACAGAACACTATCCCCCTTTGTCTTTGCCTGGATCAGCTGTGGAGCCTTTTTCATGCACTATGGAGTCCCATGTGTCCGCCATGCCCTACATGTCACAATAATACAGTTAGGGATCCAGCCAGTGAATGGTAAGTGGCATTTTACAACTCAAGGAACACTTTGGAACCATTCAAGAACTGAAGGAGGGGGAAATGTGTGAATGTGGCCCCTACTACGTAATCCTACGTACATGACTTCTGTTGAAAAACATCTATCACTGCGTGTTTTGGTATCTCACATCATGCTGGAATATTTAGAATAGCTGAGTATAGAAAACAATGTATGGATCTTGCTCAAAGAGCTAATACTATCTATGACATGCCAAGGAAAATACGCTGTGACGTGGAAATAGGCCTATACAAAAAGGTTCTGATAGCTTAGCATAATATGAACAGGGAAAGAGGTTCTCTAGATAATATGTATTGTGTTGCTCTTTACAGACTATGCAGGAAGCTATTTGTAAAAGAGCCAGAGGAGAACAGGAATTCCAGCTCAGCTATGCCCATCACACACACACACACACACACACACCAACGTTTTTAGCTGGCTTCCACAGCTCACCAAATGACCTTAAGATTGTTCAATTAGGCCTATAGGTCAAAGCCTTTGCGTCAATGATCCTGTAAAAAGGCACTTGATTGACATGTAAATAAATAAAAATCACCCTGATCGAACGCTTAGTTATGTGTCGCTGAAGTGACCACTAATATTCCTGGACATCTTATGTAAGAACCTGTCCAGTTGGCTGGGTTTAAAAACACGAATTTAAACGTTGAATGTGATTGGATAATAGACCGGAGGGTAGCAGAGGGGCGGTGTTTCTAGAGAATCATAGCTTCGTCCATCCTTCAAGCTATTCTGTCGCGCGCCGCCAACAGGGATCATATAGGAATACGACGAATTACTTTTTGTTTCAATTCTGTTGTAAAATGTGGTTGAAGAACCCTCTAGGATTTTATGAATTTTAATGAAACACAACTCTGTGAAATGTATCGCATGGTCAAAAGAGTAAATGTATTGTAATGGGCGTTTACCTTGGTTTTCATCGTGGGTTTCCTAACAGGTAGCTATCCAGTGGTACTCAAAAAAAATAGCCCGCTTGTTGTGGTCTTTGGTAACGTTAATGGTAGTCAGCGAACACGCTTGCATTTGACACATTACCTATGGCTTTTGAAATACTTCTATGAACAACAGTCATTTTTCTTCTTCTAAAACGAGGACAATGTATCATTTTGTGTTACGGAGTTTTCCATGAATTTGTAACAGGTAGGTTGCTCATGCAGATGCACTGCCCTTACCGACAGCTTCAGTTGCTGTTTGTTTGATATAATGTTGTGTTGTGATACAATGTTGTTGTTTTTGGAAACACATTCGCCGAGACCGTTTCAATTGAGAACTGGAGCGAATTATTTGGCTATTTTGCGAAAACTGTAAACTATAGTTCCATTGAACGTTCTCTGTGGTAGTTCGTTGTGTGGCTTTGGGCGCATGATGGCTGATATTTGCTCGTGCTTTCATTAGCAACCTCTGGAGCGTCAATCTTAGGCTACTATACTGTACGTATGCAATCCATTCGTGTCTCTAAACAGAATTATATTTTGATTAATATACATTTTATTATGCTTATCTACACCTCACCATTTGGCATTGGCCTATCGGTCAAGCATTGCAACAAAGTAAAAAAACAACAACACTAAACTACTTGGTCGTTAATGCACATATAAAAAGGCATGCAACCCAGCTGTCGACTGCGGTCCGTATCTCGATTTAGGTCAAACTAGTGGATAACACAATGACAACAACGCACTTCAGTGCAGCTCATGGCAACTGAGATCGGACCATGCAGGAATATGATAATACAGTTCATTATTTACAAGCAGTAGTAGTGTTATACAGTACAAGTAGCCCTCTCCTGCCGAAGTTCACTCAACAAAATTGGATCCTGGGCTGATGGGCAACTTAATGTGGAATTCAAGAACAATTACATTTGTCTAGAGATGGCCTCTATTGAATGTGTTATGGTGTTGGTCTTTCGTTGCATAATAGCCTGCTTCCATAAACGAAGTTGTATGAACTAAAGTTTACAATGTGACAGAGTATATTTGAAGGCCCATGGTTACCCCACCAGTGTGTAAACATTTATGTCAATGTAGCCTAATAAACTTTTTTTTTGCTGAGACCAAGAAGCACAAGACCCAGTCATTCATATGGCCTACTGGGAAGGTGTCCTTTCTCCAAGCTCGGGGCGAGTCAAGGATAGGGTGCATGTATTCATTACGTCATCTTTTAACTTTCTACTGTGTTTATTCCATGTAGAGTTTTACAATTGACGAAAATGAAGAGGGAGGACTGTGGTGTGGATTAAAACCCTTTCTGCTTTCACTGTGGCTGGACGGAGTAGCCTATCATTTTGTTTTGGATCTCTCCCCCTTTCTCAATGTGGGCTCCAAAGGACTTTTGCCTTGGTGGTTTGAAATGAAATAATGGCGACACGTTGGACTGATTCACCGCAAGACGATGAAGAGAATAAACACAGAGACGTATCTCCAAGTTGTGAGGTAAGACTTTTCCCACATTTTAGGTGTAGTAAGGCAGAGAATGTGACAAAACCCCACAGACTCTAGATTGCAGCCCAACAGCTGTAAAATGGTGTGTAATATTGTGCTTGTTACATTTGCATAGACACAAATCCTAGGAATGCATTTTAATCACCAATGTAGTCTAGAGAGAACAGCTGTCTATCACTGGGGCGTCAATCAACATGGGTACCTGAAGGGAATTTGCCCACGTCAGCCTTTGATTAGAGTTCCTGAACCAATTCAATGGAGATTCTCTACTCTTGATGGCATCATTTAAGTGTGATCCTTTTTAGCAACACTGGCACTGTGTTACTTGCTACACAGTGTTTGTAAGGTGGTTCACGCTCACTAGGGATTGACAATTATGCTGGAAACAAGCACAATGCACACCACCTGTTGGTACAGCAATACATTTGAGACTATTGCATTTACCTCAAACCCAATGACTAATATAGGTCAGACTTGTAATGCTTTCATTGTTTTGTAACCCACACAATTGGATTGTGATGCGTAGAGGACTTGATGCCATGCTTGTTGTTAGCAATGTACAGGTAACTGCCAAAATAAAGCTAACACCAACATAAAGTGTCTTAATAGGGTGTTGGGCCACCACGAGCCAGAACAGCTTCAATGCACCTTGGCATAGATTCTACAAGTATCTGGAACTCAATTCTTCCACAAGAAATTCCATCATTTGGTGTTTTGTTGATGGTGGTGTAAAACACTGTCTTGGGCGCTGCTCCAGAATTTCCCATAAGTGTTCAATTGGGTTGAGATCTGGTGACTGAGATGGCCATGGCATATGGTTTACATCATTTTCATTCTCATCAAACCATTCAGTGACCACTCTTGTGTGGATGGGGGCATTGTCATCCTATAGGGGCATAGCCATGGTAGCCAAAATAATGTCCTGCCTAGCATTTTTATACATGACCCTTTTATACATGGGATTGCTTAATTAATTAACTCAGGATCCACACCTGTGTGGAAGGGCCTGCTTTCAACATACTTTGTATCCCTCATTTACTCAAGTGTTTCCATTATTTTGGCAGTTACCTGTACATCAGTAGGCCTATGTCTGTAATACAAGGTGGTGTGTGTTTTGGCTCATGACATCTGTTATTTCAGGCTACTGGGTACACTTGATGCTGACCGTCACCAACACTTGCTGAATGCTTTTAAAAAGTCTCAATGATCTTCACTTTCATAAACCCATGACATGTTGCGCTGCTGTGGATCCTGGGGCAAAGTGTCTATGTACAAACTCCCACTGAGTGACTTAAGTGTTGCAGAGCAACGCAATGGCATTCACATCTGCCAGCGTGTGAGGTGACAGAGTTCGCTTCTCTTTTTTATAACCACTTTCTGAGTGCAAACAGCATCCAAATATAATAATCTTACTGTCCATTTTCTGGCCAGCCCCATGCCAAGCTCAGATAAATGACACAACATTCTAGAACACATCTCTAACCTCATCCCAAGCCCCCACACGCACGGTGGCATCCACAGTTACATCATCATCATCAGAGGCTGGCTGGCTGGCTGGATGCATTTCATAACAGTATAGCAGCGGCATGTTTTGGATTAACCCATCATCAGAAATGGCAAAACCACTACAGCGTAATCCTCTTACCCAGTGCAGGAGTGTGTACTGTATGGGATGTCAAATCTTTGGGAGCAGGGCAGGCAAGGGGTAGATGGCAGGGGAGTGTTGGAGGGAGGGAGGGGGCATGGAAAGGGGGACTGAGGTGTGCATGTGTGATCGTTGGCGGTCGGAAGTTGTCTGAGGTCCAAGTTCGAAGCAGTGCAGAAATCTAAGCTCGAAGCAGACATAAAGCCCTATAATACAGTAGGAAGAAAGCATGGAGGTGGAATGACACCCAAAAACGACAGCATACTTGGTTTCATATTCTGGTAGGCTATTACTTTATAGCCAGGCATGGATGTAAATCTGTGAAGTAGCGTTGCGGTTTGGTTTTACTCCCAGCAGTTGTTCCAGACTAGTACCTCTCAAGCCACCTAAAGATTTCCTCTTCACTAAATTAAACTATAACCACAGTTTCACAGCAGGTGATTCTGAATCCTTCAGCAGACACATAAATAATGCATCTATCATGTTTTAGTACAATGTCCCCTCTTATTTCTCCCTTTCCCCATCTTTCCCGGTACTTACTACTGCGAGCAAACAGATACTCACAGTCCCACTTTTTCCCGATTTCGTTGCTGTTTCACTTGTCTGTGCCTTACTTTTACGCTGTGCTGCTGGGTGATTCCACGGTAACAGAATTACGCTAAGACTCAGATTTTTCGCTTTAAAATGTATGCCAAACAAAAACCAAGTTTAACAAACCATACAACTCTATGCAAAATGACTACTTTGAACAATTTACATAGTAAAAAAAAAAAACATTTACTGGAAAACTGTGCAGATGCAAAGTTTGCTAACAGAATTACGGTAAAATCTCCCACAGTTTTATTATGTTACCAAACTTTGTATCTGCACAGTTCTTCCTGTAAATGTGTTTTTGTAAAATGTTTAGTGGAAATTGTTACAAGTAGTCCTTGTGCATAGAGTTCTATTGTTTGTTAAACTTTGAAATAAATAGTTTTTGTTTGGTATACATTTGAATGTGATTCCATGGAATTGCCCATCTCAAACTTCAATATACTTTTTTTCTGTAAAGTTTTTGGATGATAAATGTCCACAATTGCAGCTGAGGGCAGCTAAAGACCCCACAGATGACATTGCAGGACTGCTCCGCACAAAGGCCTATGTCCCAGTCCACTATTTGAAAAATGACAGCGGTGAAAGGGGAGGTCCTCCAGAGGTTAATGTAGGATCTGAAGAACAAATGCCCCTCTTATTTCAAAATGTCTCCTTTCAAACATGGAGGTAGATGGAAATGCAAAGATGTAGCCATGTGTGTCAGCACTGTGCTCTTTATGCCTGAAGCTCCCTTTGTGAGCAATAATCAGCACCTGCGGACTGACGTGGGAACTGGGCAGGTGCTACTCTGTACCTGCTAACACACACACTTCCATCCCTTGTCTCTTACCCAAGCTCCACTGCTTATGAAATCCCATTCCCCTGGGTCTAATGAGAGTTCAGGCCCCAGGCAACCAGGGCAGGACAGAGGCTGGGTGTGGGGGGGGGTTGTAGTGGAGCTGCTTCTCTGTCCCATTTACTCCCATCTCCTTAATGAGGGAGATTTCAAGGCCTGTCTTCTCCTAACCCCCTCTCCCCAACTGTGAGCAAAGTGACGGTAGCCACGCAGGGGTAATTTAGGCACAGCTGCTCCCAGTCATTAGGAGAAAAACACTCCACATACACACCCCACTCCTCAACCCCCCTGTATTCAGGGCTGGATCCAGCATGACCAGCTGAGGCCTCTCTCCTCGTGAGTGTCTGGCTCTGGGGTTCATCCTGGGTGACCCCCTCCTCTTACCACACTTCACTAACCCAAACATGATGCTCAATCCACATTTAAAATGACCTCTCTGGTCCTGTTGACTACCCTTTCATTCACATAATACTATGGCCGTTGAGCTGTTTGCTCAGAATCTGTGACATTGTTGTATTGAGCAGTTATAAAAGGATGTTAAAGTGAGGAAGGGGTCTGTTGCTATCCCTCCCTAACCAACTACCTCTGACTATGATGGTTCAAACCATTCCACCATGTTCATGTTGATGCGGGGGTGTGCATTCCTGCACTAGTTCAGTGCCAGTTGTCATTGTACCCCCCCCCCCCCCCCCCGATGGCTATCTGTGTTTCCTCTTTCCGACATGTCTCGATCAGAGAGAGAGAGAGAGACGTGTTTTTGAGTGCTTTTCATGCACTCCTCTTTCCACTAGACGTAGCCTCTCCTTCCCCCATAAATCCTGCTCTTTTTCCCTGGTGCGCTTGTCTTTCACTCGCCCTCTATTCCGACATGTTTTCTGCAACGCTATATTTACCCCCTGGAACGATGAAAGGAGGGTTGGAGTGGGAGAAGAAAAAAACATGTTCTTTCCTCACGTATTCCCTCCCTGACATTCTGCTTAAAGCCAGAATGCGAGTGTCCAGAAAGCGCTCTTTTTAACAGTGAGTTTGATGTTCTGTGGTCAGTGCTCTCCATGTGGACTGTGGGGTGTCCGTGCGAATGCTGTCCGGTTTGGGTGGAAACTCGAAGTGAAAGACTTTCCCGCAGTCTATCCCAACACCACACTCCTCGTGTCAAAAGAAGACACATTTTCATTGTTAAGTCCCAGTCTCAATTACGCCATAATGAACTCACTGTAACGATGAGCTGAAGTTGTTTTTGTCCCATTTTCTGTTTGCGATTTAATCTCATCCTTAGTAAGTATTTCCTTTCATTATGTTTTGTCATTTATCAATGCTTAAGATGCAAATGAGCCGGATTTGAAAAACTATTTTGCCCTGCGTCTCCCTCGTCTGCAGCTCAATGCCCTCTGAGTGCACTTTGGTCAAGGTTTCTTCATATAAACAAGTCCTCAACACAAGCCCCTGACCTGAACTCCACCCAGGGAAAGGTCATTATGCCCCCCGTACAAGAAACACACACACCCTGTCTTTGGGGTTTTACCAGGAGTGTCCACTTTAAGGGCTTTCCCGGTATGCAAACACAAAAAGGCCCTCAGCCTGTTATTGTCACGTCTGTGTGTGTGTCCAACGTGTTTTTGGGCATTCCTTATCTGGATCAAGCCTGCCATCAATTGGCCCTTTTTTCCCTGGAAGAGACAAAGGGAAGCTCTGACATGTGGCCTCGTTGGACTGAAGGTCACATTCATAGCTACTTTGCAGTGGTGTGTATGTATGTGTTGTCGTTATCTACCACGCACTGACCATGCCCCATCTTTTCCTCTGGTCGAGGGATGACATCCCCACACGACATGGCCCTCCTGGATGTTATCTCTCTCTCTCAAACTAGCTATGAGCTGAATGCCATTATGCCATTGGAGAGCGGGTCGGATGGATGAAGAGGGGAGGGGGTCAGGAAGAAGAGGGATTAGCTGGTGGAAAACAGGCCAGCCCTTTTCTTTCTCTTTCCCTCTTCTTTTTTTTTTTTTTTTTTTTTTTACTCCAACTGGCTCACTGTCACAGCTTCTTCTGCCTGGATGCCCCCATCCTTCTGGAAGATAAAGGGATGGGGTAGAAAGAAGAGGAGGAGGGGAAAGGGGGCAGACAGACACTGCAGCACCAGCCTAATGCTCATTGAAGCCGAGGTGGTGTCCATTACATATGCCCAAGGCGTCTCTCTCTGTCGCTCTCTCGCTCTGTATCTCAAGACACGCTACACTGAGGCTGATATGTAGTAGTATGTAGTACAAGGATGCAACTTCGCCCACCTTACATTGCCGTCATACTCTCTCTGTTTCTCAGTTTCTCCTTTTTTATTTTTTCATTTGTTTCCTTCTAGTTTTTTTAATCAAGTCACAGATAAACACTGTTGGTAGAGATGGATGAATGTGCGGACAGAGGGACGGGCATTGTCATGCCAAATGGTGACCGGCTGCCAACTCCGGCTATGAGCCTGATCAGCCATTCTGTCAACCCTCCCCTCCCTCCCTCTCTTTCACTGTTATGTCCCTCCATAACAGAAATTGCCTTGGAAATATGGTTCCTTTTGATTTATGATTGCGTCAACTTCCATCTCCTCTTCCACTGATAGGCTACATGCAGTTATTATACCAAACCCATCCCCATAAAGACACATTCCTCTCAATTATTGGCAGTGGCATCTTAGCCTTTGATGTACATAGATCTCAGACCGCAAAACTAATGGGGAGAAATTGCCCATCGTTTCATTTCCCTACCAGTAATTTCCTGCATACAAGCTTTTCTCCTGACTGTGGCAAATGTACTTCCAAAAGCACTTTCACTTCTTTTCCTGTGTGTTTTTCAATGAACGCTTACGTAAGGTTGTTATCGGGGTCATATCTTGAGCTCTGGTGTTAGTAGGGGCTTTGAGGTTATTGGCAGGAAACCACATTATTTCCTGTCGGCGTCAGCACTGGAAATGAGCAAGGGCACCCCGATGAATGAATGATTTCATGAATGAACGGCAGAATGAGGGAACGGTAGAGCAAATGTTGTTCTTCTCCTAATGCCGGAGGCCGATGTTTGGTGTTTTTGTATGATATCCTTTGGCCAATGTATTAGGAATTCTTAGAAATCAAGACCAATAGTTGACCTGACACCAAATCCCACTGTATGTCGGTTCACAGTTCAGTTCACATATATTAAGCTATTTGGAGTACGTATAGCTTATACTGTGATAAAATACCATGCCTCTGTTTACCATGTCTCTGTCCCACCATGGCACACGCATGCTGTGTGTGTTGTTCTGAGCAACAGGGCGTGTGCGTTGGGCATTGATTCGGTGTATGTAAGCCTGTGTGTGTTTGGGGGACGAGCGATGGAACTGCACATCTGCACCACACGATCCATAACTCAGGATTGATCGGATTGGTGGGGAATGGGGTGATGTGCTCCGGACCAGCCTATTCCTGGCAGTGGGAGGATGGGGGAAGTGCACAGCCACGTTTAGCAGGATGTTACGACAGCATGTTGTTGAGCTGCTATTTATAGGCAGAGCGAGGCCCACACGAGGTATTTTCCTAATTCTTTGTTGTTTGCCCTTTTCATCGCTCCTCTTTCTAGATGTTTTGGACACATTATGCGTTGCTGCATGTATGAGATTGACTGACAGATTTGTCTGGATTAGCTTAGTCCCCATCATGCCTTCCACAGCCTTTGTAATCTTTGATCTTTTGCATGAAATACATTGACAAAACAACAGCTTTTCATTGGTCACATCCCATTTCAGATTTTGACAGTAAGCCAATTGGCTATTTAGAAGGGTTATGCTCATGAGCAAAGCACTCGTTTCCAAATACAGGCATGGGTAGGTGATTGTGTACTGGGGAGAGAGTGTGGTGGTTATAGGGGGCAATGGCTATGAATCCTCCCACTTTGTTAATGCAGTGCCGTGGATGGGGCCCGAGGGGTCATCCAGTCTGGACATTGTGTGTGGCCAGTGTGACCTGCCTGACACCAGTGTGTATGTAGCCTGACCCACAGTGTCCTCTGAACGTACTGCTGCCTACACCGTCAGCCACCTCTGATATATGTTGATCCCCAAACCTATCCATCTGTCACCTAGATCCATTCCACATTGAGTTATTGTCACAATTATATCTAACAATAGTAAGATGGGTTAGGGTTTCATAAGCTGATTCTAGCCTAAACATGCTAGATAGAATGCTCAGGAGTGCTGACTAGTCTTTGTTTCACATAGGCCTAAAGTCTGCACCAATGCATTAGTGAGGGGCTAGAGGTATGGGTTGTTAGTGTGTGTTGGTTTTAGCTGTCCCTATGCACACAGGCTATTGGATCATTGAGCTTTTCCCTTCAGCAGTGGCAAGCTGACATCCTGTGGGTCTCTAATTATTGTACGTATGTGTGGGTGTGTATGTGTGTGAGCGTAGTAAGGTAGTATTAAAAATGCATGAAGGCCCTATAGCCCTTTCCTCAAACGTATTATCTGGCATTGTTAGGCTGGTAATTGGTCATGGCCTAGGTAATTTGGGTTCTGATGTGAGCTTCAGAGATTTCAGTGATAACTCTTAATGTCACAAAATAATAACCCTCTGGATATGATAGAACATCAAGGGTTCCAGCAGCACACAACTCTGCATATTCACCCTTCAGTAATCCAGTGCTCTCATATTCTTTTAGCTAATCCAGTCTCTTGGGTTTTATTGCTTTGTTTTTGAGATCCTGAGATAAGAGACTGTTAAGAAAAGGCGGGTTTGACGGGATGTTTATTTTTTACCCGTGGGAGAAATTTTGGACGTGCCCCGTCTGTTTCGAAGGTGGGGCTGCGTCACTCCTCTCTTTTGCTCTCATCTAGGGAGTCTTCCTCCTGCGAAGAAAGTGAAGATTTATGCTAAAATTAGTAAATAAATATATAAAGGAAGGAAGCCGGTGAGAGTACCCGCATTGCCTGCAAACTGCAGAGTCATTCAGGACTCCGCTGTGGAGGCAGATGCACTGCAGAATCCTCCCCATCTCACCCAAGACAACACAGCTTCTTAAGACTTGACTATCTTTCATAATGACTTTGATATCTGACAGTATAGGTGAGTGGGCGCAGTTGCAGTGACTCTTACCTGTTCTCGTCTTGCTGGAGTAGAGTTGGTTTCGGGACTGTCAGCAGCGGGGGGAGGTAGAGGATTTGTGCCTCCTGGTCGGTTTGGTGCCCCTCTCTGACGCAGCACCCCTTCCGATCGGAGCGAGCTATCACAGCTCCTCTGACTGCCTGGCACGGCTGCAGACACCGGCACCGAGAGGCACAGCACAGCCTGGGAAGACTGTTGCAAGGAGTGAGAGGAAAAGGAGAAGAGGGGGGAGAGAGAGAGGGAGAATCTTCCTCCCCTTACTCTGCAGGTGTAGCTCCCAATCCTGTCACTCTTAGGTAACTGTGGCAACTCCTGTCCATCAACTTAGAATTGGACCATAACCAAGGAGCATTGACGTCTCTCTTGTCACGGCAACAGACACCAAAGTCTCTGAGGATCTCCTGCATCCTGTCTTTTTTTGTGGTGTGTTTAGGTGTTCATTGGTCCTGCAGAGTACTATGTATTATTAAGATAGTGTTAATGAGCTTTGGAGGGGATGCCCACAGCTGGCAGAATGCCCGCTGGGCGCACAGATGGGCATAGGGATGCTACCCGCTGTGCCGCCTCCTGACAACGTGTCGTCCACCCTGTCCCTACCCCCTTCTGTGCCAGGACATCGGAGCACGATTGGCAACAGCCAGGGTACCAGTGGGTACCGCAGTGTTGGGGATACCCAGCTGACACTGACAGGCAGCGCTGTTGCAGTGCCCGTTCCCCCTGTAACAAATCATGGCTCACCTCAAGGTGCTGGACTGTGTGATGAACAACAACTGGAGCGCTCTCTGTGACCTGTACTGCGCCTGGAGCAATCAGGTCTGTCCTAACTCTCTCAGCTCTCGCCTTCCTTAGATGTTCTGTGAAGTCGACAATGTGGCATTGCGACGTTACTTCTTTAAATGATTTAGCAAAGGTTATCTGTTAAAGTCCATTGAGAAAGCAGCTTTGATGCAGTGTGGCATGGTTTATACCCCCTTTCTCCTCCCTGCTTTACTCTCCTGTCTGTACCGTCTCCTCTACCGGTACCCCTGACACCTTGCGCATTTATAGCTCTATTCACTACTCCAGCATGGCATGGGAAACAGTAAACCACTGGCATGGTGACCTCTGGACTGTTGCCCTGGACTGTAGCTCGTAGCGCTGCATAGTTAGTTACATTGAGTTCTGCAGTATTTATGTGGGAGGTCTGTTTCTATTTTGGGAGCAGCACTGCAGACTACAGTTATGTACTTCCCCTATGTGCAACGACTGTGTGTGTGTGTGTGTGCATGCTTGATCTGCTGTAGGCTATTCCTTTCCTACTTCAGTCTTCTCACTGTAAAAGCAAACACTGTACCTATTGTTCCAAAAATTGTGCCCTCTCCCTTGTGGAGCGACACAGCAGGGTTGCTCTCTCTCACCCCGTCCGCTAATTTAATTTTAGCTACGCTGAAAACTGTTTGCGTCCCACGCCGATCTGATAGCCCTCTGTTTGCTGTGTGGTGCTGCTGGCTACGGCTCTGAAAACGGCCTTTGTGTACCGGCTTCATGAAATATTCACAGTCAGGCACCTGGCCATGAAGGGAGCAGATAGAGGAGCCCCATCCCCATCTTATCACTCCACTAACTCTCCCTCTTAGTCTCTTCAAAGACCAGGGAATAATACGTAACAACATAACGTTGATCTGTGGTTACAAAAGGCAAATATCCCCTGTGTGGTATTTCAATATGTTGGCCACTTAAAAGAAGATTAGTCACAAACTCCGGCTTTGAACTTGTCTTTCTTTCTTTGCCGGACGGCCAGACAACGTTCCAGTGTACAGTGGAGTTCAATAGAAAGAGTGATTCCTTTCATCCTCTCTAGTGCAGGTTTTCTGTTCCCTCGCTCTGCTCCCTTCCTGCTAGATGGGGATTAGGCTGCTCCATGTTTGTATGGGGGCCTGCTTCTTTTGTTGAATATTCAAGACCACACTGCAAAACCAAAACTTGGAATATCTCATAAGAGATAAAGTTCCAAGGAGACACACAACTCTTTTCATCAGCCGACGACATATTGAAATACAACAGATACATTTTGCCTTTTTGTTGTCCATCTGCACGTGTATGCCTTCTTTCACCTTAGTTAACACAGTGCGCAGGGTTAAACAGCATTGTGGGAGTGTGTGTGTGTGTGTGTCACAGTGCACCCTGTCACAGCCCTGCTCTGTCAAACCTCTGATCTCTGATAGAGGAGGTGGATTAATAATTAATAGTGGAGCCCAGCAGTGAGGAGCCCAATTAGCTTCCGTTGCATCTGGGGGGGCCCTGGTATCAGAATTGTCCCACCTGCTCTCTGTCTCGTGTGTGAGAGAGGGGGATGAGGATGTGTGTGTGTGTGTGTGTGTGTGATGGGCTGGGTCTTTGTCTGGACCTCTCTGGAGGATATTCTTCACACTACCTACCCATACACCCCCCAGGACCACACCCTCACTGGAGGGAGGGGAAGATGATGCCCTCTGGTGCAAGTAGATAGAGAGAAAAATGTGAGGGAGTAATTAAAAACAAAGGGAAGTGAAAGCAATACATCAGACCAGGCGGGATTCTAGTCAACATGACAAACTAGGATAACATTCCAAACAAACAAACATTGGGGGAGACTCCTCCCCACTCTGTTGGTGAGCCCACATCAGGTTCTATGACTGTGCAGCCCCTGACTCTGCGCCTAGTCTGTGATTTGCACTGGCCTGGCTCTCTCTCTCCCCTCTCTTTGTGGAGAGGAATTCCAGGCCACTGGCCTGCACAATCACCCAACTATTAGCATATGAAAGCTGCTTCGGGGAAGTGAGCACAAGGGGGGGAGGAGGGGGGAGTCATAAAAGTTCCAAATCGGTCGCAACACACTGAACAGACACTGGCCGTGTCAGAATACCCATACTTGTGCCCTAAATAGTAGGCACAAGTACTTTTGAGTGTGAAAAAAAGAACGTTTAATAGTATGCGTCTTTCGAAAATGTAGTATACTTTAAATGCCCAGATGTCATACTGATTTCAGCTTTGACAGCAGCTGATCAATTAGATATGGGGATGTGCTACCGAAATCAACGAATAGCGGGAAACAACGCAATCGATCATGACCCGTTCTCAGGATTCAAAAATATCATGTTTTATAGTATGTAAATGCCAGGATGTTATACTTATCTCAGCTTTTCATCAAGTAGAATTTGATGCACACTTTCCACAATGCATTGGAAGAGGTGGGCTGCGAGTGATAGTCCCTAGTTCTCTTCAAGTAGCCAAACAACAAAACTAGGCTACTTAATTGGGAAGATGTCAAATAGCGACGCTTTTACAGTGGTGTTCAAATGTACGCTAAGTAGTTTTTGTTCTCCTTAAAATTATCACGAGTATTGCATCGTAGGCTACATCTTTGTGTTTTCTCATTAATGTGTCTTGTTCTCTTGACCTTCATCAGAGCATTTAAACTAAATACTAAACCATGTTTAGATTTCTGAATGTGTCTGCACCAGGGACTCGGAAAGTGGCTGTGTTTATTGATGTCATGTTAATCAGGCCTTTTGATTTGAGCAAATTGATTGTTTTAGTTTTGTAGGCTAGGCTACGTATTTCATTATTTAATTTATGGATCAAGCCTTCGCAGTCATTCTGATCTCGTTCCCAGTGATCAGTGCTTTAGTTTATAATGTTGCTGTCCAGTGGTTCTGAATTTGTCCACATTCTTCTGTGCAATAGGCTTTTTATTTGAACATTTTAAAAGTTTTGGTGTGTGTACTAGACTATTTGATTGAATTTATATACAGTAATAATATGATAATAATAATAATAATAATAATAATATAATATAATATAATATAATAATAATATAATAATATGCCATTTAGCAGACGCTTTTATCCAAAGCGACTTACAGTCATGCGTGCATACATTTTTGTGTATGGGTGGTCCCGGGGATCGAACCCACTACCTTGGCGTTACAAGCGCCGTGCTCTACCAGTTGAGCTACAGAGGACAGTACCAGTCAAAAGTTTGTACACACCTACTCATTCAAGGTTTTTTATTTATATTTATTATTTTCTACACTACCTGTCAAAAGTTTTAGAACACCTACTTATTCAAAGTTTTTTTTCTTTATTTTTTACTATTTTCTACATTGTAGAATAATAGTGAAGACATCAAAACTATGAAATAACACATGGAATCATGTAGTAACCAAAAAAGTGTTAAACAAATCAAAATATATTTTATATTTGAGATTCTTCAAATAGCCACCCTTTGCCTTGATGACAGCTTTGCACACTCTTGCCATTCTCTCAACCAGCTTCACCTGGAATGCTTTTCCAACCGTCTTGAAGGAGTTCCCACATATGCTAAGCTCTTGTTGGCTGATTTTCCTTCACTCTGCCGTCCGACTCATCCCAAACCATCTCAATTGGATTGAGGTCGGGGGATTGTGGAGGCCAGGTCATCTGATGCGGCACTCCATCACTCTCCTTCTTGGTCAAATAGCCCTTACACAGCCTGGAGGTGTGTTGGGTCATTGTCCTGTTGAAAACAAATTATAGTCCCACTAAGCCCAAACCAGATGGGATGGCGTATCGCTGCAGAATGCTGTGGTAGCCTTGCTGGTTAAGTGTGCCTTGAATTCTAAATAAATCAGACAGTGTCACAAGCAAAGCACCCCCACACCATAACACCTCCTCCTCCATGCTTTACGGTGGGAACTACACATGCAGAGATCAACTGTTCACCCAAACCGCATCTCCCAAAGACGGTGGTTGGAACCAAAAAGCTCCAATTGGGACCTCAGACCAAAGAACACATTTCCACCAGTCTAATGTTCATTGCTCGTGTTTCTTGGCCCAAGCAGGTCTCTTCTTCTTATTGGTGTCCTTTAGTAGTGGTTTCTTTGCAGCAATTCGACCATGAAGGCCTGATTCACACAGTCTCCTCTGAACAGTTGATGTTGAGGTGTGTCTGTGACTTGAACTCTGTGAAGCATTTATTTGGGCTGCAATTTCTGAGGCTGGTAACTCTAATGAACTTATCCTCTGCAGCAGAGGTAACTCTGGGTCTTCCATTCCTGTGGCGGTCC
This sequence comes from Coregonus lavaretus, assembly GCF_964263955.1. Classification (NCBI taxonomy): domain Eukaryota; kingdom Metazoa; phylum Chordata; class Actinopteri; order Salmoniformes; family Salmonidae; genus Coregonus; species Coregonus lavaretus. The sequence goes on from NC_139989.1 coordinate 13,935,432, forward strand.
TCAAGAGAGCCAGTTTCATCATAGCGCTTGATGGTTTTTGCGACTGCGCTTGAAGAAGTTCTTGAAATTTTGTCGTATTGACAGACCTTCATGTCTTAAAGTAATGATGGACTGTCGTTTCTCTTTGCTTATTTGAGCTGTTCTTGCCATAATATGGACTTGGTCCTTTACCAAATAGGGCTATCTTCTGTATACCCCGCCCTACCTTGTCACAACACAACTGATTGGCTTAAACGCATTAAGACGGAAAGAAATTCCTCAAATTAACTTTTAAGAAGGCACACCTGTTAATTGAAATGCATTCCAGGTGACTACCTCATGAAGCTGGTTGAGAGAATTTCATGAGTGTGCAAAGCTGTCATCAAGGCAAAGGGTGGCTATTTGAATATATTTTGATTTGTTTAACACTTTTTTGGTTACAACATGATTCCATGTGTTATTTCATAGTTTTGATGTCTTCACTATTATTCTACAATGTAAAAGTAAAGAAAAACCCTTGAATGAGTAGGTGTGTCCAAACTTTTGGCTGGTAGTGTATGTTACAGCACTTTGGTTTCACTAATAAATATGTTGAAATGGAAGCAAATTATCTGTTTCTATCTTTAGTCATTTTTAAATGGGATAGATGGGCTTATATGGGTTACGGTGTTGGTCGAATGTGATAGTCTGCCTATAACTGTAAGTCGCTCTGGATAAGAGCGTCTGCTAAATGACTAAAATGTAAAATGTATAACCTACTCAGCCGGTCAGGCCGTGTCATACTGCATACTTTTTACTAAACGGTACGTGCTAAATGGTATGCGACAATGAGTGCATACTATGCAGTTTAACTATGTAGTACGCTAGTACGGGTATTGAGACATGGCCACTGGCTTCTTCAGCCCTGGTCCAGGCCAAGTGCCCATGTTCCAGGCACTCCATGAATAAGACCCCAATGTAGTAGTAGTAGTAGTAGTAGTAGTAGTAGTAGTAGTAGTAGTAGTAGTAGTAGTAGTAGTAGTAGTAGTAGTAGTAGTAGTAGTAGTAGTAGTAGTAGTAGTAGTAGTAGTAGTAGTAGTAGTAGTAGTAGTAGTAGTAAGGTCACTTAGTCAGTCATCCATAAAGTTTTCCACATGGGACATAATCAATCAATTGAAGTTATTGATTTGTTGACAACCTCGTTACCTACATCCTCAATGACTACCTGATTGAAAGGTTGGAAACCCAATAGACACTGACTGTAGCCTGCTTTGACTTCATGTGCTACAGTTTTGACTCGAGTGTGTGTGCTACAGAATAGCTCCTGTTTTGAGTGTGTTTGTACTGTGTGTGTGTCAATGATTAAAAGCAGTTTACCCAAGCGTATAACGCTGTAGTGATACCCCCTGCTGTGCGGCTGAGCTTTGCGTTTACCAGACAAGTGCGTGTCTGTTTTTTAAAGCACCATGAAACAAATATGCTGCTTGTAAGAGAAGGCACCTGAGCTCCAAACCCATTTCTAATCTCTGTGAATGGCAGGCCCTTTAACTGTTCTGTATCTAAGCGCTCCACATTAAAATACAAGGCATACAAGGTACAAGGTGTTTAAAGTATTAAGGATATCAGGATAAACTCTACCAGTTGACTGCTTTTAATGTGTCAGTCTGTACTTTATTGTTCCTACACACACTACCTACACGTAGGCTGCCACTAGTAATTGTTTAGGCGCTAATTGATAAACACTACAACCTCCATCGTAAAACACTCTGCTATGTACAAAAATATTTGTTGCAATTTCTTTTATTGTGTGGTATTTAAGTCTGATAAAAAATGGGGAATTGCCAGGGACCTCACTATACGATTTTATCAGGATACTTAAGTGCCGATATGATATGTGTTGCTATTCTCACGATTCTATATGTATTGTGATTAGATACTGCGATTTTATTGTAATTTGACGTTCCAAACATATTGCTCAGTGTATGTTTAATGCAGAGAGACGAGAGAGCATGAGAAAATGAGTTTGATCAGTCATGGAAATAAAAGTGCTGAAAATAAGCGATAGGATGAAAAATACCAGAGTTTTGGCGCAGGTACAGCAGACTAGTGCTAGCTAACGGTAACTAGCAAAAATAGAGAAATGTGTGTTTGTGTATATTTTTTTTACAAAACTTTGAGTCAAAATATGTAACTATCTATTTTTTCCCCCATCACTAGTTATTACCCAACCGTAACATAATAGATTACTCATCTCATCATGCTACCATCTGGATGACATGCTATTCTCACTCCCAAGACACTGCTGTATCTGTGCATTTGACTGACTGTCAGTTTGACTGCCCTGGATCTCTGCGTGCCTGTCATAATAGGAACCATCCATCTCAACATCTGTGTGTGGGGAAGGAGTGTGCACAGAATGCTGATTCACCTTCCGTTTTTCCCCCTCCAACATCCCTCACTCTCCATTCCCTCTTCAGATGGAGAGAGAGGGAGTTATGGTGGAGGTTGTCAGTGTAGTAGTGGTGGTGGTAGCGGAAGACCTAGCTGGGTGCTTGAGCGTACTGTAATGAACTCATCAAGCTCAGGTCCACCATAACACATCTTTAAGATTCCCTGTCTCACCTATCCCTGGAGCTGTGTATTCCTTCAACTGTATAAGAATGCATTGTGTTTGTTGTAGCCTACACATTGGTCCTATCCTTTCACTGAATAATGCTGAGTGGAGAAAATGTCTGCATCGCTGCCTGTCAGAGAGGGAAGCACGGGCTCTGAATGAGAAGTAGCCCGACGATGCTGCTGAGGTATGCTAGCTGGGCAACGAAAACCTCCCTTGAAAAGATGCAGCTCTCTTTGGTGCAATGCAGGCGGACTGGGTGGAGCTATTTGGAATGGGTTGGACCTATTTAGTGTGACTGTGTGTACGTGTGTGTGTGTGTGTGTGTGTACGTGTGTGTGTGTGTGTGTACGTGTGTGTGTGTGTGTGTGTGGTGTTTTACGGCTGTGTTAGTCTGTAGAGACCTCCACTTTGCCCAACCCCCACCACCTCGCTAAGAGGTGAGTGCGCGCTGGTTGTAAATATCACATGCGTGTTGGGAGAGGAGAGTGTAACCATGACAACCGGGTGTGTGACAACGGCGCTCCCGAATGTGAGCTCTGCCCTTGCACAGAACATCACCTGCAGAGTGTGTGTGTGGTTGCGTCATGCGAGAGGGTCATGAAAAAGGGAACAACTGCCCCTCCTTGGTAACAGTGCTGGGCTGCTAGAGAACGCACCAATCATACTCATGTTAGTTGTTAGTATGTTGGTTTGTCAGTAAACAAGAGATATATACATGACCTTTGACAAATTTTATGCAATACAGTATATATATTAGAGTATTTTCTATACAGTTTATGATAATGCTTTGCTTGCCCTTCATCACAAAGTCCTCTCCCGTTTAGCTCCATGCCTAAGCAGAGAGGGGAGGGAATGGGGTGTGACGGGCATATTTTCCTGTCTGTTTTCCTCACACAGCCTTGAGGCATCCCAGTAAAGGAGGTGTTAATTGGTTGTCTGCTCAGTGTCAGAGCACGCTATTGGCCTCGGCGTAAAGAAAAGCAGAGACAAACAAGGGGAATAATGCACTCTGTTCTCTATCTGTCTATCTGCTTTGTTCAAGGGGACGTCACCCCTATTAACATTCAGATGGCATACAGCAGGGGTGTTCAACTAGATTCAGCTGCGGGCCAATTCTATTATTATTATTATTTGTAAAAAAAAATTGAGCGGATGGTCAGGGGGCCGGAGCATAATTACAAATAATTTGTAGACTGCAAATTGATCGCAAGAAGCCCAAACAGATAAATATTTGACTAAAACATAATCATTTCAAACCTTCCTTACTTTTGTATACAATCACATACACTTTATATCTCTAAGTGTGGGAATACTTGCCTCATTATTTGAAGTAAAGTAAAGCGTTCAGATTTCAAACAATTCTACTGCCTCAAGCTCACATTGCAAAGTGGTGGGTCACGCGCTGATAGTCAACGGTAGGCAGGCTAAAGTATATGCATCCGAATGGCGAATGGGAGGCGCGCTTTACAAGTTCAGATTGAGAAATAAAAATAGCTCATTTTTTAATTGTAGCCACCAAAGTTTTTAATACGCGATTGCATTCAGAATTGTTGTTTGTTGCGCAATGACTGGGCTTGCAAAAGCAGGTTTCACTCCAGTAGCCTACAGGCTTTTTGAGGAGCTACTCTGGCGCTGTCTGACAGGTGATAGGCTATTCCGCTCCTCAGGCTAGGCTTTGTATGCTGTGCGCCTGTGATAAATAAGATACATAATGACTAACGAAAATACACACGCGCAAATTTAATTCCACAAAATTATTACAATTAACCTATATACCGATAAGCATGACCGGTCAAATGTCTTTTCGGCGGCTAACCGATTAACAGTTAACCGTTAACATCCCTAATCCAACTATTATTATTATTATTATTATTATTATTATTATTATTATTATTAGGTATTTGTATTATTTTGCTCAGAAAGCTTTAATCAAATCACACGTGGGACGAATGGCCGCCAGTTATACAGGTACAGACATCAAATCAAATTGTATTTGTCACATGCGCCGAATACAACAGGTGTAGACATTACCGTGAAACGCTTACTTACAGCCCTTAACCAACAATGCATTTATTTCTTAATAAAAAAGTAAAATAAAACAACATCTAAAAAGTGTTAAGAAAAAAAGAGCAGAAGTAAAATAAAATAACAGTAGGGAGGCTATATACGGGGGGGGGGGGGGGGGTACCGGTGCAGAGTCTGTGCGGGGGCACCGGCTAGTTGAGGTAATATGTACATGTGGGTAGAGTTAAAGTGACTATGCATAAATAATTAACAGAGTAGCAGCAGCGTAAAAAGATGGGGTGGGGGTGCAAATAGTCCGGGTAGCCATGATTAGCTGTTCAGGAGTCTTATGGCTTGGGGGTAGAAGCTGTTGAGATGCCTTTTGGACCTAGACTTGGCGCTCCGGTACCGCTTGCCGTGCGGTAGCAGAGAGAACAGTCTATAACTAGGGTGGCTGGAGTCTTTGACAATTTGACACATGCTCCTCTGACTGTGATGGAGATGGACGGTTCATCTAGAGTGACTAATTGCTAGCAAAACCAATGGGACAATATCAAAATGAGTATTTACTGTCTCTGTGCAGACTGCTGCGGACCCTCCCTCACAGACACGCAAGGCTCTGGGACACGAGATGGGAGGAAGACCGGAGAGCACGTCGAAAGAGGGGAAACATTGAGGATGGGTTGATAGAGGGGCAGAGTTCAGGGATGAGAGCGAGGGAGATTTTAAGAATGAGAGATGGAGAGAGTGCAAACAGAGTCAAGAGGAGGCAAGTCAGGGTTGAGAGAATAAGATACAGTGAGGGGGAAAAAAGTATTTGATCCCCTGCAGATTTTGTACGTTTGCCCACTGACAAAGAAATGATCAGTCTATAATTTTAATGGTAGGTTTATTTGAACAGTGAGAGACAGAATAACAACAACAAAATCCAGAAAAACGCATGTCAAAAATGTTATAAATTGATTTGCATTTTAATGAGGGAAATAAGTATTTGACCCCCTCTCAATCAGAAAGATTTCTGGCTCCCAGGTGTCTTTTTATACAGGTAACGAGCTGAGATTAGGAGCACACTCTTAAAGGGAGTGCTCCTAATCTCAGTTTGTTACCTGTATAATAGACACCTGTCCACAGAAGCAATCAATCAATCAGATTCCAAACTCTCCACCATGGCCAAGACCAAAGAGCTCTCCAAGGATGTCAGGGACAAGATTGTAGACCTACACAAGGCTGGAATGGGCTACAAGACCATCGCCAAGCAGCTTGGTGAGAAGGTGACAACAGTTGGTGCGATTATTCGCAAATGAAGGAAACACAAAAGAACTGTCAATCTCCCTCGGCCTGGGGCTCCATGCAAGATCTCACCTCGTGGAGTTGCAATGATCATGAGAACGGTGAGGAATCAGCCCAGAACTACACGGGAGGATCTGGTCAATGATCTCAAGGCAGCTGGGACCATAGACACCAATAAAACAATTGGTAACACACTACGCCGTGAAGGACTGAAATCCTGCAGCGCCCGCAAGGTCCCCCTGCTCAAGAAAGCACACATACAGGCCCGTCTGAAGTTTGCCAATGAACATCTGAATTATTCAGATGAGAACTTGGTGAAAATGTTGTGGTCAGATGAGACCAAAATCGAGCTCTTTGGCATCAACTCAACTCGCCGTGTTTGGAGGAGGAGGAATGCTGCCTATGACCCCAAGAACACCATCCCCACCGTCAAACATTTACATTTACATTTACGTCATTTAGCAGACGCTCTTATCCAGAGCGACTTACAAATAGGTGCATTGACCTTATAGCCAGTGGGATAACCACTTTACAAATTTTTTTTTTTTGGGGGGGGGGGGGGGGGGGGGGTAGAAGGATTACTTTATCCTATCCCAGGTATTCCTTAAAGAGGTGGGGTTTCAAATGTCTCCGGAAGCTTGTTCCACCATTGGGGTGCCAGAGCAGCGAACAGTTTTGACTGGGCTGAGCGGGAACTATGCTTCCGCAGAGGTAGGGGAGCCAGCAGGCCAGAGGTGGATGAACGCAGTGCCCTCGTTTGGGTGTAGGGACTGATCAGAGCCTGAAGGTACGGAGGTGCCGTTCCCCTCACAGCTCCGTAGGCAAGCACCATGGTCTTGTAGCAGATGCGAGCTTCAACTGGAAGCCGGAAACATGGAGGTGGAAACATTTATGCTTTGGGGGTGTTTTTCTGCTAAGGGGACAGGACAACTTCACTGCATCAAAGGGATGATGGACGGGGCCATGTACCGTCAAATCTTGGGTGAGAACCTTTTTTTTTTTTTTTTTCACCTTTATTTAACCAGGTAAGCCAGTTGAACAAGTTCTCATTTACAACTGCGACCTGGCCAAGATAAAGCAAAGCAGTGCGATTTAAAAACAACAACACAGAGTTACATATGGGGTAAAAAAATACATAAAGTCAAAAAAATACAACAGAAAATATATATACAGTGTGTGCAAATGTAGCAAGTTATGGAGGTAAGGCAATAAATAGGCTATAGTGCAAAATAATTACAATTAGTATTAACACTGGAATGATAGATGTGCAAGAGATTATGTGCAAATAGAGATACTGGGGTGGTAGTTGGGTGGGCTAATTTCAGATGGGCTGTGTACAGGTGCAGTGATCGGTAAGGTGCTCTGACAACTGATGCTTAAAGTTAGTGAGGGAGAAAGAGTCTCCAGCTTCAGAGATTTTTGCAATTCGTTCCAGTCATTGGCAGCAGAGAACTGGAAGGAATGGCGGCCAAAGGAGGTGTTGGCTTTGGGGATGACCAGTGAGATATACCTGCTGGAGCGCAGACTACGGGTGGGTGCTGCTATGGTGACCAATGAGCTAAGATAAGGCGGGGATTTGCCTAGCAGTGATTTATAGATGGCCTGGAGCCAGTGGGTTTGACGACGAACATGTAGTGAGGACCAGCCAACAAGAGCGTACAGGTCACAGTGGTGGGTAGTGTATGGGGCTTTGGAGACAAAACGGATGGCACTGTGATAGACTACATCCAATTTGCTGAGTAGAGTGTTGGAGGCTATTTTGTAAATGACATCGCCGAAGTCAAGGATCGGTAGGATAGTCCGTTTTACGAGGGCATGTTTGGCAGCATGAGTGAAGGAGGCTTTGTTGCGAAATAGGAAGCCGATTCTAGATTTAACTTTGGATTGGAGATTCTTAATCTGAGTCTGGAAGGAGAGTTTACAGTCTAACCAGACACCTAGGTATTTGTAGTTGTCCACATACTCTAGGTCAGACCCGTCGAGAGTAGTGATTCTAGTCGGGTGGGCGGGTGCCAGCAGCGTTCGATTGAAGAGCATGCATTTAGTTTTACTAGTGTTTAAGAGCAGTTGGAGGCTACTGAAGGAGTGTTGTATGGCATTGAAGCTCGTTTGGAGGTTTGTTAACAAAGTGTCCAATAAAGGGCCAGATGTATACAAAATGGTGTCGTCTGCGTAGAGGTGGATATGAGAGTCACCAGCAGCAAGAGCGACATCATTGATATACACGGAGAAAAGATTTGACACATTGAACTCTATCTGAGAAGTAGTTGGTGAACCAGGCGAGGCAGTCATTTGAGAAACCAAGGCTATTTAGTCTGCCAATAAGAATGCGGTGGTTGACAGAGTCGAAAGCCTTGGCCAGGTCGATGAAGACGGCTGCACAGTACTGTCTATTATCGATCGCGGTTATAATATCGTTTAGGACCTTGAGCGTGGCTGAAGTGCACCCATGACCAGCTCGGAAACCGGATTGCATAGCGGAGAAGGTACGGTGGGATTCGAAATGGTCGGTGATCTGTTTGTTAACTTGGCTTTCAAATACTTTCGAAAGGCAGGGAAGGATGGATATACAGTGGGGAGAACAAGTATTTGATACACTGCCGATTTTGCAGGTTTTCCTACTTACAAAGCATGTAGAGGTCTGTAATTCTTATCATATGTACACTTCAACTGTGAGAGACGGAATCTAAAAATCCAGAAAATCACATTGTATGATTTTTAAGTAATTCATTTGCATAGTATTGCATGACATAAGTATTTGATCACCTACCAACCAGTAAGAATTCCGGCTCTCACAGACCTGTTAGTTTTTCTTTAAGAAGCCCTCCTGTTCTCCACTCATTACCTGTATTAACTGCACCTGTTTGAACTCGTTACCTGTATAAAAGACACCTGTCCACACACTCAATCAAACAGACTCCAACCTCTCCACAATGGCCAAGACCAGAGAGCTGTGTAAGGACATCAGGGATAAAATTGTAGACCTGCACAAGGCTGGGATGGGCTACAGGACAATAGGCAAGCAGCTTGGTGAGAAGGCAACAACTGTTGGCGCAATTATTAGAAAATGGAAGAAGTTCAAGATGACGGTCAATCACCTCGGTCTGAGGCTCCATGCAAGATCTCACCTCGTGGGGCATCAATGATCATGAGGAAGGTGAGGGATCAGCCCAGAACTACACGGCAGGACCTGGTCAATGACCTGAAGAGAGCTGGGACCACAGTCTCAAAGAAAACCATTAGTAACACACTACGCCGTCATGGATTAAAATCCTGCAGCGCACGCAAGGTCCCCCTGCTCAAGCCAGCACATGTCCAGGCCCGTCTGAAGTTTGCCAATGACCATCTGGATGATCCAGAGGAGGAATGGGAGAAGGTCATGTGGTCTGATGAGACAAAAATAGAGCTTTTTGGTCTAAACTCCACTCGCCGTGTTTGGAGGAAGAAGAAGGATGAGTACAACCCCAAGAACACCATCCCAACCGTGAAGCATGGAGGTGGAAACATCATTCTTTGGGGATGCTTTTCTGCAAAGGGGACAGGACGACTGCACCGTATTGAGGGGAGGATGGATGGGGCCATGTATAGACCCGAAACACACAGCCAGGGCAACTAAGGAGTGGCTCCGTAAGAAGCATCTCAAGGTCCTGGAGTGGCCTAGCCAGTCTCCAGACCTGAACCCAATAGAAAATCTTTGGAGGGAGCTGAAAGTCCGTATTGCCCAGCGACAGCCCCGAAACCTGAAGGATCTGGAGAAGGTCTGTAGGGCCAAAATCCCTGCTGCAGTGTGTGCAAACCTGGTCAAGACCTACAGGAAACGTATGATCTCTGTAATTGCAAACAAAGGTTTCTGTACCAAATATTAAGTTCTGCTTTTCAGATGTATCAAATACTTATGTCATGCAATAAAATGCAAATTAATTACTTAAAAATCATACAATGTGATTTTCTGGATTTTTGTTTTAGATTCCGTCTCTCACAGTTGAAGTGTACCTATGATAAAAAATTACAGAAGTCTACATGCTTTGTAAGTAGGAAATCCTGCTAAATCGGCAGCGTATCAAATACTTGTTCTCCCCACTGTAGGTCTGTAACAGTTTGGATCTAGAGTGTCACCCCCTTTGAAGAGGGGGATGACCGCGGCAGCTTTCCAATCTCTGGGGATCTCAGACGTTACGAAAGAGAGGTTGAACAGGCTAGTAATAGAGGTTGCGACAATTTCGGCGGCTATTTTTAGAAAGAAAGGGTCCAGATTGTCTAGCCCAGCTGATTTGTAGGGGTCCAGATTTTGCAGCTCTTTCAGAACATCAGCTGTCTGAATTTGTGTGAAGGAGAAGGGGGGGGGGGGGGGGGGGGGGGGGGGGGGGGGGGGGGGCAAGTTGCAGCGGAGGGTGCAGAGCTGGTGGCCGGGGTAGTGATAGCCAGGTGGAACGCATGGCCAGCCGTAGCAAAATGCTTGTTGAAATTCTCAATTATTGTAGATTTATTTTTTGTGCTGGTCAAGGGCAGTCAAGTCTGAGGAGAACCAGGGGCTATATCTGTTCTTAGTTCTGTATTTTTTGAATGGGGCATGTTTATTTAAGATTGAGAGGAAATTACTTTTGAAGAACAACCAGGCATCCTCTACTGACGGAATGAGATCTATATCCATCCAGGATACCTGGGCCAGGTCAAGTTAGGAAGGCCTGCTCGCTAAAGTGTTTTAGGGAGCGTTTGACAGTGATGAGGGGTGGTCGTTTGACCGCGGACCCGTTACGGACGCAGGCAATAAGGCAGTGATCGCTGAGATCCTGGTTGAAGACAGCGGAGGTGTATTTAGCGGTTAAGTTAGTCAGGATGATATCTATGAGGGTACCCATGTTTACGGATTTAGGGTTGTACCTGGTAGGTTCCTTGATAATTTGTGTGAGATTGAGGGCATCTAGTTTGGATTGTAGGATGGCCGGGGTGTTAAGCATATCCCAATTTAGGTCACCAAGCAGTACGAACTCTGAGGATAAATGAGGGGCAATCAATTCACATATGGTGTCCAGGGCACAGCTGGGGGCTGAGGGGGGTCTGTAGCAAGCGGCAACAGTGAGAGACTTATTTCTGGAAAGGTGGATTTTTAGAAGTAGAAGCTCAAACTGTTTGGGCACAGACCTGGATAGTATGATAGAGCTCTGCAGGCTATCTCTACAGTAGATTGCAACTCCACCCCCTTTGGCAGTTCTATCTAGACGGAAAATGTTATAGTTGGGGATGGAAATTTCAGAATTTTTGGTGGCCTTCCTAAGCCAGGATTCAGACACTGCTAGAACATCAGGGTTGGCGGAGTGTGCTAATGCAGTGAATAACTCAAACTTAGGAAGGAGACTTCTGATATTAACATGCAAGAAACCAAGGTTTTTACGGATACAGAAGTCAACAAATGATAGCGCCTGGGGAGTAGGAGTGATACTGAGGGCTGCAGGGCCTGGGTTAGCCTCTACATCACCAGAGGAACAGAGGAGGACTAGAATAAGGATACGGCTAAAGGCTTTAAGAACTGGTCTTCTAGTGCGTTGGGTACATAGAATAAAGGGGGCAGATTTCCGGGCGTTGTAGAAAAGATTCAGGGCATTATGTACAGACAAGGATATGGAAGGATATGAGTAAAGTGGAGGTAAACCTAAGCGTTGGGTAACAATGAAAGAGATAGCATCACTGGAGGCACCGATTGAGTCGGTCTCCGCGTGTATGGGGGGTGGGACAAAGGAGCTATCTAAGGCAGGTTTAGCTGGGCTGGGGGATCTACAGTGAAATAGTACAATAAGAAATGACCGAAACAGCAATAAGCAAACCATATTGACATGGGAGAGAGGCATAAAGCAATCACAGGTGTAATTTGAGAGAGCTAAGACAACAGCTGGTAATGGCGACAGTTTGGGCTGAGGCTAAACATAAACAGGATGCGGTACCGTAAAAAGGAACAGTCCAGCAGGCATCAGCTGTATAGCTGAGTTATCATAAGGTCCGGTGAACAGCAATAGGATAGTTCGGAGGTAGTTCGGGTAAAGCACTAGCGAGCAAGAGGCCACGGCTAGCGTGTGCTAGCGGGCCGGGGCCTGCAGATGGAATCTTCGTGGTCGACGTCGTAACGGGAAGCCTGTTGTAACCACATCAGACAATTTCGTCGGCAGACCAGTCGTGTTGGATCGGCGGGGCTCCGTGTCAACACTAGGTGGTCCCGTCCGGTTGACAGAGGGGTAGATAGCCGGGAGATGGGCCTGGCTCAAAGCTAACTCAGGCTGATTAGCCAAACCACAACGTCCATTTTGTTGCAGCTAGCTGGTAGCGATGAATCCGGTGTTGAAGGTCCAGTGATTCAGTGATTCCGGCAGAAAAACTGATATATTCTGGGTCGATAACGCGCTGTGCAGACAGTGCAGACTGGCCGAATAATAGTCCAGGCTAGAGCTGGCCGGTAGGTGGTGCAGGCCACGGACAATTGTGAAAAACCGCTAACGGTAGCTAATAGCAAGTAGCTAGTTAGCTGGCTACTCCCGTCTGGTAGACCGAGAGGTAGATAGCCGGGATATGGGCCTGTCTCTAGGCTAGCTCGAGGCTAACTGGTGCTTGCATCGGGGGCAGTGGTGATTAGCCAAACAGCAACATCCATTCGGTTGTGGCTAGCTAGTTGCGATCCGGTGATTATTTCGGCAGAAAAATCCAATGTTCTGGGTGAAATACCGCTAACTGTGGCTAATAGCAAGTAGCTAGTTAGCTGGCTAGCTAGTTTCAACTGGAGATTCTAGATTAAAGGTAAGTCAATAATAGAATCCGTTCCACATTGAGTGAGGCGGGTTGCAGGAAAGTATATTTTGTAGAAGGATGAAAAGTCTGATAGGGAAATATGTACGAAAAATACTAAGAAACAGGGTATTTACAGGCTATTTACAGACACACGACAAAAACAGGACTGCACTGCTACGCCATCTTGGTTTACATCCTTCCCTCAGCCAGGGCATTGAAAATGGGTCGTGGATGGGTATTCCAGCATGACAATGACCCAAAACACACGGCCAAGGCAACAAAGGAGTGGCTCAAGAAGAAGCACATTAAGTTCCTGGAGTGGCCTAGCCAGTCTCCAGACCTTAATCCCATAGAAAATCTGTGGAGGGAGCTGAAGGTTCGAGTTGCCAAACGTCAGCCTCGAAACCTTAATGACTTGGAGAAGATCTGCAAAGAGGAGTGGGACAAAATCCCTCCTGAGATGTGTGCAAACCTGGTGGCCAACTACAAGAAACGTCTGACCTCTGATTGCCAACAAGGGTTTTGCCACCAAGTACTAAGTCATGTTTTGCAGAGGGGTCAAATACTCATTTCCCTCATTAAAATGCAAATCAATTTATAACATTTTTGACATGTGTTTTTCTGGATTTTGTTGTTGTTATTCTGTCTCTCACTGTTCAAACAAACCTACCATTAAAATTATAGACTGATCATGTCTTTGTCAGTGGGCAAACATACAAAATCAGCAGGGGATCAAATACTTTTTTCCTTCACTGTACTAGAAAGAGAGAGGCAGAACGAGGGGGAATAGTGAGGGACTAGAGAGGAAGAGAGGAGGAGGAGGAGGGTTTATTCTTTCCAGCTGAGCCTGGGTGTGGTCATTATGGGCCTGGGGACCTGCTGTGGCTCAGCCTGCAGTTTAGAGCCCAGATATTCAGTTTCTGACCTATCTGCCAAATAACTCTGTGTGTGTGATTTGAGTGTGTTTGTGATGCGTGCATGTGTGTGTTGTGTGTATTTCATGTTTGCGTTGTGTGTGTTTTGAGTGCTTGATATTTTGAATGAGCGTGCTTTGCATGTTTGCTCCTGTTCTATATTGAAGTGCTCTCTGGGCTTTGTTTTTGTGTGTACTTTGCTGTTTGTCCTCTCTCTGAGGGTCACTCGAGGTAGAGTGACATGGATGGCGTAGTCCCTTCAGCTGTTGTGATCCAGTACAACCGGGCTCATATTTGCCTTCTGAACTGGAGCAGGACCCCATCCTGCTGACACCCTGTTATCCCCTGACCTCCGCACATGAATGTTTGTGTGTGCATGCATGGGTGCGTGTGTTCTGTCACTACTCATAACATTAGAGTTGTGTAGATAAGTGAAGAGATATTTATTCATTTCTTTATTAAATTAATACAGTGCACATTAAGGCTTGCCACAGAGTACCTCCCTCGTTATGGCTGTGGGAATCATGCAGGCAGCCACATGGCCTGTTAAAAATAACAATTTGTGAAAGCGCCTGTTAACATGGCTTGAATTGTTTTATATTATACTGAACAAAAATATAAACGCAACATGTAAAGTGTTGGTCCCATGTTTCACAAACGCTATACGCGCTAAATTTGTAACCATTGGACTGGGCCTCTCAGAAGTTGTTTGTCAACTATCAACAGAAATGCCAGTCAAAAGAACACTCCGTTTGGAGGACAAGGACAACACACCAGCCAAGAGACCTGCACCAGACAGAAACTACTCCCCATTGACTGGTACCTACCAGATGAGTCCCAGTGCAGCTTTTCAAGCAGGTAAAGCCAAAGCCAGTGGGAAAACTGCTAATTCCTGTAAACCACAGGTGCCACAGACAGAAGTGGAAATCATCCAAAGCAGAGTCCTGCCTCAGAGTGAATGGTACTGGCCAGAGCCGTTTGCAAGGTGTTGTCCAGACTGGCAGCTCCTCTGACTTCCTGAAATCCATAATGGGCTTATAAAGGTTTCTGCTATGAGAGCCGCTCAACTGAACTCTCAACAGAACGACACGGAAAATGGAATAGCAGCTCTGCCTTCTTTCAATCTAAGCTGTCATTTGTGAGGCAGAGAGACGTCTCGGAGGCTGCCTGTCAGTCAGAAAGTAAAAAGGCAGCCTTAGACATCAGACACGTTTACACTGAGCCCTGTCTGCTGGAGAGAGCCTCTCCCTCACCGCTGACAAAGGTTGACTCTACAATAACTGCCGCTATGCAGCTCTGCGAAAATGTTCTTTCATTGAGCGAACGTCCTCGTCCCATTAGACCTGATGCTATATGAAATCCACCCCCACCATACACAAAAAAATAAAATAATGTATGCACGCATGACTGTAAGTCGCTTTGGATAAAAGCGTCTGCTAAACGGCATATTATTATTATTATTATTTCACGAGCTGACATAAAAGATCCCGGAAATGTTCTATACGCACAAAAAGCTTATTTCTCTCAAATGTTGTGCACACATTTGTTTATATCCCTTTTAGTGAGCATTTCTACTTTGCCAAGATAATCCATCCATCTGACAGGTGTGTCATATCATGAAGCTGATTAAACAGCATGATCATTACACAGGTGCACCTTGTGCTAGGGACAATAAAAGGTCACTCTAAAATGTGCAGTTTTGTCATACAACACAATGCCACAGATGTCTCAAGTTTTGAGGGAGCGTGCAGTTGGCATGCTGACGGTAGGAATGTCCACCAGAGCTGTTGCCAGAGAATTTAATGTTCATTTCTCTACCATAAGTCGCCTCCAACGTCATTTTAGAGAATTTGTCAGTACGTCCATCCGGCCTCACAACCGCAGACCACCCCACCCCAGGACCTCCACATCCGACTTCTTCACTTGCGGGTGCTGAGGAGTATTAATGTCTGTAATAAAGCCCTTTTGTGGGGGAAAACCTAATTCTGATTTGGCTGGGCCTGGCTCCAAAGTGGGTAGGTCTATGCCCTCCCAGGCCCATCCATGGCTGTGCCCCTGCCCAGTCATGTGAAATCCATAGATTAGGGCCTAAATAATTTATTTATATTGACTGATTTCCTTATATGAACAGTAACTCAGTAAAATCTTTGAAATTGTTGCATGTTGCGTTTATATTTTTGTTCAGTGTAGCTCACTTGATTATGATGGTAATCGATTCAAAAAACATATAGGGGAGAGCTGAAGCTGTTGCTACCTCACACAATTTTACAGTTTTGTTTACTTTCTAGGTCTGCTTTTTCACATGCTCAAGGTATCCATGGACCTGAATTTCTCCTCTCATTGTGGCTATGCTCGTTAAAATCGCTCCGCAATGCAGCAGCTCACTTTTATGGTCACACAACTCAACCAATGCACTACTTGCCCAAGCCCTATAACAAACTTTTGGTACTGCGGTGGAGGAACCAGTGGAGGAACCAGTCTGACTCTTGCCGTCCTGCGGTGTAATTGGCTAATGCGGTTTCTCTTCTTTATCCCTGAATTATTTCATTAAGCTGTAAAACACAACGCTAAACAAACATAAAGAGCGTACATATCATCTCCTGTTGTGAAACCGTAAAGATCACCACCGCGGCTCTTGTATCACGCTCCATCGGTAGTCTGCAATGTCTAATCTGGTTTCCATTTATACCTTCAGTGGACGTGGATGGTTCTGCTCGCTGGGTGCTGCCTGTAAATACCTCCCCTGCTACAGTTAGTCTAGCCGTTTGGAGAGGAGCGTGATCTCTGGGAGGCTGGAGGATTACAGGTTTGGAACCAGTGAGCCCAGCTGGTCTGTGAGGAGGTTTTAAGTGGAATTTTAAGGGATATCGCCACTCTTAAAGGCTGTGTGTCTTAGGACATTTCAATGCATTGCAAAGCGTTAAAGTGTAGAACACGCCTGACTTATCTGTATTGCAACCTAAATAGAATGAGGGTGCATGAAGCACTGGGCTTTAGATGGGATGAGGATAATAGGTTCGTTAAGGATAATGAGGTCAGTTAGGGCTGCAAGTTCAAGTTGGGATGCAGGTGCAGCAGGGACAGTAAAAGCCATGTCCGAGTCCCAGTGGGTAGATCCATCAGGAGTGCTTGATCTGATCTGATCTGATTGATCACTGGAAGCCTTACAATGATAAACAAAAAAAAAATGTATGCACGCATGACTGTAAGTCGCTTTGGATAAAAGCGTCTGCTAAATGGCATATTATTATTATTATTATTATTATTATGATGGACGCATGACATTTGCATGTGCGCATTCGTAGGCACACAGTATATACACACACACGCACTACGCTATATTCTGGGCCTGCGTTTCCAGTCACAACATTCCACTGGCCGTATCTCACAGAGGGCCCCAACTGCTTTTAATCAGCTGGGTCACGAGGCGCTCCAGATGCCTTAGCTAGCTTTGGGACCCGAGAGGAGAGGAGGGGAGAGACTCCTAAAATTCTACATATTTGTACCCCCTTTCCTCTCCCCTCCTCTGCATTGCGTCATCCTCCTCTGAGAGCAGCGTTGGCTGGCTTACACATACTGGACCTGTGTTTTCACCACATGACACAATGCATTTCTATACTTTCCAGCTTCTGCTAATACTTTTCATCATACAGTGTGTCATGAATATTTTTGAAAGGAGTGCTGTGTGCTTTCAGAGACTCTGAACACAGTCTATAGAGATGTACTTGCCCAGTGTTTTCTGTTTTGAATAGTTCTATGACTTTAGCATAGGTGTATGGGCAGGTGCAACCAGAGATGGTCCTTTTTCTTTATAGACCAAAATGGTGATTTGTAATTCAGCCAGCTCTTGTATGAAAAGCTTTCCTTCGAGTGTCTGTTGTGTACAGTGTTTACCATGTGTTGAATGGCAGGCCTACAAAGCCACATATTTTGTATGCTGAATTGCACAGCTCACGGCGAAGCTCCCTGGCCTCATTGCAAAGTCAGGCTCCACGTCTATCAGCTGGTTGGTGTTGCACTGGCTTCATAGAATCACTGTGGCAGTTTGTTTAGGAAAAGCACAGCTGACCTGGTGTGAAGAAGGGGGAGGAGCAAACAGGAACCCAAATGGGGAGATGCTGTCCATTTGTCACCATAACTTCCCTTCAGGTTTGATGTTCACCTGCATTTGTTTGGGGGACTTCTGAATTTACTATTTTACCTTGGCTCCTAGCAATAATGTCAGTTAGTTTGTGTGCAAGTAGGGCTGCAGATGTTTGTTGCCCCTAAGCACAGATCTAGGGTTGGCTTATCACCGTTATCTTAATCTAGGGTCGGCTTATCACCCTTAATAGGATGTAAAAAGCACAAAGGACAACAAATGGGAGAGAGAAAAATTCCCCCTTAAGTTGCTCTAAGTGCACAATCATTATTATTATAATCTGTATATAGTTTAGGGATGTCTCAAACCTTAATTCCCACCATGCTTAGCATTGATTTACCAATGTTTGTGAGCGTTACCTGGATACCATAGTACTAACTCCCTCTTCCTCCACTCTCCACCACCTATCCTCTGGCTCCCCTGGAGGTCTAACGTTAGACGGGCTGACGTCGCCTGTGTAGACTATAGGCCGTAAGCTGTATACAGCTGCATACACACTATGTTGCTCAGTCAGGATATAGGAGCCTACTCTGTGTTTTCCCTAGATTTCCTCTAGAGAGTGTAAATGCCCAAGCAGGCACGAGATCTTAGATAGGTAACCCAACCCAATTTACTAATTGGTACGGTTTGCTGTTTTGAGCAGTCATATAGCCCTGCTGCCCTCTGTTCTAAAAGGATTACAGTGGTAGGATACAGTAAGCATGGCATCCCGTGTCCCTTTTGCCAGCAGCGTGTCATCAAGCTTAGTGATCTACTCTGTCCATCTGCTATCTTTTGTCCAGCTTCCGTCCATCCACCATGCGTTTACCCGCATTTTCTCCCTTTTTATCATCACAACTCTACATCACTCGCTCCTTCTGAATCTCACCCTATTCTACCCCTCTCTCATTCTACCGGTTTGATCTCGGAATGCTCTCTCTCCTTCTCGGAGCACAATCCTCTCTCCTTGTCACTTTCTCTATCTGCTTATACTCTCTCCTCTTTAGCCACTTATCCTGACTCCATTCCCGGTAACCAGTATAACAACCCCCACTGCTACCACCTGCTGAGCTTGCCCTGCTAACTCCAGGCTAACTCCTGTTACGGTAGCTCCACGTGTGTTAGCATGCACACTGCCTAGGTCAAAGAAGCTGTTGGCACTGTTACCCCACAAGCCCTGTTATAGACTGTGACCAAGGTCACTGCTCTCTCCTCCTTAATCTCCTCCACCTCCTTCCCCAGTCAAGCAAGTTGAAGACCTGAATGTGCTTAGTGGGATGAGAACATGCCAACTACTAGTGGACATTCATGTATTTCCATAAGTGTGTGGCATTTTGCTTAATGGAAAGCTGTAGTCTTGAATAGGTTGGCACATATTTTGTCAAATTTAGTGAAATGTTGGAATCTCTCTCTCCCAAACCTTTGTCTAAACGTTTCATAGCCCCCAGGGTGGACAACACCACTCATTAATGTACTGGTTACTGTAATTCTCCAATGTCACATGTTTAGTAGAGGATTTTGTATCTTAGCAACATTTTATGTTCCAAGCAGACATACTAGTCTGAGTGAGTGTGGAAACTGTTTAAAGTTTCATTAGTCGTTTTTCATGCTTTCGGTAGCCTAGTTTAATAATGGATTCACACTGCGATAATATTTTATTGCTGATAGCATGCTCTGTATTTTACAGTACACAGAAGTACAAATCTCAAGTCCACATTTGCCTTTTAACGCTTTGAATTGCAGTATAGTTATGCAATAACTTTAAATCATGATAGACTTACATTTGTTAAGTGCATAACTATGCTTGCATCTATTTTCTGGCTGAAGCACGGCATTGGCTTAGCAGCTCTGTGTTTGTGAAGTGGAACTTGTCCTATGAGGACAGAAGTAGAGTGCCATCAGTGATGTCCAGTCATCGAGAAACACCTCACTGTGCTACAACCCACTGTAAAGAAGGAAGCAGGTCTTATCCTTTTAGTCTAGACTAGCCCCACCCAGCCCCAACACATGCCCCCTAAACCCTAACCCTACATCCCCTTTCCGCCCTGCTTCTCTGCCCAGAGGGAGCGTTTGAAAGTTTGCTGGTGTTAGATGCGTGGGTTTAACCCAGTCTCTCTCTCTCTCCAGCCCTTTCTGTCCAGTCTTCATCCACTCTCTCTGCCACCAGATTGATTAAAGGCAGATGTGATGCTTAATCAGTTGCTCTCGCTCAGCCCCCCCATTTCATATACACACACCCCTCCCCCTCTCTCCACACGAGTGAGTGGCTCTCAGTAGAGTGAGCTGGTGGAGCCATCTGGGCCTCAATCTGGGGCTGCAGGACAACCAACAGCTCTCTCTGTCTGTCTTTGTGTGTGTCTCTGTCTCTCTCTCTGTTGCTCTCTCTCTCTCTCTCTCTCTCTCTCTCTCTCTCTCTCTCTCTCTCTCTCTCTCTCTCTCTCTGTCTCTCTGTCTCTCTCTCTCTCTCTCTGTCTCTCTCTCTGTCTCTGTCTCTGTCTCTCTGTCTGTCTCATTGCTGAGTCACAACAGTGGTCACTTACTACTGTGAGCAGCTACTTGGGGACTGGATGGAATGGCAGCACAAATGTGTGGCTTACTCCAGCCCTTCTCTTTTACCAATATAGTGGATTTCCTTATCTATCTGACTGAATTCCAATGGAATTGACCATCTATCAACCCTGCCTAAAGATCAAATAAGTAACCCCAGGGAGAATGGTGTTACCTGGCGTGAGGAGGATTCCCTTTCTCCCATCATCCCCCGTGAGGAGGGGGCTTAACCAGATCAGTGACTGGAAGACCATAATCCCACAGTGGAGAGCAGCTCTGATGCCTGCCCTGCCTGCCTCCTGCTATGTCCTCTCCTCCTCCTCATATCAGTCTGGGAGATCCTTGGAGAGGTCCTAATCAAGGCTGGAGGAGTTGAAAGTCAATCACAGGACTAGAATATTGATTTATTTGTTAATTATTTGTTCCTGTCCTCTCTGGAGGTCTTGTTTGAGGGTGAGGATGAGATGGGTTGTTGTGCGATTGAGTCTGACTACTAAACTTCTCCTTCCATTCATACCTTCACCATGGCACAGTACAGTCTCTCTCAGTGCATCAAACCCCCGTCTGAGGA
Organism: Coregonus lavaretus; assembly: GCF_964263955.1. Taxonomy (NCBI): domain Eukaryota; kingdom Metazoa; phylum Chordata; class Actinopteri; order Salmoniformes; family Salmonidae; genus Coregonus; species Coregonus lavaretus. The sequence goes on from NC_139989.1 coordinate 13,956,227, forward strand.
AGTTGTCCTTCTCTCACCCTCCCAGTGTGCTTCTTCAAGGGATAAAGAGCTTGTCAACCACAAATGTATTGTACCTGAAGCAATTGAAAGCTATAGTTTCACCCCCTGCTTATTGAATACATACACCAACTAAGCCGTAATAAACACTATCTTTCTGCCACTGTCGAGTTCATGTATTAGAGGGGGACATTTCTTGGTTTGCAACATAAGCCTGGTACCCACTGTATTGCAGCCAGGTGAGTAGCAATCTCAGCTGGTGAGTGAGCTGGACTTTCAGCAGGTGCATTCCCACAATAATTACTAATTCGAAACAGTACATTTATTGTACTAGCACAATGACGGTATTGTTTGGTCAGATATCCCATGTAAGGCTCAGTGTACTTTGACTGACTGACCATCATGACTGACTGGCATCGTGTCATCATTAAACATGAGAAAGAGAAATAAAGAGTAGTAGCTGTGCAAATAATGTAATAAATATTTTTTGTAATAAACATTTGTTTTCGGAAAACACGACACGCACAGGGTAATGACTCGCCGGCCCTACGGTCGGGAGAATACGCCCCCTGGTCAAACAGCGGAGCAAACGTTCAAGTGAATCATCCCTGTGCACCGTGGGGAAGGAGGTGGGGAGAGATTAAATGGCATTTTCTTCAGCTCAGCTGGCCCAGGTCCTGATTACATAACCAGGGCTTGTTGAACAGACACACACAGAACACAGTCTGGGAAAGGAAGCCTATGCTTCTTATGTGGGGTTAATAAAAGGGTTGTACGACATGGATGTGTAAGGTATGTTTTTGTGGTGTCTTTGAGGTGAGCGTTGATTCATGCAGGGGAAATGTTGTGTATGGTGTATTCATTGACACCCTTCTGCAAACCATTATGCTCCTATATCCAGAACACACATTCACACTCACTCACTGTCATGCTTTGACCATGGCTTCATCTGCTCATCAGCAGGGAGCACCTCTCCCCCAGCACCTCCACAGTAAGACGCAGAACCTCTGGTGAAAGACGACATTCTTCTCTCCTTGGCTCATATAGGACATTACGGTTTGGTCAGAGCTGCCCCCACCCTTTAAAACTCCCCCACTTTCGTTTGTCTTCCTGTCTGCAGTATTTTACATGAACCTCGTGAACCCTTCAATGAACTGCAGTCTTGGCTGGCTTTAGCTCATATAGCTATGAACAATCCTATCCAACTTCTGGTTCACCATGGCCAAAACCTTCAGCTCTCTGCAACAACAGAACAGACACCATCTCTCAGGCAGCTCCTCCTGCTCCACCCTGGCCTCTACACAGCCCCACCCCTGGCTCCAGCCCCAAGGCTGCAGCCTTTCCCATAGTTATCCCCCTCTAGTTTTACTTGTACTTTAATACCTGGCTGATCTTTAAACCCTGAATTCAATGAGGTGACCAAATGTTTCACTATTCTTCGCGTCATAAATAGGATTCATGGCTTTGTTGGGTTTGCCAGAACTCTGCTAGTCTGTGGGAATCCCTTGGTGGAATCATCAGTCAGTCCCCAAAGTCGGCTGCGTCCTCCTCCACCACTCCCAAGCCCCCCCAGTTGGATCACCACTTCCCCAGCCTCTGGCCGAGCTCCATCCCCTTGTCTTCAAAGGAACTCTTTCCTGCAGTGAGTAGCGCCAGCAGACGGCAGCGCAGACATGACGCAAAAACCCACTGATTACAGCGCAGCTAGTTAACAACACACAGGCTATAAATCAGACCTGTATCCACCCCAGGAAGCCTCTAGTCAGCCTACTCAACCCTGGAGGAATGCTGAGAACGCAGCAACAAGGAGGCAGTGTTAGATCAGAGAGAGGGAAACGTGCCAGTCTGCACTTCTCATTGAAAGTCATTGATAAATGCAGAGTAATGATTGTATCCAGTTATTATTTTATCAATGGTAAGTAGGCTACAGAGAGAATGGTACTAGTTCAGTTTTCATCCCCCCCACCTATCTCGGTCTGTGATGTTATTGACACGGCAACTAATAAGAAGTAGTCACTTAGATTAGCATTGTTTTTATGCTTTGGTGAAGAGTATGCATTTCAAGTCTTTAGACGTTTTTGAAAGGCCATTTACTTTGATTGCGTGCCTGCCTTCACCATAAATCCCTCCAACACCAATTGTCCAACAAATTCCAAGTGATGTGATCACTGGGCGTTGTCTACGCATGCAAATCAACAGCATCAGTGTTTAAGACAATTCGATTTAAGACTGAGAGATTGGAAGCAGAGCAATATGAAGAGTGACTAGAGAAGACATAAATTAGTGCACACCCATTGGACACGAGAGCTCAGAGTGGAGGAGGAGGGAAGACTGTTCCATGTGCTCTTGCCCAGGCTTTGTTTACACAGGAAGAAACACCATGGTCTTTTACAGAGAAGTTAATTCCTCTATTAGACACTTCTGACATTATTAATGACTCAATCCCTGGTGATCATCAGAGTAATGTCTCTGTTGGAGCTGGCTCGCTGGGTATGGCCTCTTCATCCATCTCTCTCTCTCCCTCTCTATTTTTCTCTTCCCTCTCCTATAATACCAGTGTAATGTACAGCTCCAGGCTCTCTGTGTTGTTTAAAGGCTGTGTGTGTTGGCTCCAGTTTGGTCTATCCCAGAGCCTGCATCTAATCAGAACCAGCCCCTAAGCTTTTCTTTAGCCCCTTTGTTGAATTCAGTCCACTACATGATTTAAATTTTATAGTCACTTTTTGCCCATTTAATTCAGGTATTAACTATTTTGAGAAGTTATGTCATGTACCAATTTTTCTATTTTCAGTGGACCATTGTTTGGAATCTCATATCTACTGAAAGAGGGCTGGTAGGTAGGTAGAGCAGAGGCTTAGCGTAGCTCTGTGGGCCCTGTCCAACTCTGAAACAGACTGACATGCAGGCCACTGCCCCTGCTGGATTTTGCAAGTTCTCTCTATCATGTGAGATGACTTTCAGCCCTAATGACTTCATTCAAAAGATTACAAGTTGCTGCTGCACATTCGGCTAAAGCCCTGGCCATAGGCCCTCACGTGAGACAGCACGGAGGGCCAGACACAGGAAGGGCTTCATGTCAATATGAATATTTAACACACCATCATGGGGCATATTTTTTGAGCTGAGGAATGTCTCGCTCCAACCACTCATGAATTTTGAATTGCGGTCGTAAATATTTCACCCGGTTACCAAAATAGACACCCAAGACACAGCGGGTAACATGGATGGCATTTCTCTTCTGTGCGTATGTGTGAGTGAGTCCGTGTAGGAAAAGTATAAGGGAGGCTGACTGTCCTGATTGTATATATCAGGGAACCTTTTTATATTTGGCTACTAAATAAGTGTCAATTTTTCCGATAGCTTTGCCTCCATGTAGATTAATCAATTAGACTAGATTAACCTTAGGTCTATATAGAGAGATGAGCACTTTGTGACATCTGCTGATGTAAAAAGGGCTTTATAAATACATTTGATTGAATTTGATTGATGAGGGTCGAAGGCCTGTCTGTAAAACCTTGCTCCCAAATAAATAAGGACTCATTTGGAACTGATCAGAGCAATGGAGATGGCTGCATGTTTTTCCTCTCTGAAAGTGTTGTCACCATTCCTCTATAATTACACATCCGTCAAGCATGCGTCTAGAATGGGTGGACCCCTCCCTCCCTGTCTCTCCCTCCTCCCCCAGCTATGCAAAAATGCATCAGGGATTCCAGGTCATCTTACATGGCTGCTATATAGGCCCTTTATGAAGCACACGTTAACTAATGGTAACAGGGAGGAAACCTTCATAGACAGGTCTTTCAGGCTCCTGGAAAACCTGAGTCAGTTAGTATACACAGGAAAGCCACATCCATACATTCTCTCTTTGGGTCTGTCGGAGTGCTCTAGCTGCTTGAATCAGACGTTTGTGTATACGTCAATCTCTTGATTGATGATATCTGCAGAGCTTCTCCACTGGGGAATATTTGTACTTACGCTCCATGGTGTATTTCTATCAAGACATATTGCCATTGAAAGGGTCTATGTTTCTTTGGAATTCCCCTACCGTAAGTGCTGAATACATGTTACTTTCACTTCATAAGCAGTAGACTCCGTTCCAGACCCTTTTCCTCATTCTTTCACCTCTCTCCCTCATTGTGTGGCATATCCCTCGGGTGCAACTGTCTGAACGAGAACGTAATAATTAAACCTCGTCTGCCAGTGCTTTTTTTTTTTTTTTTTGACAAGGGGGGTGTCATCAGAAACATATTTGCCTATTTTCTGGACGAGAGCAGCTGCTGCCATGGAGTGAATGAGCGGCCGACTGAATGCATGATTGGCAGAGGCATTTGTCAGGAGGTGTCTGGGGAGCCCGAGAGACAATCAGCCAGATCAAGCAGGGGGTTCTATGGAACCAAGCTTGCTAATACAGCTTCCTCACGTGAGCCTCCCCTGGCTGGAGGTCTTTGTTCTTCCCTCTTTCAGAGCCAATGTCCGCCCATGCAGCCTCTCTCCAGCCTACCCTACCGCCGTCTTTAAGGAAATCCCCATTTCTTCTTCAACAGGCCTAGACTGTGGAAGTTAGCCGCTGTGTTGTCTTGTGGACAACTCAGATCGTATCCAAGGCTGGGAGTTGTGGTTGTTGTTGCCAGTGGAAAAGACATGATGCTCAAGTGCATAAATGTGTCATACAGATGAGTCATGCCAAGGGGAAATGTCAGTTTTTAGAGTTGTTACATCATTACTTGGAATTTGGAATTTGGAATTTCTCTTTAAAATAAAGTTGGCATTGCCAGCAATCTCTTCCTCTTTCCTACCAAGGCAAATGCAGTCTTTTTAAAATAGTCGTTTTCTGAAAATGTTGTGGACTTTTCATCAGTATGTTTTTAGTATCACTTGCCACCAAATTATTTTGTCACGTAAACACCAGCAGAAGGGGAAAACCCGGATTGCCGAAGTGCCATTTGCGAGTTTTTATAGACTTGGCTAACACTACTGTTTCCCATTACATAAGCAGGTAATTAGCAGCATTCTCATTTACAAACAGCTCGGAGCAGGTCTCTCTCTGACTAGTCCCAGCTAGATCCCCCTCTCTCCTCCCCTTGAGGAAAGTAGAGTATTTCCAAGTAGCCTGTAATACACACTCCCAGCCCTGGCATATGACTGATAAATTATATCCCCATATACAGTACCTGACTCCGCCAATACCCCCTAAGATCAAGCAGGCTTAGACGCTTATCTTGGCCTTACAACAAAACAAAATCTGGCAACAATATCGGCAGATCTTTCTCCTGGGATGCCAGGTTGGACATTTTATTATGGGGCCAATGCCCCCTGGTGCCCCACTAGGGCTGTACGAAGGCTTTTAGTGGTGTGGGTGTGTTTGAGGGCAGGCTGTTCCTTGGCCCTCATTAGCTCCTCCTTTGTTACAGTAAGCAATACCTCACGGAGCCCAGATGCAGCATGTCTAGATTAAATCTCCCTTCCCACAAGGAGTCTTGAAAAGCTCCCTTGAATGGACCCTAATCCTCTTGCAGACTTTGTCTTTTTCTTTTCTTCCCTCCACACCACACTCCCCCCTTCTCAAATTAATTGTTTTTGTTCTTGAGCCCCGATTTGCTTTCTTGTTCTCTATGTTTTAGAACACTGACCTCGTTCACATTGTTGCACATCAAACCTCCAGATAATCGGGTACTAAATCCTAGGCTTCTGAAATTTGAATGGATAAACAAAACAGTGCCGTAAAAATATTTGTTTTCCAGCTAGATGGTTTGAGAGGATGTTGAAATGTAAACATCTGAAAGAAGTTGCAACCACACGACACCTAAGATGGTTATTTTTTTATTCTCTGCACTTGCTACAGCCGGTGGTAATAGGCTGTACAAACAAATCAATTCTTAAAGCTTTAACAAGAGCAAGGTATTGTGTTTCATTTGAAAACAGCATAACATTTTGTAAAAGCAGAATATTTCAGTCATCAGAAATGGAACTCATTTTAGCAACTTTCTTTTGGCCCTCTTATTTTGACCGCCTGCAACAAATCCAAATCCACATATTGGCCGGGCTTACAAACCCATAAAGGGGGGAGAACTCATAACAACATCTAAACCCCTTTTTTACATCCTTGTCTTATCCCCTCCAACACCCGTCTGGTATTTCCCTTGGCCCCTGGTGCGATGTTGCGTGAACCCACAAGGCCATTGGCAGAGCTGTTGGCAGGGGGACTCACACTTCACTCACAGCTGTAGTATGAAGGGTCCGGAGCGAGAGAGAGGAGTAGGATGGGACAGGGAAATAACAGCAGCCCTATGTGTAAAGACCTATTATAAATTATAAAACAAACAAGCCTGAGTCCTGCTTGGCTGGTCAGTAGGTGAGAGGAGAACCTTTCGCACCAGTAGTTAGAATTTCACAGACCATGGCTGCACTTGGAGTTAATTTTGTGGGCTGGTCCAAAGGGAAGCAGACTTTGTTGTTTTTGTGTGAATTGACAGCACTACTGTTTTCTCTTCTCCCATGGTCCCATAAATACTGAAAATGCTCCTATGAGAAGGTGTTAATAGCCATGTCAGTTTTATAGTTTGTTCTAGTATGGACACATACAGGCACCTGTTTGTATGCCCAACTGCTGAGAACCTGGTACTTCAGTCAGCTTTTTCATTGTGTGATTGGTTGCAATAAAAAAAGCCTAATTTTGAAGATTGTAGGTTTGAAATTGGAAATGAATGTTGAGCCCTTTTCTGAGGCACCTAAGTTGGCATTCCAATTTGTATTATTACCCCTTTCATATACAGACAGAAATCCTACTTTTTGACCATATCATCTTCCTTATACCATATTTTGTTTATATCTGAAAGGGGTAATGTGTAAAATGTCCAGTTACAAACTGATACGTATAAAAGGGGGTATACCTGCAGGAAAGTGGTAAATAAGGGGCTGTTTGAAAAGGGGTCATATAAACCTAAAGTTATACCACGTCTTCTGTCTGCAATGGGTAGGAATAGATGTTATGGGAGGATTCTAAAGTATTTGTCTCGTACAGGTAAATACCTGAGGGAGTGGATCTGTTTTGTGGAAGGCAGCACCTGCATTGCCCCAGGCCACGTTCACTGTTCTGTGTCTGTTTGGTGTCATGGCTTTGAAGCGTATTGTTTGGATGTGTGCGTTAGTGACCTATTAAAGCAAGTATGGACAGTCTGAGAATCAGTGAAAGGCATGTCTACACATCACTCCCATGCTCTCGTTGCTCTACAGCTTCCTGAGATGATCTGAATAGTATCCTTACTACTGCACTCAACTAGCCTGGATCCAGCAACTCCTTTGGTATCCAGGCTAGCGCTCAACTAGCCCAGGCATTAAAACACGACCTACATCCGCACAAAGATTAGAACACTACACCACTCCTGCTTTTCAAAATGTAGTTCCTACGTTTGCACGTTGATCTATAGCATACATGTTCCGGTAAATTGTGGCTCTATGTTGAGAATAGGTCCTCGGTTATAACTGCTTAGTTCAGCGTTTCAAAGCAGGCTAGAGAAAGTGAGATGGATGAAGGCCAGGTTCAGCAAATATCACACACCTCTCCACTGAGTTTTGTCCTGCACCCTAAGGCTCTGAATGGCTGGTTTCACATGCCGCCGTGGCCAGGGGAAAAAACCCTGTCCCAATGCCTGACTGTTGTGGCACTGTATCGCCATAGCAACTGTAAAAGTAGTCCCATGAAAAGTAGTCCCCCTCGACTTTGCTTGTGTTTGTGGCGCTTGAGACGAGACTTGCATCCAGACAGTCTTTGCGAGCTTTCGTCTAGCTACTTGCATAACATGGACGTCTCGAATGGTGCAGGCCATATTCAGTGGAATGAATGTGGTAATAAGAGGGTCATCAGCAATGCATGGTTGGAGGGAACATTCCATCACTGGTTTCCTTTTATTTTCTTGGTCGCTGCTGGCATAGTAGATTAGAAAGACTTTGCTTCAAATATATCAGACCCAAAATATGAACACTTATCTGACCGGCTGATAGACTGACAATTTTGATCTGCCATTTTTGTTTTAGTTGACTTTATATGAAGTAGCATTTTTCAGAGGTGTTCTCATTTATGTTTTCACCAAATGGCAATATCTGAAAATTCCACCAGATTCACTAGACAAGCAGTGTGAGTTGTCCAAAATGACTGCTGCGTTTCTTTTCCTTTTGGAGCAGAGTTCCATTTCTTCGATCACCTGATTCCAAATCCAATTAAATATTGAACTCTGTGGCCCGTTCCCCCAATCAGAGAGCTTTGTTAAGCAGTATCCAGGCAGAGTCCATCCTATCCGGCACACTGCACTTAAGATAAAGCCCTTGCCAAGCCTCCTGTGGGTTTGTTTACCATAACCCATTAAAAAAGTGTCCGCATGGCACCCGGCTCTCCTCTTATGTAATCCCACTGGGGGAAAGATGAAGGGAAAACGGGTTTGGATGGGGTGTGAAAATAGAGCTTGTAAAGCCGATGGAATAAGCACACAGCCTTTGTAGTTAGGTGCTGACTTAAGAGGAGATATAGATAGATTGAAAGCATCTCAGTACTGTCATGTGAGCACTATGTCTGTGTGGAAAGGGCATGCTTTTAGACATTGTGTCCAAATGGCCTACAGATTCAGAGAATAGGTGGTGGCTGCCTTATCTGTGTGGCCCAACTTAACTATGTCCACCCATGGACCTAGAAAACAATCCCAGCTATTTCTGTCCCTGTCCCCCAGATAGCAGGCTTGTCCCCCCTATGCTAGAATGTGTAGTTTGTTGAATTTCTCTAGCGCTTAACCTGTGTGTGCACAAGCGTGTGTGTATGTTTAGTTGATTCAGAATCAGGTGAAAAAGAGCGCAAAAGGAGAAGGGAGGGTTAAAAGAGAACTCATCTGGCCGCCCAGCCAGATGTGTGTGCTTGTAAGAGAGTGTGAGGTGGGTGGATGTGCTGGTGCGTCAGTCTGCCCCAGCTCTTCCACTGAGTGGAAACATCATGTGGCTGTGGGAAGCACAGAGGAACAGCCCAGCTTCCCAACACTGAGAACAGACTGGGCGAGAGAGAGAACAGGGAGAAGTAAAAAGAGAAACTCAGAGAGTAACAAAGACTGAGAAGCTAGTGAAACGGAGATCTCAGAGCAGAAGAAGAAAGCGCTACTGCCTGGCTTCCTTTCTTATTTTTCCTTGACGGATATAAAGCCGTATTACTGGCTATGCCATGCTGGCCCAGAGGAATGGGGGCGTCTCCGCCGGGAGCTGTGTGACTACGGTGCCCCTGAAAGATTGCCCTGACCTGGTGGATCTGCTGGATGTTGAGGTGGGCTGCTCTCCCTCGACGGGGGACTGTCCCTGGGCTCGTCTGGCCGGGTTTGAAGGCTGCCTGTCGGAGCCCTACTGCCTGTGGTTCCAGCTGCTAGCCCAGGCTTACTGGGGGGACGTGGAGCTAGGCCTCAGGGGGGAGACAGACAGGAGAGTGTCCTGGGGCAGACTCCAAGAAGCATCCAGGAGGAACTGTGTTCGATCCAGGGTAAGGCGCCAAGCTTTCGGAGGAATTTTCGAGTTCACCCTAATGCCTTTCGGATTGTACAAAGAGCTTGATCACAAATCATGTGTTAAAAGCAAGTAGTAGGCTCTTTTAGTAGAGAACCGTTGGCAGTGCATTGTTGAGTTGTAAAACGTTGACCTGTGCTGAAATATGTGCCCAGGCAGTATCAGTGGCTTGCAGCTAAGCATATTGCGTAACATAGTAAGGATTTGTGAGGGGTGGGGGTGCAACACTTTGTGTGTTGTCTCAGGAATGTCGTGAGCCTCATCCCTTGCTCCAGTGGCAGGGTAGTACTGTTTCACTGACCGGTCTTTTGTAATGCTCCCTATGGTCAATTCTGAAAGACTGAAAGGACAGGGATATATTTAGGGGATAATAGCTGTATTTCCACCAGCTGTTAAAATGCAGCATGGATTTATTTTTGGATCTGTACTTTTACAGATATTTATTTCATAAATATAGTTATTTATTTTAGATTTTTATAATGATTATTAATGTGCTTCGTTGGAGTAATTCAGTCATTATTGTTTTGGGCAAGGGGAGCACAACGCCATATTTTCCTATGATGTGAATGGGAGTGAATAATCTCATGTGTAATTGCAATGGCCTGTGGTCAGAGAGAGGGCAAGCCATGAAGCCAACAGCACCAGAGTGACTCACTATGGCCAAGAAGGACTGTGAGGAGAGACTGAGTCGACAGGTATTGGACACACAACTACACAACTGACATACAAGTGCACAGCACCCACATGGCAAGTAACTATAGGCAGCTATTTTCGGACATCACATTCAAATCTATATTTAATGGCTGTTGCTGCTTGGTGCAGCAGAGAGGGATTCCAAAGCGGAGGTGTTGACAGTGTTGAACCTGTGCTGATGGGGAATGCCAGTGTAGATGCCTCACATGACTGTGTAGGATATGGAGGGGAGTCCTTAGCCCACTAGTCCCTAGTGACACTTTTTTTCAGGGTGTGGTGGGACGCTATAATACCTCATGAATGTGATCCCCATTCCTACAACTACCCTCAACTCTTCACTCAAAATGCCAGTCAGCAAGGTGTGTAAAGCTGCGTGCAAAGAACTTTGGAATTAGCCTGATTAGTTGTTTGAGGGTTAGCTAATCCTCATTGCTTTTGTTTCTTTCACTGACTATGACTGCAGTGTCAGCCACAGTCCTGGACACCCTGCTCCCTGTTCTGCATTGCTGCCTCTCCTCTACTTTTCTATAATTCATCATATTAAATATAGAGCTGGAAAAGTATGTGTGTGTGGTCTTGTTCTTCTATCGTTATGGGGACCTGAAATCCCCAAAAGTCCCCACAAGGATAGTAAAACAAGGAATATTGTCCCTCGTTTGGACATTTCCCACGTCCCCACGAGGACAAAGGCTATTTTAAGCTTAGGGTTTAGGTTTAAGGTTAGAATTAGGGATAAGCGTTAGGGTTACATTTAGGGATTAAGGTTAGGGTTGGGGTTAGGGAAAATGGGATTTTGAATGGAAATAAATGTTAGGTCCCCATGAGGATAGAAAAACAAGTGTGTGTTGGTGTGAGTGTCCGCAAGTGTTTCTAAGCAGAGCTGCGGGGTCGCAGTGATCTCACCAGGCCCACAGTTATACAGGCCCAGCCCATTCTCTTGAGGCTCCTACATCTGCTGTAGAGACACACACACACACAGAGAGAGAGAGGTGTTGTGGGGAGAGCGAAAGAGAGGGGGAGAGAGCGTAAGGGAGGACAGACAAAGAGAGAGAGAGAGTGGGGAAAGCTTAGAGAAAGATGGGAGGCAGTGTTTTCGCACTGAAGACATATTATTCTGAAGAAGAAGGAAAAAAAAAAACCTCTGCTCATAACCTGTGGAGAAAGCTGGGATGAGGCTGCAGCGAGGACTGTTTGGCAGGCCCATGGTTGGCCCATAGTCGCTGTGGTGCTGTCAATGGTGACCACTAACGCACACCCTGTGGTGGTGTGGGCTGAGCGAACCATCAGTTTGATAATGAATATGACATAAGTCTTACGGCGCAGACAGTATACGAGAGGCAGGAGGATATCGTGTGGCTTTCTCATTGACGTTGGGTTGTGAAATACTGTAGCGCTTTTCCCCAGCGAGTGGAATTTATGTGATAAGGTCAGGTGATTCTTTATGTGGTGTTGTACATGCCTGTGATACATACCAGGCAGGATAGATTACAGTGTCTAGATGTCTATCTCTGTGTGACGTTATTGTGTGTCACGTTCAGGAAAAGAGGGTCTTATAAGTAGGCTGGGGTGAATCATTGTTTTCTCTGTGGTTACTGTTGCCATGATATGTATTTGAGACTAGCGGAAATCCCTGTTTCTTGTACACAGCTTAGTTCCATCTACAACAGTGTACGAATGATTCGTTGTGGACGGAGCTGTGGCACTTAGCCTTAATGCATCTGACAACAGGCTCTGTTATGAGAAAATAAACAGTGTGTTGAACAGGATGTGAGCCTTTTCAGTGTTCTTGGATGTTGGAGCTCTGTCTCAAACTCAACAGCATCCAGAAGTTTGTCATTATACAAAATGGCATTTCACTGCTTTTCAACCCAGCCAGCACCAAACTCTTGTTGCATCAAGTTGTGATATATTAGCCTACCATGAATTCAATTGGAATATGCTTAGCCGTTCTCTGAGAGCACTGAACACAAAGTATACAAGTGATTCCTCACTAAACCTAGACCAAAAAATACCATGATTTTGGGGATTTACACAAAATATAATCCATAGAATAGTTCTTTGGAGAAACGATTGTTGACATACTGTATATTTGTATCTAAAAGCATAATTTATCAAAGTTGGAATATTTATTACAATTAGACTTAACCAGGCCTCCTTTAAAACACCAAAGCTATGCCCTGTCCTTGAATGAACTCTTTTGTTTACTTTCTTACCTTCCTGAGCGCTTGGTAGAACCATAGCCATGTCAACAAACGGAATCTTTATTCCATTTCACGTAACTCCGCTTGATTTAGCCAAAGGAACTCTCACTCTGTCAGATAAACAAGGTGAAGAAGATACATGTGTTTTCTTAGAAAACAGAGAACTCTTTGTTTGAATAAAGCTTCTTTACTGTCTTTATGTAATGGGGATTTGATGCCATGTTCTCATCACTTGTAAATTGTGGCCTTGTGAATCTGATGACTGTACTGTTAAGATTGATTGATTGTGTCATCACTACTGAAGATATCCTATTGGGAGACCGGAATGACACTAGACATGTTCATGTTCTCCTATCTGACCAGGCCCTTATGTCTAAATCTTATGGGTGTGCTTCTGATGTCATGTCTGACTGTGTTGCCATTTCTCTCTCTCTGCCTTTCTGCTGCGTCCTTCACGGTTTCAATCCACTCAAAGCACCTTATCCCTCTAGGAGGACAATAGATGAAAAGAGTAGTCTAAGGCCACTTCCAGATAATGTTTTCTTCTGTGACTGAATTGGTAATGAGCTTACATTACACTAACATAGGTATGTAAGAGGAAAACATGTGAATCTACCTGTCCTACATTTTTAGTGGATTATCTCAAAGGTAACAATAACCACATTAAAAGTCTATCTCTCCCTCTCTCTGTTTCTCTCAGGCTAAACAGAAGGATGGGCGTGACCAGAGCGAGGCGTCTGCGATGGGGTCCCCGGTTGGGGCGGAGGAGGAGCCCTTCTCCTGGCCGGGCCCTAAGACACTCCGGCTGCAGCGCACATCGCAGGGCTTCGGCTTCACGCTGCGCCACTTCATCGTCTACCCGCCAGAGTCAGCCGTCCACTCTTCCCTCAAGGTGAGAACATCATGACCGCACTCAGTCAACATTAGTGAGCATAGATACATTACAAAAGTATGTGTACACCCCTTAGAATTAGTGGATTTGGCTATTTCAGCCACACCCGTTGCTGACAGGTGTATAAAATCGAGCATACAGCCATGCAATCTCCATAGACAAACATTGGCAGTAGAATGGCCCGTACTGAAGAGCTCCGTGACTTTCAACATGGTACCGTCATAGGATGCCACCTTTCCAACAAGTCAGTTTGTCAAATTTCTGTAAGTACTGTTATTGTGAAGTGGAAACGTCTAGGAGCAACAACTACTCAGCCACGAAGTCGTAGGCCATACAAGCGCACAGTACGGGACCGGCGAGTGCTGAAGCACGTAAAAATTGTCTGTCCTCGGTTGCAACACTCACTACCGATTTACAAACTGCCTCTGGAAGGAACATCAGCACAATAACTGTTCTTCGGGAGCTTCATGAAATGGGTTTCCATGGCCGAGCAGCCGCATACAAGCCTAAGATCACCATGTGCAATGCCAAGCGTCGACTGGAGTGGTGTAAAGCTCTCAAACATTGGACTCTGGAGCAGTGGAAACGCGTTCTCTGGAGTGATGAATCACGCTTCACCATCTGGCAGTCCGACGGACGAATCTGGGTTTGGCGGATGCCAGGAGAACGCTACCTGCTCGAACGCATAGTGCCAACTGTAAAGTTTATTGGAGGAGGAATTAATGGTCTGGGTCTGTTTTTCATGGTTCGGGCTAGGCCCCTTAGTTCCAGTGAAGGGAATTCTTAACGCTACAGCATGACATTCTAGATTCTGTGCTTTCAACTTTGTGGCAACAGTTTGGGGAAGGCTCTTTCCTGTTTCACCATGACATTGCCCCCATGACCAAAGCGAGGTCCATACAGAAATGGTTTGTCGAGATCAGTGTGGAATAACTTGACTGGCCTGCACAGAGCCCTGACCTAAACCCCATCGAACACCTTTGGGATGAATTGGAACGCCAAGTGTGAGCCAGGCCTAATTGCCCAACATCAGTGCCTGACCTCACAAATGCTTTGTGACTGAATGGAAGAAAGTCCCCGCAGCAATGTTCCAACATCTAGTGGAAAGCCTTACCAGAAGAGTGGAGGCTGTTATAGCAGAAAAGGGGGGACCAACTCCATATTAATTCCCATGATTTTGGAATGAGATCTTCAACGAGCATTGGCCATGTATTGTATGACAGCTGTAGCAGTTTTAGTACTAGTTGTTTAACTATTGAATATTCCTCACATACTATATTTTTATTTTACTTTTATTTAAAGAGGGAGTCACCATTGAGACCATGGTCTCTTTCACAAGGCAGCCCTGCACATACAATTCATAGACAATAATAATACTGTAATACTAACATTCAACCATATTTCTATCATATTAATCATCAACTAATATGGACCAATTGTAGTTTGTTTAGAGGAAGACTATGGGTTACAGTTGTCAGTTTCCTACAACACTGAAATTCACTAATATATGGTAGTGTACAGTGTTTTGTAGTGTAATCTCAGTTGTTGTCATCTTACCTGGGAAAGGAGCCAGAAACACCCACTGAATAACATCAACATTATGCTGCTCCTAGCATTAATCCTGCTGTCCCAGCATTTCCACTCTTAATGGGCCGCCATTCCAAGATTTTCAGTAAATACTGGAATACTCAACCTCTTCTAATGGGATAGTGCTTCCGATGCCTCCATCTGATCGTTTCAAGCTATGTTTTTTAAGGGATTTACTGTTGTCTCCATTTGGGATTTTTCTAACTATAAATCAATTTGTAGAATAGTGCGTTGTGTTTTGTGTTTACGTTTGCAAGTGTATTTTGACACTTTTCACTGTGTTAAAAGAGATCTTACACGGAGCACTCCTCTTCTCGGTCAGATTTTGCTATGGCACTGACATTTAAATTCAAAGCTGAAGCACTCCGGCCTAGATGCTGCAGAGTTATATCCAGCAGTACTGGTACAAAGGCCCTCCCTTGTGACACTGTACGGTGTTGGCCTATTTTCTTCTTTCAAGTAGAATTGGGTTGCTTTGTGTTTCTGTATAATCACAGTTCAACTCTTATCTGGAAAAACGGAACCTTAACTTCATTGAGAGTTTATGGGTTCTCAGTGCATTAAGAAATAAAAAGCAATATGTCTCCATCAATAACAGTTGGCACTTGGCCGTGATGCTCTTTTCTAATGCTCCCAGAAATGGCATTAGAGTTGGCAGAGCTGGCAAGGCCAAGTCTTGTCCAGCTTTTAGCTGAGGCTTTCTAATACCCCTCTTACAGTAAGATGCAGCTAAGAGCTTCTGGGAAATACTCAAATTAAAATGTCAACCTTAGATTCCAGACAGTGATTTTATACAAAGTCTTTCCTAACATAACAAAATAAACCCTGTAACTTTGGAGAAATATGATCTTTATAAAATTCACAGAATTCCATCCAAGATGCCATGATCATGTATTCTAATTACTTTTCGGAGCTCTTGAGTAATCACAGTCCCAGTCTTTTTGAAACTGGGTTAGCTTGAAGAGGGTCAGCCTGTCTTAAAGGATCGCCAAGGGAAACTTGGGAGTCTTAAAGAATATGTGGAGAACATATGTGTTGCTGCGGGAGTATGGGATTAGAACACTCGTGGGTGTTTTGAACCCGGACTTGAAGGAAATGATGTATTTAAGCGTGAAGTATATCAGATAAAAACAAACAAATCTAAAGTAGTTTTTTCTAATCAACATTTTCAGTGACGGCGACACGTAGAATAATTCCGCCTTTGTCCCTTGTGTCCCCTGTCACGTTTGTTTGAATCAACTTTAATATTGCAGATTGTGGCTTCTATCAATTAGTCTTGTTTTAATGACAGTGAAAGCCATCTTGTCTTTTCTTCCAGAGTCTACTACACTCATTCACTTTATCTTCGTTGAGGAAAACCCTGGATAAAAAAAAATGTGAATGCAAAAAATGTCTGACTATCTTTTCTCTCTTTCTTCTCTCTTCTAGGATGAAGACAATGGCAGTCGAGGTAAGTGGACAGCATGTATATCACATTCTTGTTGAATTTGTAGCTCTACTCCCTCCAGGCTTTGAATAGAACATATATAGAAGAAGACTGATAGTCACTGATCAGTAAGCAAGCCTCATCTCTTCAGTGTTACACATGGTCACTCACAAACCATTCAGATAAACCTTCCCATTCAACAACAAAGAATTTTGCAACGAGACAAAACACTGCACTCTTGAATGCACTTCATTCCTCACCGTATCAACGAAGAGTCACGCCCCGCTCTTACACAGGAGAAAACCTTCAGCAGCCACTGCACCACTCACTGTGGCTCCTGACCAATCCTAGACAGGTGTTTGGTTACTCCTCTAGTGTAGTGTAGTGCACTCTGAGGATTGCTGTGCGATCACATTCCTAGTACTCAGAGTGGAGTGATAACAGCAGACCTCTCAAGCTAGATTGAAACCTGCAATTGATGTAGTAGGGCCAATGTACTGTTCTTCACTCTCCATTAACTCCAGATTAAAAGGAAGTAGAAAATCATCTTAATGCTTGTTTAACCTTCACTGCTTCAGATTAATCAGTGTTGAACCATTTCAGCATACAAAATAACCAGTTTCAAGTAGGACTGATGACTGATCAAGTAGTTTATAACCAAATTTGATCCGGCAATCAGCTTTCCCAATGGTCTATCTTCGTTGAGCTATACAAAATCCATCAATACGGTATGGACAGTATTCTTTATAGGGGTTAAATATGATTATAAACCTGGTGGTTTCAGCCCTTAATGCTGATTGGCTAAAAGCCGTGTTATATCAGACCGTATACCACGGGTGTGACAAAACATTTATTTCTACTGTTCTAATTACAGTGAGGGAAAAAAGTATTTGATCCCCTGCTGATTTTGTACATTTGCCCACTGACAAAGAAATGATCAGTCTATAATTTTAATGGTAGGTTTATTTGAACAGTGAGAGACAGAATAACAACAAAAATCCAGAAAAACGCATGTAAAAAATGTTATGAATTGATTTGCATTTTAATGAGGGAAATAAGTATTTGACCCCTCTGCAAAACATGACTTAGTACTTTGTGGCAAAACCCTTGTTGGCAATCACAGAGGTCAGACGTTTCTTGTAGTTGGCCACCAGGTTTGCACATATCTCAGGAGGGATTTTGTCCCACTCCTCTTTGCAGATGTTCTCCAAGTCATTAATGTTTCGAGGCTGACGTTTGGCAACTCGAACCTTCAGCTCCCTCCACAGATTTTCTATGGGATTAAGGTCTGGAGACTGGCTAGGCCACTCCAGGACCTTAATGTGCTTCTTCTTGAGCCACTCCTTTGTTGCCTTTGCCGTGTGTTTTGTGTCATTGTCATGCTGGAATACCCATCCACGACCCATTTTCAATGCCCTGGCTGAGGGAAGGAGGTTCTCACCCAAGATTTGATGGTACATGGCCCCATCCATCGTCCCTTTGATTCGGTGAAGTTGTCCTGTCCCCTTAGCAGAAAAACACCCCCAAAGCATAATGTTTCCACCTCCATGTTTGACGGTGGGGATGGTGTTCTTGGGGTCATAGGCAGCATTCCTCCTCCTCCAAACACGGCGAGTTGAGTTGATGCCAAAGAGCTCGATTTTGGTCTCATCTGACTACAACACTTTCACCCAGTTCTCCTCTGAATCATTCAGATGTTCATTGGCAAACTTCAGATGGGCCTGTATATGTGCTTTCTTGAGCAGAAAGTGAAGGGGTCTGAATACTTTCTGAATGCACTGTACCTCTGGCCTTATTACTTAAATATACAGTGATTACTTGAATCTGCATTTGAGATAGACAGAGATCAATAGCAGCTGCAGTCTATAAAGCTGCAGGTAGAAGCTATTTTCTGCAGTAAGCTTGTCAGTGTTGTAGCTCTGTGTAGTGCGGCAGAGATGGAAGTGAA